>NW_026534347.1:9029289-9076822 GCF_026225885.1 Hylaeus anthracinus
TGTGTGTGTGTGTGTGTGTGTGTGTGTGTGTGTGTGTGTGTGTGTGTTTGTGTATTTGTGCGAGGCTCTCTCGTACTGCGTTAGTTTTTAGTAAATTATTATCTGACAATGTCCCATCACCGAGCAAACGCTGCTACAAGAAAACACATTAAACAGTTTTTGAAACTCGGAACAGGACGTTTGAAAGATCGAGTCTTATTTGTTTTTCGCGCTCCGAGAAAGATCTCTGATTTGTCGCTGATTGATAACGCTATGTGAATACCAACTACCGATAAGAACAGAACGTGGGAGGTAAACTCGGTCGATAAACATTTATTATATACGTGCAATCTTACTGAAGAAACGTGAGTGACGTTATTAGAAAATTAGAAGATTGTTAAGAAAACATGTTAGTGAGGTAGATGTATGAATATGACAGAGGCGATTTTGAGGAAACGATTGATCCCCTCGCTGCGAGTAATACAGACTAGAGTGTTCTTTAAATTATTTTTTAGATTTGCTTTGCGATAACAATCGGTGCGTATAATAATAAAGAAACTGTGCGTGTGAACCCTCTGCACTCGAGAGACGACTCTCAGTCGCCACTGGATTTTACGCGGAAATTCGAGTGGCGATTAAGAGGCGAGTTTTTCTTTATATTATACCTTTTCATATATTTCTTTGTATAGAGAATATATAAATATATACTACCATTGTATATTTTATTAAGATATGGAAAATGGTGCATCTTCAAATAGTGATAAGATTTCTAATCTCAAATTGGACAGCCGTGGCAGAAAATTGTTTCTAACGTCTTCATTATTTCGATGTTCTATAAAAGTTCTACGAAGGATGTCCGCAATAAAATCAGTTCGAGTGAAGATAAATTTGATATGGCATTGTTACGAGGCACAGTTATTTATATGAAGAATACAGAACTTGATATTAAAAATCTCTGCTCTTACGTGACTCTGATTTGTGCAGTGAACGGATTATATAAAAATTCAAATATGTCTTTGAATATTTCTCAAAAATTAGCACGAGCTTTCTGGACAACCCAATATTACTTTCACAAAGTGATCAACGTTTAAGACCATTTCACTGCCCGAAGCATCGTCGAGCGCAAAGGGTTGATACTTGAACGTTTCTCGAAGCAAGGATTAATTCGTCGAAACAAAAAGCAACAGCGAGAGGTATAGATCCAAGATGTATCGAAAGGTTTCGTGAAGTGTACAGTGGGTGTAGAATGTATTCGTACAACGATCAATTTCCCAAAACACTTTTGTGTGAAATTGTAGTTTCTTAACTTCTTTTTTTATAATCAATGATATTTTACATATTCTCGGAAGTTTCTAAGATATATATAGTCCGAGCAACATTTACTAGTTAATATAATTTGTGAAATTAACAAAAAAATGCGAAAAGTGGGTAAAAGTATAGAAGCAATAAGTATTTGTACGATTCTTATGACGAACCATTTACAGTAGAGTTTGTAGTGTAAACACATTAGTTTATTGCTCCGTACGAATTAGAAAACATCAAATTTCCAGTAAAGTACTTTTAATAATGGCTCTGATAGAGGAATTGAAGAAAATCTCACTTCGAATAACTAATAATTTAGTTAATTTAACGCTTAGAAGAGTTGCAATAATTATAAAATCAAAAGGAGATCCCACGAAGGAAGTATTATATACTTGTAAATTAATGTAAATTTCTTTCTTTTTAATGAAGTTTAACAAATTAAACAGTTGTACGAATACTTATTGCTTCGATATTTCTATCGATTTATTGTTTTTTTCTTGTTAATTTCGCAACTTTCATAAATAGCTATTTTTTTTGTAATCTATTTATTCTAGAGATTTCCAAGAATATGTAGAATATCATTGTTTATAAAAAATAAGTTAATAAATTACAATTTTACATAGTTTTTTTGGAAAGTGATCAGTGTACGAATACTTTCTACACCCACTGTAAGAATTTAGCATGTCCGCGGGGGATAGGCCCACGACATCCGCAGTCCGAAAGAATCAGTAACGTTTAGAAATGAACAATAGTTGGTTGCCTTTTGATAATCCTTGAGAGAATATGCCCGAGGTTGTCCAAGACATGTTAGTCATGATAAATCGACGTCGGTTAGTATCTCCCGATAAGAGTTTGAATTCCGACTTACTTAACACATAGACGTGGTCTAACCGACCAACTGCGCGCTTGACTCCTTGCGGCCTTCAATTCCTAATTACAATTACCTTCGGGTGTTGTCGGCGTCACGGGCTTCCGCGGGGATTTCACCACTAAAACGCATAAGAAAACAAATTCTCTTTAAAGACTCGAAAAACAACTACGTAGTGTCGTAGCGAACGCTCTTTTAACGCGTCTTTCATCGTAAATCAGTCTGGTGCGATGCATCGCTAGGCCAATCGTCGTGGTTTGGTAAATTTAAATAATAAAAGAAAATAGTGAAGCAACGATTGGACACCGACTGTTGTCCATCCTCATCTTTTTCATCAATGTTTATCGATGAAGGAGTGGACGAGAGTCGTGAATGCTTTCGCTGTTGATTAGAATCTGCGAACTCGAGCAAAATAAAATATGAGGTGTATGCATAACGTCTTGCAAACGTCAGCATTTGTGAACTTAAGAGTTCGTGACATCGGTATGAAATCAAAATAAATTCACGACACATTTCTTGATGTAACATCGTTCAGTTAATACAGTAATTCGGTTGATAATCCTACAGAACTTATGCCTACACCTAATAAGTAATATTAGTGTGAACGTCAACAGCGAAAGCAGGAATTTGAAATCGTCTAACGCTCGTGAAGAAACTTTCTGTACTATTTGTACTATGACACATCTGGTTTGAGACCTCCGTCTAAACTATTCAAACGACAGCGTGATTCTTAGCATTGGCGGTAATTGAGAAGCAAACAAAATAGCCAAGAAGCCAAAACTATTTACTAACTACATCGGTTTTCAATACTAGTAGTTAATATGTATACGTACCACTCGATCGATCCGAGACGCGTGGGAAATAAAGGCGCAAGTCGGTGAACATGTATTTTCGTATTTTCTTATTTTTGTCGTTTGATAAAACGTCGTTTCGTAAAGAAAAAGAAAAAAAAACTTGTCAAATAAATGGCAATGGTGGTGAAACTCAAAGTGATGAATTCAACGTAATCCTTTTTCAAACCTCTTTTTATTTATCAAGTCGAGCCAGTGGCTTTCCAATGAAGGAAAGTACATGATCGAAGACGTTGTTAAATCTCAATTTAGCAAGGATGCACGCGAACGTGATTTCGCAGAAATCGATCCGTATACGTCGATTGTAACGTTTAGAAAATGTTTAATTTTATGAATAAAGAGCGTTGCATTCCTTAACGCATCGAGGGTTAACAAGCATCTTGGCGTCGCGCCATTCGTACAACATGAAAACTCTATTCGTACAACAGAGACGATTGTAACAACAATTAATTAACGATAGTTACCACGATAGGAACAATTAATTTAAATAGAACAACTTGGGCGTACTTGGCTAATAATCGCAGTTACCTACCGCGCGAGATAAATAATAAATTCATTGTTTTATGCGTGTAGATGGAGGAGGTATATCGAGATCATCGAGAAAGAGCGTGGGGAGTCTTTATCATCGACGAATTACTCTATTCGCGCGACAAGTACACCGTCCTTCTTTTTGTTTCTTTTGTTTCTCTATACCAACTGGGCGATAGTGGTAAAGCGTTATGTGTCGTGTGATAAGTGCTATCGTGTTTCTGTGACCAAGAAGCCAAAAAAGAATAATAAACTCTCGATTAGTCGCGAGACTAGCGTTCAGTAATCAGTGGAACTGTTCTCCTCTACGTTCCTTCGTATGCTCTTTTCACGAAGCGATTAAGAACATTCAGAGTGTAACGTGTAAATGATAACTGGCGAACGTTAAGTTACTTCGAACATGGCTGTACGAGAAACAACGTTTACATCAAAAGGTACGTCTGTAGTTAAATTTGTGTTAGTGGGGAGAAACAACCTTTACTTGCTACGGCTAATGCAGCTTAAACCGAGTGTCTAGCGAGGTCAAAGGCAAAATGGTCGAAGTGACTTAATTTACAAGCGTGATTTTCGTTAATCGATTCGCACTCCGACTGATCCGAAAACGTCGCGAATGGGAAATGAAAGAGTCGATCGGTAGCCGTGAACGATTTCCTTTCGTTTCGTATATCGACACGTATCGTGGCGTCGATTCGAGTTCATAGGCCAAAAATACTGATACTTTTAAAACGCAGAGATCGATAGAAGGAACTTAAGGCTACGAATATCCACAATCTACGACACTTGCGTTTTCGTTTTCTTCGTTTTCTTGTTTTTTTTCTTTTTTATCGCGTAGAAGAGCACACGGTCGTCTCTTTAACGCTCTTAACAATCAATTCTTCTCGAATTCGTTCATTCGAATAAATTATTCGCAATATCAACGAGTCAATTACCCTTTGGAACACTTATATTACCTATCCTTCGAACGAATGGCGAAAAATGTTTTATATAATTCAATAATTTGATATAATTCAAAGGTAAGATTCGGTTCTACGAATATTTATGTCAACGTTCACTTTTTCGCCACCAAACGGTCCGCGTGCTCTTCTACGGAATAGCATGGCGCGTGCGCGATTCGTTTATACCGGTGACGATCGATAGGAAATAATCATTTGACAATCCGATAATTAATGTCTAAAGTGTAGATCGTCGGGGCGCTCACTTACCATATCCTTCGCCCTGAAGAAACAGTCGGAAGGCCTCGCTTACTTTGCCCGGTTGCTCCTCCAGCACCATTCCGCAATCAGAAATCTGCGAATGCAAACGATAACGTCACTGTTTTGCTAATTATTCGTTTAATGAATAATGTCTCCTGCTTTCAATTATTTCTAGTATGTTATTTACAGGAAAGTGCGGTCGGATCAAACATAAGTGGGCGCTCAAGATCATTGAGAATTCACTTTATAGGTTTGCTAGAGCACTATCGATCGTCTCTTCGCAGAAATCTACAGGCACGAGCAATTTTTTATGCAGAGTGATTTTGAAGAATCTAGGACGAGCGTAGATACGATATATTTATCGTAACCGTGGCATAATTCTTTTGTTTGATAAGATCTTTTACATGAAAGTGTCGACTGTTGCACATGAATCTTTCTTCTTGTAATTTGCATATAAAACCATGCGTTATGTGTATTAAATATAATGTCCATATTTTGTATATTCAAGTATGACCATTGAAAACGTAATATTTTACGATATATTTCATATTTTCTATTTGTGTTTAGGATTCAAGCATTGACGATATTGTATCAGGTAAACAGTAAAATTTGTAAACACAATTCATTCGATTCATGCTGCGTTAACGTGAGTGTTCTTAGCTTCTAGATTTCGGTTATTAAGCTTGTTAGATCGAATCAGTTGGAATCGTATTCTAGTTTCACTAACAATGAAAAATATGATATGTGGATTGGTAAGTGGAATAAAAATTGACAGAATGCACCATAAGCTTATCATTCCAAATATTTTAATCGAATAGAACCATTACGAACATATTTTCATTAATAAAAAAAATATATGAAGATGCCTGAGAGTAATTGTCGGAGAAATTAATAGCATAAAAATGCGAATAAACAAATATTTAGATTTTAATGTTGCAATAATATATTTCATCAAATTTAATATTTTTAATCGTTGTATCTTAATACTTTTTTATACAGAATTACGAGAAAAGTAGATGTATGTGAACAAAGGATACATGATGCACTTGCACTTTTCGGAAACAAAAAATGTCATGAAAAAATAGTCCTATATCGATTCTCTGTATCTTCGATTAGTTCTAGTTTCTAGTTTCCTCGCAGATGCAAGTTGATGTCATACCTGACATGATTCCCAATGAATAAGTGACCCTGAACGACTAATTATGTTTCATCCATCTACAGCGAAAAAAACTTCTCTTTTCAACTGACTCACGTGCATTCATTCGTGTCACTAGCTCAATCCTAAGGAAAACATCAATCATCTATATTTTTAGCATAGTAGACCTCCGTCCGTAAATATGTGGACACTTACCACCTTCAATAAAGAATTAATATACACCGTAAATTATTGCCAGACAATTTTATGTTGCTCAATTCTATTTCAACATATTTACAATAAAACAATATTTAAAAAAAATATTCAACATTTAAAAAACATTTATGGTAGAGATATTGCAAAATAAATGGAACAATGTTACTTGAGATACAATAAAGAAATTAATAGAATTTCAAGATCAGTTAAAGAAAATTCAATTGTTTTTTTTTTTTATTATTCCTGATGAGACATTGAATAAACTACTAATAAAATATATTTTTCAATGCGACACGAGTTAAATTTACAAACATGTAATTCACATGTAACATTCATTAAAACATTCGTATCTTATTACTCATTTAAGCCAAGTGTCCACATACTTGCCAGCAGGAGTGTACATAATTTAAAGCTCGTAGCTTATTCATGAAATATTTATATCTCCACTATCAGGTATGAATTGAATGCACCGAGACAATCGTTCGCTTACTTCGTTAGTTATCAATTAACGTAGCCCTAGTAATATGCACAGCAACAGCTCGGAGCTGTTTCACGTCGTTGCGAGTGCGCAGATGCTCGACGTTGAAGCGATTACTGTTGCGAGAACGCCTCGTACCTTCATCCACGAGCTGTTCGTCGGATCTAATCGTCCGTTTAACGTCACGGTGTCGTCGACATGCGGGCTAAGAGCCCCGGTGATGTTCATGACAGGTACACCGAGGGTAAGGCCTTCCTTTTTACGTATCGGATCTAATTCCCTCGTGATGTTCAGATCTGAACGGCGAACATAGCTGTCGATGAGTAGCGCTAGGTTCGTTGGGTTCACGTGACGCTCGAAGTAGTTCTTGTACACCTGAACGAGGTCGTGGTTCCTGTCCTCCGTGCCCTGGAAGGTGGAAACTCGTTAGTATTTTGCTCCTCGGAGAGGAAATACTTTTGGGACCATTAAAAATAAGAGACACTTTTGGCTGTCGAGTGTTGCTACACCTCAAGAATGATTTCTAAGTTTCGAAGCAAATTTCTAAGTCTTCCTGGGGTTATTGTCGCGTACCCAAGGTCCCTACTCTTAAATTATGCAGAGTGGGTGACCTGAATTCTGGAATCATTTACTTTCCGACATAAAACACTGAACTATCATGTGTATTGCAACACTTATTTGGTCTATTACGTTACTACCAAACAAAATAAAAAATCTCAAGTATGACTCGCAGTTGGACAAATTAAAGGAGGCGATAGGCGAGGAGAAAATTAAATTTTGAAAAGTGGGTGATCTGAACTCTGGGAACTTTTTCTTCCCGACATAAAACACTGAATTATCACGTGTATTGCAACACTTCTTCGCTCGGTTTTAACCCGTCCCTGATCGAGGAATTCTACGAACTCGAGTATCTTCACGGTTCGACGTCTCCGAGCTACGGACCGAAGGTAAAAACGTCCCGTCAAGACCTATCATTAGTCCTGGTCGGTAAAAAGTTAAATTAGTAACAGCAGGAAGGAAATGGGAAGGCAAGAAGAAGGGTCGCGTCGAACCGTGGGTCTTATTTGTCGACGCGAAATTGCTAATCTCTGCCGCGTCGAATGATGTTTACGCCACGAGCCACGCGATCGTCTATTTTGTTTTTTTTTTCTACGGTGTATGCAGTAACACTGTTAAGAACCTACGTGTTGCATAATAAAAGGCACATAATTGCTGCTAATGCCCTAAATCCAATTTTCCAGGTTGCAGAGAAACGTACACCCCACGGCGTACGCCTTCGTCGGGACACGGTTCTCTAGTCGATAATTTATTGGCCTACGTTTCCGTGTCGACGTTGCTCAACTAACCTACCTTGGTAAAGCTTTATAGGCCATCGAGGCTGTTGCCTATTTCCTTATACGAAGCTACTTTCGAATATAAATTAGGATCAAGAACATCTTCGTATCGATTCGGAATAATGCGATGACCTGGATTAGTCCCTGCACTCGCGATTAAGGTGTGCGCGATTGGTAAAATTATTTCTTTCGATTTAAATACACATTAATTCGAAATAAAAGGAATTTTTCAGTACAAGTATGGAACTCAATGTATTAGGTGAAGAAATTAATTCTGTGCCTGGCGAGAGTGAACTTATCATTTGTTTATGAATAAAAACCAAACCTTTGATCTTTCCTCAGTTTCATTACTACAAAGGTTGAAGAATATATTTTAATGGCTGTCAAGTTGAGATTTAGATTATTATGTATTTAGATCCACTGTAGATGAATCATAAGACTGACGAGTCAATGATGACTAAATTTGTCTAGTTACGCTAGATTTACAATAGTACGAGTATAAAAACATGAATGCAAATATATCCTAACAACAAAATGTATATATAAAGTTCAATACATATATTCACAAATTACTCTTCATTTTCAACTAACATTTACATTTAAATCTTGAAAATAATTCATGAATTTTGACTGCGACAACTGCACCCTCTTAAATTGTGCATCTATATTAATTTGAGAATAAGATCGAAATGTTTATCAATCCAGCGTAAATATATTCTAACAACAAAATGTATATATTAAGTTCGATGTATATAACAAAAAATTACTCTCCGTTTTCAATTAAAATTTACACGTAAACCTTGAAAATAATTTATGAATTTTGACTGCGACAACAGCACCCTTTTAAATTGTGCATCTATATAAATTTGAGAATTCGATCTTCAGTCGATCTTCGAGTAAATCTTAATCTAACCTTCCAGCTAGATTCGAGCTACGTGCGTGTAGGTAAAAGATTTTCCTTACTCTGCCAAAGTGATGCCACATCAAATAGTCCAGGACACCTTGAGTCATGCCCTGCGATCTCAGGTGACGAACGTTCATCTTCTGGTAAGCCCACTCGATCCAACCTGCCTGCGTCGATACGCAGTTTATCAAGCACAGAGCATTGACCTTCTCAGGATGAGCAAGCGAGAATCTGGCTAGTATGTTAGCTCCAGCGCCGACTCCAAAACCGATTACGGACTTCAGGCCAAAGTGACCCAAGACGAAGAGCAGCTGCTCTGCCAGTTCGTCCATGGACGGATAAACGTAACTAGAATACAGTGAATCAATTTAACACTGGTTCGTTCCTTCGTGATAATTTATCGATCGCTGATTCGAGTCGTGTCAAGCCATGACTTGCGATCGTGTCGCGTTAAAAATTAATAGCGCATCGATTCGTTTACACTCAAAAGAGACTTCGCGTCTGCTAGTAGAAGTTGAGCGCTTTTCAAATTTAGAATTATTATTCGAGAAACATCGGAAGTTAATTTGAATAGAGTTTGTTACGTTAGCAATTTTCGCGTAGCAACATTTATCGACGACTTCGACCGATGAAATTAATTTCTTCCGTGATGATACAACGGGTTTCTGTTCTCACGTGTGTGCTGGGCGGAGCGTTACAAACGTACGCTGGAATTAATTTCATAACGCGGTGGCAACTGTGCTTATCAAATTTCTCTTGTTACAAATCTCGATGGAATTTCCGTCTGTTCTATGTATATACGTTGCGCACTTGCTTTCTTTAGTAACACATGCATGCATGTATGAAATTAACTCCGCGATTTGTAACAAGTATACGACCTAATTTAATTCTAACCCTGTAAGCAGTCGAGTCTTAAATCTATTAATTAGAATTATTGTTTAGTATTAGGTTGTCCTAAAAGTTTCTTTCGTGAGTTGCATTCAATCATTTTCTGTGGCAGTGTTTATATAAATAGACAATCTAATTTCTTAGACATTGTTGATGTAACAGTAATGGAACGAAATGAATTGTACACAATTTTGTAATGTAATATAAAACATAAAATATTGTGTATGAGTTAAGTATTAATAAAACGAAAGAAACTTTTGGGACAACCTAATAATTAGTCGACAAGATTATTCCATAAGCAATGGTCCCGATTGAACGATCAACAAGAACTCGAAGTATCATTAACCATACTGGCGCCAATGTATTCGAATACGTATTCGTCATGATATTTCACGGTTTTGGCACGCGAGCGAGAATGGATTCGTATGCCCGGTGCATGAAAATCTGCATTGCAGTCTAAATTATTCTGTAACACGCTGTTTAGCTACGTATGGGTCTGTCGAGGTGAACCTCGATTGTTTGAGGTCAGCTTAATCGGATGTCGTAGGTAGGCACCGTCAATCTTCTAATTCAACGACGTAAACGAACCCCAACTATTGCGTCAAGGCATTTTTACTTACCGCCTGACAGTCTACGGAAGTTAATTCAATAACGCGGTAGCATTAAATATGAAGCTAAAAGCCACGACAACAAATTTCAATCACCAAACGATCTCCATGAAACCTTTGATTGGGGGAGGATTTTTTCTGGAAATTCTAAGAGGCGTGAATTTTTAAAAAATATCAGCTTATAAGGTACCATAAGACGGAACTTTTCTATATTTACAGTTTATTCATAGGACGTTTAGTTTCAAAAATAAAAATTAAAAACTTAAAAGACCTTTTTCTTGAGATCTCGTAGTGATCTGATCCTGTTACTGTTTTCTTAAAGAAAAAAGAAACTACAGTCAGACAATTGAATTTTAAAAAGTATCACCTTTTGGAGATTCATAAAACGAAACTTTGTTTATATTTGGAGTTTATTAGTGCAATGCTTAGTTTCAGAGATAAAAATTGTAGAAGACCTTTCTCCTGAAATTCAATTTTTCCAACGAACTTCTAACTTTTCATATTTTATTTTCGAAACTAAGCGTCCTATGAATAAACTGTAAATATAAAAAAGTTTCGTCTTATCATTCTCTGTAAGCTGATATTTTTTAAAAATTGATTTCAATTGTTTGCTTTGGTCAGTATAAAACAACTGTTGCTGTATTAAATATCGTACGAATTTTTATGGTATCTAGAATTTACATTAATTTTCTCATACATTCTAGATTACCCTAACCCCTTAATTTTCAAACATGAGATGGAAATGGTCCTGGCTGAACGAACCGTTCGTAATTTTGAGAACGGGTAGGAAAGGCTCGCAACGATATCGCGCGATGCTATTTCCTGATTTCATGAGAGATTGAATATTGGAAAGGCGGATTGCGCAACGACCGATAAGATCGAATCCGTTCAAATGCAAACGGCGATAGAGGCAAAGCGCAGCAAAGAAGAATCTCCGTTAAGACGCGCGGAATTATCCATCGCAAACGCGAAAGCGGGACATCGTCGGGGCTTCGACTAATTAGAACGTTAATTGGGTCATTGATTCGCACTAATTGAATTCGCTGTTATCGAGTAGCGCGCGTGCATCATGCTCTTGAACGAAATCTGAATACACGCGTACGTATGAGATCTTTAGGTAAATCGATTTTTATTGTATACACTCGTGCGTTGGTTTAAAACCACCTATACAGTTTTCATGGAGAACCAAACACAACTTCAACCCACCTTCTATTCCAATGACGTATACGCATATCGACCATAATTTTCATCCGCACGATCTCATATTTACACGTATTATTTTCGAAAGTGTATATTTAGAAACACATTTATTTTTAGATTAAGTTCTATCGTGTACTTTCCAGTTAAGTCATAAATGCAGCTTAGTCGTTAGGAAGATAAAACAACATGGAAGAAGTGTACTACTTTTGTTTAAACAATTCTTATACCTCGTTATGGAAATTAAAAAGCCATGTACACCTAGGACAAAAAAAAAATGTATTCTTTGCTATTCGTTTCTGAAAAGTTTTATAAAAACTTGAAATTAATATTTACACAACACTGACGAAGATACAGAGCCCTAACCGAAGCATAGTAAGCATTCTGCCCTCTCGACCAATTCTCAGGTAGATTTCGTTCAGGTAGCGACTAACAGCTCCACCAACCACATCCTAAACTTCTTATTGTGTTTAGAATTAGAGACCCAGAGATCAGGTAAAAGAAACAAGAATTTGAGCGTGTATAAAACTTCAAAGGCGTTTCTCTAAGAAATATTTTTAAGCTATCAGAATTTATCCAATTAATATTTTTTAATTTACTAATATATTTTTAAATAACCAAAATTCGGATTTTATTATTTTAACAATTTAGTTGAAAAAAAAAATGGCAAACATTGGCCTCGAACTCGTCCAGGTGTACATGTCCCCTTAACGGGAGTCCGTGTTCGACGTAATCGGCGATTAGAACCAGTTGTCTATCGAGAAATGACTTCCGTGACATTTCCTACGAAGCGTTTAATCGCACGCGCTAGGTAGAACTAATGGAAACAATTAACATTCTTTCGAAGAACAATCCTGAATGAGAAACGCAATACAATTCGTCTTAAAAGGAATTCGATATTTCTTACGTTTCGTGTCTAATTATTATTGAGTTAACGAAGAATTTTATTATACGAAACACTTGTTGACCAAAGGAAAAGAAAATGAATTTTGAATAAAAAGTGTACTCACTCCTCAGGTAGCGTCGGTGCACCCTCCTCTTGACCAGGTGCGTTAACATGATAAACGCAGAAGTTTTCAAGTAAAACTCGCATATCGATGTAATTGAAGAATGCCTGGAAGCTCGATATATCTGGGAACAGTCATTAATATTTCTTTTAAATGTACAATGTACATAATACAGTATAATTAACAGTTCACTTCTTATTTATTTATTTATTTATTGCCGCATCAGCTTGTAAGCTATTAGCGACCACTGTTAATTCATGTTCAACATTTCTATACATATGTGAGTCATAATATAATTAAAATAAATGCGAAATGATTTACGGTCAGAATAACTAATTCTTACATCTAACGATAATTATAAATACTACTTAGCATTAACGCATTAAACTCCACGTCACCCACATATGGGTGACGGAGCTTTTTACTAAAGAACTTCAACAAATAATTTAAAGGACTAACTATTGATGAAAGCAGGTCTGGATAGTATTCGTTAATTTTGATGAGAATTAAAAAATAAGTAATACGACAAATATTATATTCAATAGGTTTCTAATTGTCTCGAGACGAAATTTTTGTTCTGTGGTGACTTCCATGCGAATGAGTGTGGCAGTCATCGTGTTAAGCCTATGCATGTTTATCATAGAAGGTGTGGTGCCTAATTAAAAGTTTGTCTTTGACCAAATTATCAGGAAAATTTCATTTCAAATTAATGGAGTTTGAAAAACGTGTGGAACTGATGAATTCAAGATAATTACTCACAGTTAAGGCCTAAGTCGTGATAAGTGAGAATGGCAGGTTTCGCTCTGTTTCCTTGTACACCCACCAGCAAAGTTCCTTTGTCGGTCTCCACCCTCTCTTCTCGCACGGAATTATCATCTCTCGACAAATATCTTAGCGCAGGAAATTGGAGTTGAATATTTTTCAACTCGATGTCGTCCATACTATCTGAAGGCATCGTGCTGTGCATGGAAAGAAATTTTTTAGTAACTCGATTTCCGGTTAAACCAGTCGTCGCGCCCTTCTCTCGTGTGCAAACAAATTATGAAATTTCCAAGGATGAAAATATCGTTGTTTTGCTAAACTACTCTGATCTTCCCTATATTTACTCCTTTTTAAACACGTATTTTAATTTTAATTTTTAATTAGTAGAATAGCCATTGCTGTCAGCATCCTATGATACTATGTATATTCTATGAAAAGGGGTCAGCTTGCCTCAGGACAGGCAATAAAAAAAAAATTGAAATCGACCAGAAAATTGGATATTATTTTTAATGATATCCCCGTAAAAAGAGTTCACTCTGGGTAAATTTACGTCAAATCGATGCACGCTATTTCCTCGCAGCTGTGCATAATTTACCAGGGAAGTTTAATATCCTTTTACGAGAACATTTTTTTTTTTTTTTTTTAATTTTCGAGGGATGAAGTATACGCATTTATATTTAGAGTGTGAAATGCACGATACAAAAGTACGTGTTTGTTTCACTTTTCAATCATTGCATACAACGAAATAGTGTTCTATTAATAGAAACGAACGAAAGTAATTTAATTATGTACGAATGCACTGGATTTCTAACTTTGAAGAAAGTGAAGTTTGACGGTGAAAAGAATCGCCGAAGCGGAAGGCGTCGCTCTCCGCGTATTTTCTTTTCATTCGGACTACAAGCGAAGTATCATCAAATATTCGCTACATCAACAGCGGAATATAAAATGTGCCAAGCCCGTGCTTTCAGCGACTTTGAATAGATGGTGTTGCAGATTCCCCCTTTCCTTTAAAGTGTCGTGCAAATATTTTCCGAATAAGTTTTCTGTTTTTCCCAGCACTCGTGGTATTTATTAAAGCCACATTTCCATTTGAGCATGGCGTACCTTTTAATTAGAGTTACAGCTTTGCGAGAGATCGTGTGCTGTATAATCATGTCATTTTTCGAAATTCTGCTAATTAAAACGTCGAGTGCGTAGAACTTGGGAAGCCGTGTGTCAAGTGGCAACCTTCGTAATCTATCTGACACTCGTTATAAGTCTCTGAAGTATGTTGTTCATTTGTGGTAAATTTCTAAAACCACTGATTAATATTTAAGAAATTGTTGCGCGTCATGAAAATACATTTAAATGAATATGTTATGTATGACCAAAATTTATGAAGAAAATAAGAACTAAATACATTTCCTTTCTAGTAAAGGTATTTCAAGATTAGAAGTAGAATTATGTTTTAAAAGAAGCAAGAATAAAATTGAACAGGCTATATCACTAGCACGAGTAACTTATCAATTTGTAAGTTCATCAGAAACTTTAAATTGTGTTTACCGTGTAAGTTTTGTCGTTTCACGGATCTAAAACATGTTCGAACTTCCAACTATCCTACTCAAGAATGGCAATATGTAAACATTATAGTTATAGTATGAAGGAGCATGGTTCATCCCTTAGGAAAGCTTTGAGGTTTTTTGTTTACGGTCCTCTGTAAAATTCAAAAAGTTTGTCATAACTATATTTGTACTTCGTCACAAATAATTTATGTAATATCAATGTATACAAGTTTTAGAAAAATATTATATATATAATAGACAAATATTATAAATTCTTCTGAAAAGGAATTTTTTCGTTAACAATTTTTTTTTTCAGTATGAATTTTAGATAAAGTTATCAGTGGATTCCAGTCATTCATAATGCGAAAATAATACATATCTAAAGTTGGTATGTCATCGAACGCCTTTAAAGCATCTCTTACCAAGTTTCGAACAAGTAATCGAATGTCAACAAGTCGAATGTTTGATCCCAGTTATATAATTTATTACACTGTAAATAATTTTCTAAACCAACAATCAAAACGTTTGACATATCTATCCAAAAAAATTAATATAGCGTCAATGTATAATAATTTCATAAAAATATAATAAATTCTCTCGTAAGAACACCTTTTCCCAACACTTTTTCGTGCTTCTAACCAGTGCGAGTAACATCCAACGTTATCAATTCCAGCGTTATGGATTTCCCATTCCTTAATAACAAAGAAAAAATACCTATCGATGAACGGAAAGGTTGATGCGTGATCGAACGCCTTCGAACCATCTCCCACCAAGTTTCTAGCGAGTAATTACCAACAGGTCGATCGTTTGAACCTGCTGCGTCTTCGAAGTCGCCAGCTCGCGCGCGAAAGGGTGTAGCTGGCTGCGCTTGGCCACGGAAGGCGTAGGAAATTTGCATGTAACCCGCTGAAACGTTTAGTGTCTGCATGTAGGCAAAGTTGCGCACTTTATTACAGAGGTGGACGTGCAGTGAGCTTTTTATGGTATCGATCCTGAAGACCACGCCCTTGCCGAGCCGCGGCGTGGTCGGGCGGATCGTGTATATTTCTGTAAGGTGGCTCGTGTCACCGAGTCCGTGCGCCACGTGCTTTCATTCTGATTTGTGTGAGCAATTTTCCTTTGACGGCTGCACTCTTATTCAGCTGCAGATACGTTCGAGGGGAAAACGACGTTCTTCTTCATTAAAGCTCCCGTAACATTCAGAAGTGTATTACACGTCCCGGTGAAACGACCGTTTAACACCTTCTTCGAACGGGCAACCCTTGATTGTGTAAGACGCTCGACGGCATTTTTGCATTTATTAAACTCGCTGCGAATAATTTAATCGACCTAACGCCGGGATACCTTTATCTCGTGCTTTTACTGGGATAGAATGGGAATTTATCTGTGGGCTGATTGCAGTCCGTGACAACCGAGTTACGCATGCTTTTCTTGCGAGTGGCAGGTGCAATTGCTTTTATATTTTGCTTATTTATTTATTAAATTCGTTGCGAATAATGTAATCGAATTAATGGCGCGATATGTTTATTTTATCCTCCATCTGAGAGCGAATGGATGTTTGTTTGCTGTCTCAATTTACATGTATACGTAAGATAGCACACACACCAGAGTTTTAGTCCAATGCAATCATATATTTCATCTATAACGATGTATTACGTATAATATATCATTATATTTAGTCTGTCATTATTTATTCTATATTATATATAATATATGATATAAAATCATATAAACATTAATATAAATATAAATATATACACTGTATGTAGGTACAGTATAATATATCATTAAATTTAGTAGTGTATATTTTAGTATATATTAATTGCAATTATATATTTAGTCTGTAATTACTTATTCTATATTTTATACATATATTACAATTATATCTAATATATTAAATATACCAATTCATTTAATACATACTTAACTAAATATTATAATATTAAATATAACAATATACAATATTATATATGCGTTTAATAATGTAATAATAATATATCATTAAATTAAACTAAAACTAAGGTATTTGCTACATTATTATCGCAGCCTGGTACATCATGTTCAGATTTCAGAAACGTACAGTCAATGTCCCCGTAATGTGGATGTTTATAAGGCAATCACCGTTCGCAGTCAACGTGACTAGGAATTCTCCCACGATGAGCCAATTTGCATAATAATATGCACCAATCCATAGGAATTATTTCGCAATTTCATTCCAAGCGTTTTCTTAATCTACCACCCTGGGATGCCAGCTCAACTGTTTCGCCGTTTATTACGGAAATGATGATTGCAAGTAAATGGAAGGATTCCAGGTGATTAATGGCAATTGTGTTAATTGTCCATGCGCCACTTCTACCGTGTTACCCCCGCGTCTAATGCCCCGAGAACCTACTTCGACCTGTATTCCTCAGGATTTACGAGGCGACCTAATTTAGTTTACTTGGGGAAAATGTCAGGAACTCAGGCTGACCTGTTTTCTATATGCCGACGCTTCCGCGAGTTCGAGGGAGATAAAGGAACGCTCCCTTTGGAGAAATATCAGCGAAAATACCATCCCCCTCCGATCTCCTAAAGAAGTTACTTTCTTCATCGGATTCCCAGGTGTATCCCTGGCCTTTTGTTGAAAATTTCATTTCCTTGTTTTGCCATTCAGAAAATCAGCGTCGCGTAAATTGATTTCCCAATATCGCTTCCCGCGTTTCCTCCTACCCACCCCCCCCACCCCCCACCCACCGCAGGTTCACCCTTTTGTGGGATTCGAGCGAGAGCGACTTTAAATAAAGAAATTCAATTAATACCGTCCGTTTATTTCTTCGCATTAGCGTTTGCCGTTCGAAGCCCCTGTTGTTGGGAAATAAATTAATTTAGTTTTCCGTATTTAAACGTACCTTCCAATTGGGTTACTCGTCTCGTTCGTTCGCGTGTTTTGTAGAACGGCAGGCTTCAAGGAGGTATTAAATGAAATTCTTTTCTTTAAAATGCAGACATTCGCTGAATCACTCTGGAAACTATTTCATTAAACCCATGCTCGCGATTTATGGCCTCGGTCGGGCGGCGTCAGGTTGCCTTTACTTGAAAATCGATACGTTATTCGGATGACTTTATTACAAACGTGCTCGTAAAACAAACGTTGCTGGCGAATTGTAATAGTAAAGGGTAAAACGTAAGGTTTTATTTCATGTGATTTGAAATATTCAAAAGAAATATTCATCAGGGTTCGATGATATTTTACGATTATCTACATGTTGCTACATTGAATATAAAGGCCTTAAACAGTAAGAAGACAATGAACACAAAAATTTATCAAAGAGTCAAGTTGTTACAGCTACTCTGTAAACTTAACTTAAATTTAAATTACGTTTATCTCGGTTTTGATTGCCTAAGCCTAACGTTGGGGCCTCTGCTTGCGTTCTGTCCTTCTTAATAAACTGTAATATTAATTTATTAGGTCGTCCCATAAATTCATGCCACTTATTCTTTTGCTACTCAAATTAATATATGAAACATACCCATAAGTGTTCTAAGAAAAGGTGATCTCTCTCATTTTACAATATTTTCTCAACTTTCTACCACAGTTATTATACAGTCGCTATAAAATTTCTGTAACTTTTTTATTAAATATTGATTCAGTCTGCAGCACGAACTTATGGGACGACCCAATGTAATCTCACACATATCAACAAATTCTAGTTCTACAAATATACTGTTAACAACATGTAAATAAATCTCTTTTTTGACATTTAAAACTTTCGATAAGAAACAATTTTTATTTTCAACCTAGTAAAAACGAGCGCTCTCCTAAAATTCCAAACGCCCACCACATAATTTTCACGAAAACGATTTTTCAAGGGTAAAAGTATCTAGCCAAACAAAGATAAAGTCTGAGATAGATATATCACAGTCTGTTGTTGACTCTGATAGTAAACCCGTGAACGATAGTAAACTTGAGTCATTTTACAATCGCTATCATGTATCCGTGATAACGTACACCATGATTGCGACGAGTGCATAAAATCTACCACGAAACTAAGTACAGAAGGACGGCGCGAAATTTCACGATCAGCGTAGCACGCGAATCGAATTTACCCTCTCTTATTGACGTACTTTTGTGACATCCGTAAATGCGAGTAAATACATATGCGCGGACATGTGTTTGCCGTGCAAACATTTATTCCCATTTACGGATATACAAATGTTTGGCAAGTTATCGATTCGATAATGCTAGTCAGACTTTCTCAAATCCCTTCGCCCACTGAGACATTCCAAGTTCCTTTCTTCCACGCCTGTAGCTTCTACTTTTGAATCTGGAACCCGAATGGAACTGGAATCTGATCAAAGCTCAGGATAATTTGTAGTACGATAATTGGAGAAGGGAAATTACGATAACAGAGAAATCGAACCATTCACAAAAATTAATTGGCCATTTATTTCTACTTATGGGTCGTAGAGCCAAATGAAGCTTTGAAGAAGATTCCATTTCATGTTCTTTATCGTATCTTCATTAAATGTTGCCTAATTATGTTTGACTTTCCGGCAGTTGATTGATTTATTGCTGTAATATCGGCGACAAAAGGACAGCATCCGCACAAAATGTATAATAAATAGGCAGTTATTGTTTGAAATAGATTTAAGTGCTATGTTCACTATACCAGTGCTTCCCAATCTTGAAATAATCATCGTTTTATATATCCACCTAGTACACTCGATTACAGATTTAAAAGAATATTCCAAAATAAAGAGCTGATACATTAACAAATAATAGCTTGAGCAAAGTTATCATCCTTTAATTTTTATACATACGATCTCGTTATGAATATTATTTCTGTTACGTTCGAGAAATGCTTTAAATTGAAAAATTCATAGTTACTATTGACAAAAACTTTATTCTTTGCAATATTTCCAAGTGATGGAAGCTTCATGGATCCAAGGATCAAATTTCCGTTCTAATACTTGAAATAGAATTTTCGGTTGAAAACTTTTACTCATGCGATTACACCAGTGTACTATGGCACTCCTGTTGAGAAGCACTGCACTATACTGGACGTTCATAAACTACATATTCGTAGCGGTCGATTGATGCCATGAGTCACAGCAAACGCACCGACCAATCAACGCCTCGACCATTCGGATCCATACACGATCCGACCGACTCGGAGCGAAAGGTTTAACGATCTCGTTTTTATGAATCGATTAATTAAGTTTCATACAGCGTGAACGCGATATTAAATTTTATACTCTCTCAATACCCTTCTGGTATTACTAATCCGAATAATCTTAATAGTACAATCTGCATTATCGTTCGTTACTGTGTTACAGGAAGCATAAAATGTAAGGTTTAATTTTCTGCTTATCTTCTTTTCATTCTTCTTCTCATTACTGCCTGAAACGAAATAGTTGCGCGGTTTGTAATATTTCTTTCGTTCCAGAGCGTCTTGCAAGTTTTCCATTTTTCGCGGAAAACAATTTCCGTTGCCGAGAAAAATACAAACAGCATTATTAAATGTATTTATTCTTTCCTCGTTCCTCGAACGGGCAAAATAATCGGTTTAAATGTGGTTTCTGGGTTCAAACGTGCTTCACGTTTTTGCTTCTCATTCGTTAAAATAATATAATGATCTCTTCGCTTCTCCAACTCCCTCGTTTGCTGGTTAAAAATAGAACGTTGCTTAGAGTGGTTCGAATGTACTGAGTTTACTTCATTGAATTTCCAAGCACAGTAAATCTGACTGCGCGTGGTTTCCCGTATCTTTTAGTACGTCACACTATCGTTTCCGGTTGGAGTCCGGCCGTGTTCCTGTACGTACAATGGAGACAGTGACGATAGCGCATTGTTTTAACGTGTTCGAGACTTCTGGTCTTCAACTTTTATCGTTAAAAGTATCTTACGTCTGACTATCAAGAGGATACATGCAATTGACGTAGAATTTAAGAATTCTTCTTCGAGATTTAAGTACACATTGAAATTCAAAACAAAGCATAATTTTACAATACAAGTATTGAACATGATGTTGAAGATACAAATGGAGTAGATACAACAAATCTTCAGGAATGTTTTTTTTTCGATATCAAACAAATTATTCTGTGGAAAGATATTAACAACTGAATGGACAAAGGAATTTAAAAAAATTTTTTAACTTTGCTTTGCTTTAAATTAAAATACGTTTTTAAATCGTAAACAAAAATTTTTAAATTTTGTCTATGACAACTCTGTCCTCTTAAACTCTATTCATAACGAATGATTGTCTCGCCGAAGAGACTATACGTAGAAAATTAGTATTACCGAAGTAGTCGTCATTTGTGTCATTGAATTATGTAAATTAGCTTCTTGTCGGACGCGTAATTGGATAAGTCAAGGTTATTACGATAGGAACTAAAATAAAAGCCTTTCGAGTGCTTCGCAGAATATGCTAAATGTCGCTGAAATCAATTCAATTTTTTTTTTCCTCGGTAATGTACGTTTGTTAAAAAAGTTGTACAGTCAAAGGCACATTGAAGATTGACTATTCAAAGATTCGACGATTGCTTTTGTACCCCTTTTACGGGACAAAGATGTAGGCAAGCTAATATTGATTATGCAAATCCCGATGGTTTGCTCCTTCACTTTGTTCCGACACTTGAAGGCTTTGTTGCTTCTCCGACTGGTCAAGTGTCACGAGTAAGAAGAGATATCTGGAACCGCGAGGATGTTTTCAGTAGAGTTACAGAATCGAGAGATGGGGGCTGCAATGAACCTGAATCGACGAAAGATGTAATACAGAAGCTTGAAAGTGTAAAATAATAACAATATTACTACTGTTTGTCAGACTTTTTACAAGCAATATTAATTATAAAGTTTAACATTTCGACCACTTTGGTTTCGAGTATAATTTTCACTTCCAAGAAAATCATGGATTACCTAAAGATGACTCAAAACCATTTGAAATGTAATATTTTATAATAAATAACACTCCTGCAAGACTGACTATGATTTATTAAAGATCTAATTATCATTTTATAAAAGCTCTCGTATCACAATGACGTGCTACCTTCTAAAACATATTTCCACTTTAAAGGTGTTCGCGAATTAGACAAAAATAATGAATAGACGCGATATCGCTGAAAAGCGGGATTTAATTTGCGTAGCCGAAACGAGTTCACGGTAGAAAAACGGGAGGCAGACTTTTCGGGCGTGCTCGTGAAAGGAGTTTAAGCCGAGCTTTAAGCCTGGGCGCAAATTAATCGCAGCTACTGAATGCGGAGCGCAATCGTAGGTTTTAAAAGTTGATTTAAACTTGAGGCAAGATAAACGCCAACGCGTGCTCGAAACCAGGTTGACCAAAATAGATATCGCGTTCGTTAACACCGCACACGACCCGAATCGTTGGTAATGATGCTTTACGCAAATGAATACGTATTAATTACAGGTGTCCCATTCGTTCTGACGAATTTGATAAATATTAGCATACGTCAAATGTGACACTACTCGATGCACGGAGGCGTGTTTGAACGAGTAGTACAATCGAAAGAATGATGACTCTTCGTGTAAAAATGAATTGAACATTTGCATCGAAATTGTTTATTCCACTCGCGTTTTCACGCCAGTTTTAGGCAGCTTTTATTAGTATTAAAATGCGACCTGTATGGTTCGCTTCATGAATTATTTATTAAAATAAAAATCTTTTTTACAACGCGATGGAAAGAGATAACATTTATATTACACACTTCATCGTTTCGTATATTCATTTAGTACATTCGACTACAGATTTAAAAGAATATTCTAAAATAAAGAGCTGATACGTAAACAAATAATAGCTCATTACGAATATTGTTTTTGTTACGTTCGAAAAATGCTTTAAATTACAATTCCTAAACTAAAGCCTTGAAACATTATTATTTTACATTTTTCATAGTTACTATCGATAAAAACTTTATTCTTTGCAATATTTCCGAGTAACAGAAACTTCATGGATCCAAAATGCGACCTCCGTGGTTTCTACTATGAATTATTTATTATATCCATGTAACTTCTATCGTCAATGATTGCAGGTAAAAATTCGAATGAAATTGAAAAATACATGGAGCATACAACCTCGCATAAATTATAAATAGGTTATACGCAGAGCTTCCGTAACCGCCCGTCGTTCTTAATAAAGAAAAGAAAATAGTGGCTTCGTTAAAAAAGAACGATTTCACGTACGGTGGCTAGAAGCCGAGCTAACCGCTGCGGAAAACACTCGATATCCCCGTCATTCGATATCTCGTTCGTACCCTTTTTACCGATCGATTAACCGAGGCGCACACAGCAGTACATTTTTTTCTTATCGTCGGTGAGCTCACGAACGACGCAAAGATCTATGGTAAGACGAGGCTGCCGGGGATAGATCGATTTACGTGTTTCCTTTCTGGAGTCCAGCTTTCCTTCGAAACAAGAGAGGCGAACGAGCTCCGTCCATAAATCTACGCTGAATGCAGAGTACGTTTCGCTGAAGCTATTTCATCCAGAGTAAAACAAATACTAAATTCTTCGTCTAACAATAACATATCGGGCCGATCACATACGCATGTCAATAAAAGATGCATTTCCATGTGGACGTCGGAGAGCTGCTTGTCGTCTATTCATTCCCCATGCATTAACTGCAATCGCAACAACAATGTTACCTTTCGTTATTCCACCGATGCTTGGACGAGCCGCTGAGAGGACTTTGTTCTAGTTTTCAACTATTCCTGGGGTAACTGTCTATGTTCATGCGTACTTGCTAATTATGAAACGTCGGCTAGTGAGGTCCGGTTGCTCGCGAAATGCGCAACACCGGTGTTGCATGTGAAGGTGGGCGAAATTTTGTTTTGTAATGTTTTTTATTCAGTTGGCGGGTACGATCCTCGTGATATTAGATTTTTTTTTAAGTAGAAACTTTATTATCAAAAGGAAATAATGCTCTATTGTCGTTATTAAGTTTAATTGATTTCTATCCGTCTATTGTCTTTACAGTTACTTTAGTACGCTATTACAAAAAGTTAAATTTTATTTTTTTTTTAAGTAGAAACCATACGAACATATCCAGAGAAAAATAATATCTTTCTGGCATTATTAAGTTCAATCGATTTCTATTATTACCATTTAGTGTATTCACAGTTACTTTAGTATACTACTGCAAAAAGTACAGTGAACACTTATTCGATACTCACTCGTATGACACTGGTTTTGGAAAAATAATTAAGAGTTGTTTGTTTTGCACTGTTTAACCAACACTTTGGAATATGACAAAGTCTGGAGCATATAAGTCGATAGCTGTTATTGTAAAATTAATTGACAGTTGCACGACGAAAGTTCGTTAGTAAAACACTGTCGAAGCCACTGTGCTTGGCGCTTTTATGTCCTCTGGTGAATCAGTGTACAAATTGATCTTTAGCAAATAAGTTAGTCGATTGTTATCCCCAGAGTGTTTCTCTGAGTTGACAAATATTGTGCAATCGTAGATATACATTTGTGCTATCGAGTCCACGTAAATATTTGTTTTCGAATTTGTAAAAGCAGATTGTTTAGAATGATTGGAAAAGTACTTATTACAAAGTGTGAGACTTGGACTGCACTTTTCTCTGTAGGCTTTCATTATGCATTATTTCACTGTTTCGATACTCCATCTTGTCAACTTATTATGTATAAGTTATTATGCTTTCAATGGTCGTACTTTCATGCCTCTATATTCAGAACGAGGAGAATACTCAATTCATATAAAAGCTGCATGAATCCATTTAAAACTTTTGCCAAGTTACAGCGATTTAAATTATAATAGGCAATTAAATTTCGGGAAAAGGGAGTTAAAGGGAAAAGGGAAACTAAATATCGGACGAATTAATAGTAAATATAAAGAAAACTTCATCTTGTCTATTCTATAAGGTGATATTTTTCAAACATTGTTTTAACGAATTTGCGCGGGAAGCTTAGGTCGGCACCTCCTGAAAACCTCGATTTCTTTCATCAAAATTCCGGTCGGACCTTTGGATTTTTCCAATGCTTCGACCGTATCGATGGTATCTCGAGGCAAACGGTGGTTGCATTGTTTTCATCGAATTGGAAATTGAGCCAAAGCCCGGGATCAAGCGATTCAGATGGGCCTGGCGTGCAGCCAAGTGACGTGAAAACGAATTTTCAGAGAAAGTAGAACAAAATGACGTACGCGACCGTGACGTTACGAGGAACTGTTATATTTTACTGTCTTGCGGACGCAATTTATCATAGGATATCTCTGACGTAACTGCCTTCCAGAAACGAACGAAGATCATTCGTGCCTTAATTAATGACTCCTTTTAATTTCGAACTGAATGGGATCTATAACTCTGTCTTTACGAAGATTAATTTCAAATTTGAAGTAAAAGGACGTAAAATGCCGAAGAGAACGTTCGAAATCCATTGGACGCAAATATGAATATATTGCAATCGAAGAATAATTAATTTTCCTGAACTGATCAATCTACTAGAAACTGATCAAAAAGAATAACTGCACAAGTGATGTCTTATGTACTAGAATCAATCTAAAATCGAATTTAGGAACACTGGCTTGGTTTGGAACATTCACTCTCAAAATAGGAAAATTAACAATTTGACTTATATTCGGATCGACGTTCTTCTCAGACGCTTTGACTCGATTAACAACGTTAACTGGGGAAATTAACTCTTTTTCCCATCCACGATGCTATTTTAGTCGGTCTGTGGCGTTACCAACTATCACAAGCTTGTGACACAAATACCACGTTAATCGATATCCTCCAGTTCTCCATTCCTTTCCTTGGCAGTGCAGAAACGCGACCCTTCTCCGCGAGCGAATACTTTCAAAACGAATGAAACGATGTCGTCGAACAATCGTCCATCAGCACCTTCTAACGGCGGCTATTAATCTTAATCTCCTTGTTAATTGCTTTACCACGTGAATCGATTAGATGGGAGTTCCGTTATTTCGATTGGAAGTAGGGCGCCAGTCTGTCTGTCTAACCGATTCCGGTGTCAGGGAAAAAGCGGAAGACAAGTTACGCGATTAACCCCTTCCGGACCTGACGGTGACACATTCGTCCTCTATATTTTATTGTCAGCGATCTTTTTATGCATGAAACGTTTCTTCATGTTTATGTTAAAACTTTCTTGTAAATTATTGTACAAGGTACATTTAAAATCGATGAAAAATTGTTTAGAAATGAATTGTAAAACAACAAGAATTCTAGGTCTGGAAGGATCAAGGCGTGATGAAAAGTGTACAAATAATTAAAGATTCATTGAATCATGATCCTAGAAAAGCTAGAAATAATTAAACATGCTTTGGGTCATTTGTGATTTTAAAACGAGTACAAATAATTAAAAATGCTTTGGGTCATGTGTGACACTACAAATCCTACAAATATTAAAAATACTTTGGGTCATGTGTGACCCTAGAAACCCTACAAATAAATAAAAATGCTTCGAGTCATGTGTGACCCTAGACATTTTTGAAATAATTAAAAATGCTTTGAGTCATTTGTTATCCTAGAAACCCTACAAATAAATAAAAACGCTTCGAGTCA
Organism: Hylaeus anthracinus; assembly: GCF_026225885.1. Taxonomy (NCBI): domain Eukaryota; kingdom Metazoa; phylum Arthropoda; class Insecta; order Hymenoptera; family Colletidae; genus Hylaeus; species Hylaeus anthracinus. Next base: position 9,055,613 of record NW_026534347.1, read on the forward strand.
TGTGTGATCCTAGAAATCCTACAAATAATTAAAAATGCTTCGGATCATATGTGACCCTAGAAACTCAACAAATAATTAAGAGTACTTTGAATCATGTGTGGCCCTAGAAATCCACGAAATAATAAAAACTGCCTCGAATCATTCAAAACTCCAGAAGAAAAGAAGCCCTGACGAAAACTGACATCGACGCATCGCTGATCACTCCGTAAACCATGCCAACGACGAAATCATCGCAAATTTTAATTAACCGCAACAGAGTACGCGAAGCCTGTCCTCGTAAAACACGTTAGGACTGCGATAGAATCGACGTTGATGCTGAGTTCAACGTGGACTCGTTTGCGTCGTGCATTGTTGCGATTCGACGGATACAAGTGCAATTCCCGCGGTTTAATTATGTGGGAACAATGACGACGCGGCCAGAGAGTTTGAAATTTAATGTCATACCGCGCATCAGAGCTGCTGCCTGGCCGCTTTATATCGCGCACGTGAGCAAAATGTTCGAGACAGTTACGTAATGGAGACTTCATTAAAATCGTCGCGCCGAGAACTGCGTCCAACTTCGTTTAATCCCACTTTGTTCGGTTCCGACGAATTCTATTATTTCAAACGAAAACTTCGGACAAAGTCGCCGAATAGCTAAGAGCCTAATTAACACTCGATGCTCGTTCTGCGACGCTGATTCGCGAGAAGAAAGTAATTCGGAAGTAAAATTAAACTGGTCGGAGTTTTTGAAGGGTTATTCTAGCAGCTCTGAAAAAACTGTTACATATTACTTTGTCCACTACCTTTATTAACATTAACATTAGGTTTGCGGAGGAGATTCGCCTGAAGTGCATTTTTTAAACCTAACTCTAGTAGCTTGAAATTTGAGACTGTTGAGTCTTAAGACTATGTTCGGTAAATATTTGAATAAAATTATAAATTTAAAAATATCACGTACTTTCGTGTGACAAAATTTATGTATCTTCGTTAGGTACGTATAAATAACGTTGCAAAGTTTCAAAGAAGTATCTCAAGTAGCTCTCGTGTTATAAAATTTCAAAAATGCCTCAGTTTTTCGTGTTTCGATTAAGACTAAGTTCGAGCGTCTCGGGGAACCTTGAAAGTTTCTGGTAATACTTGAACACCCTAATTGTACTTAAAATTTACATCTAAACGAGGAAGGGTAATCGCGACAACGCGAAAAGTTTCCAAGAACATTCCGCGATCGTACAGGTTTGATAAAGAATACAAGCGACTCCGTTGAAGTTTACTGGAATGATCGGGAGCTTTAGCTTCTAACCCAAAAATCGAGGAAATATATTCTTTCTCAACCAACGTTTCGCATGGCTTTCAAACTTCGTCTCGCAATCGTGGGTATACAGGGTGTTCAAGCAAAAGGGGCCACTTGGAGGCCACCATCTTAATTGTTTTCGATGATATGAAAATTTCATTGTCTATGACATACGATTTGAATAATTTTTGAAGAGGAGTGCATAGGAGAAAATGATCGTAGGTTTTAGAAGAATTTCTTATACCAGACATGTATATTTCAGTAATTTAAAAAATAATTTACGTGATTTAGAACAAATTTGTCTTGGTTGACAATAATGAACGAAGAACAACACTATGTACATATACAAGTAGTTATGATTTTTATAAATAGACACGAGTTGTATAATACAAGAGAGTTCCACATATATAACAACGGTTACCTAATTTTTACAAAAATCCATTGACTAGCTCTCGTTTGTAGATTAATACACATTGTTTACTAGAATCCGAATATCAATAAAATATTAATTCTCCTGGAAATCTAATAAAAATTCTGATCAAATTACGAACCCATTACGTCCAATCCATTTCGATAATTCCCTATTCAGAAACCGAGAGTGCTTGTGAATAATGCGTCGAACAAATCATAAAAATATTCAGGTGGCCTCCTTCGGCTGGTACACCCGGTATACCCCCGTGGCGAACAACAAAAACGATACCATTCAATAAACGTCACGGGAGGATATGTAGGTAGCACGCAACGCTACTCTGCAATTTCATTTCTCCCAAGCCCAAGTTAATGTATCCTATCGATTCGCCGTTGCGTGGTAACTCGAGGGACCCGCGACCGATGCGGTGAAAAATGCTGCACTTATAAAAATGACATCGTCGGACTCAGACGTTCCGTAATCGCGCGGAGCGCGCGTACGACGACGTCCAGCGAACCCTTGACTTGTCTGTACTTCTGAAAAGGAGCAATAGCGTTTGCCACTCTTAATAACGGAACTGTCAATCGACGGCTATCATTCGGCTTCACCGACATCGGGGCCAATGCCGATTCTCTGCGATACCTCAGAATCCCTACGGAATAACGGGCTTGGACGTCGATAAATAGCACGTACAACTACATGCATACGTGACAGGCGGGAAAACACGATGGCCGGGATCGAAAACGATCTACGCGAGTTTAAATTATACAGCGGGTGTAGAAAGTATTTGTTTACCGCGACTGGCGGTCTACTCGATTAGCTAAGGGGATCTAACCAACGACCCGATGCTGGCGACGATCTGTTTCCATACTTAGCGAAACTTACCCCAAAAGTGCTGATTCCTCGGCTGTGGCGGCACTCGGCATCCTGTTTCTTTCCCTAGAACAAAATGGCGGCGAATAATAACAACACTCGGCCCTAGCGGCTTACAGCCTCTACCCGGATTACCAACAACGTATGTATGTACATTAGCAGGCAAAATTGTTGAATTCATTCCAAAACACGACGCACAACCGGCGCAGGATTAGCCACACTCGCTGGCACTTTCGTGCTCGACGGCGCGCCAAATTTTCGGACACTTCCAACCGCAGTTTTGACAAGCGAGAACGCAGGAGGAGAATTTAGACTCTCGGTGAAGTTCAGGGAGTGTACGCGGTTGTCGTAGCCAAACTTCGAGAATTTTTGGGAAGATTTCAATACATACAGTCAGTCTCGTAAGTACTTTGTATGTGTATCGAAAAAAGTCTAAATTGATAGACTGATTTGACGTTTCTAAATAAATGCTTCAATATAAATATGTACATAAATAGACTTCGCACCTGGAAATATTTATAATAAAAAGTTTATTTGGAAACATCAAACCTATCAATCAATTTAGTCGAACGGCTTCGATAGACATAAAAGGTACGAATACTTGAGGGATTGACTGTACTTCGATACAAAACAAAGCGTAATTTTATTATACAAGTATTGAACTTAATATGTAAATTTGTTTAAGATATACATTTAAAAATGGGTAAGATGCAGGAAATCTCAAGGGACACGTTTTAGAACGCCTCGTATCAAACGAATTATTTATTGAATGGTCGAAGGAATTTTTTTTCCCAATAACAATATAATTTACACATCAAATTCAATACTTGTACTGTAAAATCACACGTTGTTTTGGATTAAAACACATATTGTAATCTTAAAAAAGATTCTTGAATTTCGTCTATGTCAACTGCATTTACTCTCCAAGACTCGAATTTATTCCTAGACGGATCGAATCAAGCGCGCGTCACCTTGAACTCTCGATTATAGTCACGCGAGTGTCGTTGCGTTCATGGTACGTCTAACGAAGGAACCACATGGTGTGCTACGCAGAGATTCTGATTAGGCCTCGTAAGTAACAGTTGCGCGTGAAGAGTTTCACCCTGAAATCAACAGTGGTTTCTTACAATCTTTAAAATAGGTTTCAGATTATTTATATTTTTTCTTAAAGATTTACCTTTGAGACTATCACAAGAGTTCTTCGTGTATCATTGCATATAAATAAATTCCGTATTGTATACTATACTTAAGAAAATTTTTAAGTACATACACGAATAAAGTTTATTAAATTCAATTTCATTTTGTTTTATTTTATTTTCAATTTTCATTTGAAATAGTCTGTCAACAAGCTGTTAACTGAGTATCTTAATTTAAAATAAAATAATCAGGTACATTCTATACCAATATTTTTCAAAAAAATCAAACTCTGAAGCCTTTTTTGCAACAGACGTACACCATAGTTCCAGCGTCACTGTCTCGTAAAAAATTGGGCATACGACTCAAACTACCAAGTACCAATTACAAATATTCTTTAACTTCCTATGTACCTACGAAGCCTCACTAAAATCGTCACGTAACGAACCGCGGCGGTGTCTTCGCAAGGATGAAACCAGAAACGACAACGAACGAGCCAAGGTGTACATCGGCTCGTATCGATGACAACGACAGAGAAGTTTCGCGTTTCAGAGTCTTCTCTACGAAATCGAACATCCGTGCGGTTGGTGAGTACGCAATGTCGCGCTGAATGTTGCTCGCCTGTCGTTCTCGGAGGATCGACCTCACACGAGGATCTCTCGAACCGAGAAGCCGGTTCCGCAACGCACGCGTTGCCGTCGCGCGCCACGAAGCACACGCTAATGCAACTCGAGCGTTGCAAGGACAAAGGAACAACGTCGTTCTAACGTGCAATGCAAAAACGACAACTGCTAACGATAATAATAACGTAACACCGGTGATAGTTTCACGGGACAGGAATCCCTTGCGCGTCGGCCGCCGTGGTTTCAGGAAAGTTATTTTGCGTATCTTTGTATCCTCGACAGCCACCCGATGCACGAAGTATCGATTGAAACGCATTCGCATCGAAGGCAGCCTTTTACCGACGAGGGTACTGTGCGAACTGTCGATCAACTTTTGCGAAACTCTGCGCAAACGTTCGCCGATCGAATATGGAAACTGGTGATTTAAAATTGCGCGAGTACCTTTCGACTTTTTAGAAGGAAGAATCGTTACAATCAGTCACATAAATAATTCGTACCTTCTATGTCTATTGAAGAAGTTTGACTAAATTAAATAATAGTGATATGAACTAAATGAATCTCTATGTTTATGTCTGTATCACTCTTTTATCGTGTCATGTTGTGTTATATTGCAGTATGATGTCATATTCTGTGTGCTGTTATGTAATGATGTGTTATAGCGTATTATACTATACGAAATATCGAAATATATTTCCAATAAAAATTCTTGTATACAACAAGTACACTTTCTTCTGACACCTTACCCTACCAATCCAAAAATCTCTAAAAAGCGAGTAGATTTTTTATTCTGAAGTTAAATAATCATAAGTAAACCGGTTCTCTATGATACAAGACACGCTTTGTCCATTAAAGTCGAAAAGTACCAACAACAACATGTAACAGTTATTAAATCCAGCATTAAACATTCGCATAGTGTTCCCTCGCAACGTTCTCTGTCCCAACAAAACTCGTTCCATTGTCCGCAATTAAATATCTGGAAGTACTTGAAAGCGCCCCCCCCCATTCTCCCCAACAATTAAGGAACTTTGAACGATATCGCAAAAATCTGACCGGATATTAAACGCAACAAATGAAATTACTTCCTCGAGTTTACCCGAGCGAAGGAGAGAAGAGGAAAATTTAATTATTACGTCGCCAGTCGCATCTGGCGTCGTTATCCTAATTAAAATCGACGCTCCGCGAACTTATCACCGGCGGTAAGTTGGAATCAGCGGTTATCTAACGCGTGCAACGACCAAAGCAGCGGTCATAATTGCGATCATGCAAGCATAGGAACATAGCTGGAGTAGCCAGGCCATAGCAATGTACGCGGTGGAAGTGTTCAGCGTGAGGAAAGGAGTGACGTTCAGGTCGCATGATGCGGCTTACCTCGTGGCCTGCTTTTATACCCAGGCCGATCAATAGTCGCGGCACCAACTTCCGGTCCTAAAGTCCGTCCGTGCTTAAGGTTAAACCAGTCTTTGATTATACCGATAACAGGGACGTGTGCGGCTGCTTCGATTCGTGGAGTCGAAGAAGACCACTGGAAGCGGTCGCAGGATCGAGATCCTCCGGGCCCGTATTGCCGCAGGTGCGTTTTATCGATTCTCGATTAACGCGACTCTTGCAAAATAATACTTGGCCGTTCGGGGAAATCGTACTCTTGATATCGGAAAAGTGACGAGCTACGTTATCGTGAAATACGTTTCGAATTCATCGTCGTTATGCTTTCCAGACTGGATATTTTAATTTCACGCGACAGGAAACAGTCTAGAGCGGTAACGGTACTGAAATTTAATGATTCGAATTGCTACTCGGCACGAAGCGAGCAGTCGAGTTAAGTCGATGCTATTGTTCGAAGCATAGTCACTTTATTAGACGTTTCGACCGTGAAGTTCTCTGGTCCTTTGCAGGAGTATCTAGTTCTGCAAGCTCTGAGTCATCGAGGACCACTTGCAGTTTGGAACATTTTTCAAGATTTTATAAATATCGAATTTTAATTCCCAAGTTTAATAATTATTAAGATATACAAATCCATATACTGATACCTTGTGTTCTCTAGTCTTTCCCAAGAGTATCTGACAATTAATCTTATATCTCAAAGTCAACACAAAATACTTGTTCTTATTTGTACACCGTGTTTAAAATGTTTACAGCGTTTATTTTAAACGTATAAATTACACTCTTTTATGAATTTACATAAGTGAGAACACGCTTTACTGTTGAGTTTACGAAGTAAACGTCTCGTATTCATTGGAAGTTAATTTTATTCGTAACCATGTAGCTTCGTGATCAAAACGTCCGAATAAAAATGAACGGCACCGACATTTATTCGCACCGCGGCAAATTTAAGCTTGAGAATCTACAGAAGAGAAATATCGACAGAGAAAAGAATATATGGGCGCGCAATACGGTCCCTTCGATTCGATCCGACGCGTGCAGTACTCAGGAAACATGGAGCAGTTGTGGCTCTTACGAGTTCCATTTCTACGTCCGTTAACACAGAGAGTTAGCGAGTCGAAACATTTTAGTGGCGATGGATTTTAGTAATCGGTTAGCGGGCCCCGCGTTTTAATGCATTTCTCAGAAGTACACCCAAGTGTTTCCCGTAATTTTCAGCGCTCGAAAAGGGCAGGAAACTGTGACGATCGATTCCTCGACGCCAGTCTACCACCGTGGCCAATAGCAAAAGCACTTTAACCGTACCCTCCCGACATTTTCGACCTCGGACCGATTATTCTGCGACCTCCTTAGGCTCTACTCGTGCTACTATCATTGATCGTTTCGTGTCTTTGAACTCAAAATTCAATATGCTCGATATAATCTTATCTGTCGTACCGAGGAATTAATAAGTCGATCGCGTGGACGAGACTTGCAGAGATCGATAAGTACTATTTATAAGCAAACTTGGACGTTTTTAGAATTTTTCCTTGTGTAAACTTATATCTTGTTCGGGACAGTCAAGTGTAAATATTTCAGAAATGACCCGATAGAAACACCTTCGAATGTTGGGTTGAAATAGCTGGTTTATTTTCAGCAGAATTCTGTCCAGGAAAAGTAATTAATTTGCATGTGTTATATGCCGTTCGATACCTCTCTTTGTTCTTCTACAATGTTGCTTGTGATTCTTTTAATCGTATAACTGTGAGAAATTTCAGTTTGATGAGTGGTTACGTAAACAACAATGTACATTTCCGACATCTGCAAATTATCTAGTTCTCGTCGTGGAATCACCCTCTTTGAGACGCGCAAACTACTTCCGAGTCTTTCCGCGGTGGAGTTTTACATGGCGCAAGTATTAGGTTGTCCCAAAAGTTTCTTTCGTTTTATTAATAAGTAACACATACACAATATTTTATGTCTAATGTTACATTATTCAATTGTGTACGATTCATTTTGCTCCATTACTGTTACAACATCAACATCTAAGAAATTAGATTGTCTATTTGTATAAACACTACCGCACAAAATAATTCAGTGCAAATTACGAAAGAAACTTTTGGGACAACCTAATATCTTTGGCTGATTAGGAACTATTTAATTCTGGCCTGTCGGAAATATTAATGTTTGTTAAGTTTCATAATATCGAATCAGACATTTCTCGCCATTAGATTCAAACGAAAAGAACAAATAGAAATATTACGGGATAAAAACAGAGGTATCAAACGTGGCTAAGTAATTATTCTTTATGTGCAATGAAGTCCTGTTCAAAATAAAACAGCGCGAATTTTTTCATCGAGCCAATAGCAACGGTAATTACGCGAGTAGAAGAAAAGTAATGTTTTTAGTTTTAGAGATTCGTGAGAGAGAGATGACTAAATTACAGATATTTATACAAATTAATTTCTACAGATACAGAATTGAACTCTACGTGAATTTTGATATATTTTCGCATTTCTCTATATCCTCGAACATTTTTCCATATTTCCAGTTGTTGATAAATGAATAAATATTCGGAGCGAAGAAGTAAACATGCACCGGATGGTCCACCTAAACCAGGCCACCTGAATATCTGTTCCAACTGCGATGATGCAAAGAATATTTTATATGGAATTTGAATGGTATTATTATTTATATTTTATTATTATATTTTACAATTGAAACTATCATTTCAAGATATATATCTGAACGTATTTTAATGCCAACTGCACACGTACTGCAATAGAAAAAAACTATGCATAAACGAGAAAAAGAATAATGATCATACATTCCCCAAAAGGAGCCGTTCATACCATTTGAATTGCATAGAAAATATTTTTGGTACAATTACAATTGGAAGAGACATTCGGATCCTATACAATATCAAATTCCCAGCATTGCTTTCATTTTTCCTTTATCGAAACACCCCCGATGTCGTACAGTCAGTCTCATAAATATCCGCACCCTCCATGTCTTTCAACAAAATTTGTCTAAATTAAATGATAGGTTTGATATTTCCAATAAATGTTTTTTTTTTTTTTTATAAATATGTACACGAATAAACTTTACGCTTGTACATATCTACAATGAAAAATTTATTTGGAAACCTCGACAAATGTCTTCAACAAACATAGACGGTATACTTATCGGACTGACTGTAGATACGAAGTACTATGTCGCATTAAAAAAAATCAATGTCATTACTTTTCATTCAACCTCACATCGCGAGAGTGTCGGGGTATGTACAATGATTCCACAAGTGAGCCGAGGAGGTTTCTAGTGGCGCATCGAGGCTCCAACATGATCGATCCCGGATTGAATAGACGGGTCCGAGGTCGAGAAACAACGAGAAGAAGCAAATATCTCTGTGTCCCACGACCGTCACCCTACCTGCCGACCGGTTTTTCCCCTGTATGCGCGGACAATATCATATAAGGCATTACCTTGAGACGATCGAGACGCTCTCACGACGGTCCTCGATCAGCGGGTCCTTTTTCCTGAGCTCGACCTTGGGCGCGGCGAAACTGAAAGCCTTCTTGACACTCTCGAGGACGCTCTGTCCGGTGGTCTGTGTCTGGTCGACGATCGTCGTGCTTTTGTATACGTCTTCGCCCAGGTCGCCTAACGACCTGTACGAAGCGCCAATACCTGCCGGCATGGCGGTGCTTCCGGTTGCTCTTGCTCGCCCACGATGAATCCTACCCGCCGGGACGACCTATTCGAACGCCTTCGACGAGGATATGCCGTCCACCGTTGCCGGTGGATCTACCTCTATCGCGTTTCTTCGCCAAACGCGTTACGGAACACCGCGTCCTAGTCGCTGGCGGCTGTTGATGCTGATACGCGTGCCCGAAGCCGATACGCCAATATCGTACGTCAACAAGGCAAACGAACGGGCAAAAGGGCAAATAAAGAAAATCCAAGATAAGGAGGTACCGTGTGAACGCTCGGGACTATCGATCGAGCCAACGACAACGAGTTTCCGATTAATCCGAAGAAAACTCTTCGCTTTCGACATGATTTATGATGAGGATGACTTCGAGGGGATTCTTTCGGAGCTTTTCTTAGGAAACGTATCAGCTTGACGTTGTTTAACATCTGATCGAATGGTTGGATACAAATGTCTATTGAAATAGAATTGTATTAGGTTTTCCCGAAAGTTTCTTTCGCGAGTTGCACTCAATTATTTTATGTGGTCGTGTTTCTATAAATTTAATAGAGAATCTAATTTCATAGGTATTCATGTTGTAACAGTAATGGAGCAAAATGAATCGTGCACAATTCAGTAATGTAACATAAGACATAAACTATTGTGCTTGTATTTCTTATTAATAAAACGTAAGAAACTTTTGGGACAACCTAATATAATATGAACCTTTAGATGCAGACGGTAATTATGCTCAATTTGAATTGATATTTTTTGAAACTTTTTCTTCGTCAAACAATAACCCAGTGAACTTTCATTCAGTTTTACTAATAAAAATTCAACACCGTCAATAAAGATCGTATATTTCTTATTTTATCTACTTTTTAGCACAAAGTACAAGATACAGTTTGTTCCGTACTGTTTTTCATCCTCAATGACATTCTGGAATATAAAGCTCCGCAGTAGGAATTTCAAAAAAAGAAATTAATTTGCAGTACCAAACGCGTAATATCTACACAACCTAATATATTGAAGCTATTTCTAAGTTGACGATCATGACAATTGTCAGTCTCTTCGTAAATGTATTTAATAGACTGTAGTAGCTAGCATAAGACGAAAATAAAAGATTTTTTGGGGGAGAAGGATTGTATAGTAATTATAACTACTTTTACAATTTTGGTCATATTTTATTTCATTTCTCTGAAAATTTGTACTTTTTGGTATTTCTAATAGTGTCAATTTAAATGAATTTTTATTTTAGGACAATTAGAATAAGAGTCATTACCCCTTCATTTAATATTTTGAAAATAGATTACTTATGTCACGAAAAATTCTGATATTCCATATCCATGTCCAATAATTTCACAGTAAAAAATCTCGAATATTAACCACTTTTGTGGGTTGTAAATTAAAAAGATCCCATGATGACGTCACGAACAGAGAGGAAGTCACCCTTGTTTTCCAACGACGTATATTTATTCATATTCAATAGTGAAGTTTAATAGAGTAATACAGCAAGGGTCAATACGTGTCCGAGTCAAAATTAGCATTATTCATTACACTCAGACTTTTGGCATCGAGTGATTTTCGAGAGCCAAGAGTCGAAACGTAATAAATAGTTCTCGTTTCGAGACTGCCAAATATTGGACTTTACTAGCTTACTCTTAATGGGATAGTTTTCCGGAGTTTCCGTACTTTTTCACGCATGAAAAATGACTTCATTACTCCGCGGAATAGCGTGTGCTCGGAAACTGACAGAATTTTTGTTAGAATTCCGTGGAAACGCGTTACCCGTATGCATACCTATGATACAAAAAATAACACCGCTTGTAATTTTTTCTTCGTTCCGTGGCGACCATTCCTAATGCTCCAGTAATTTTTTTAATTGCTCCGCCGTTTTGTTTGTTTCATACTGTACTTTCCAACTTACAGCTCTCCGCTATTGAGTTTGTCATACGTGAATAATTAAACACTCATTGTTAGCGAGTAACGAATTATATTGAACAATACGAATATATAATAAATGTTCGTTATTATTTTAAATGTAATTTTACGGTAGGCTGATTATTGTACTTTTGGCATAACCCATTTGCATCGTTAGTACACGTATATGTTGTTTGTTTTGTTGTACATCTGTGCAACGTTTCTTCGAAATCTTTTGAAGGCATCTTGTAAAAAAAAAAAGAAAAAAGAAAGAATACATTTTATTAGTGTGATAATTGGCATTTTATTCAATGACTATTTTAAATCTTATAATATTGTGTAAAGTAACTACATTCCATCGCTTTTATTATTAATACACAATGAACTAAAAAAGAAAAATAATGTATTCTTCATTTTTGCCAGACTGTTTATTTCTCACGGTTTCAAGCATTTCCATTTAGATATAATCAAGAAAAATGTACTACTTTTTCGTGCGATGTAAATGAGTTAGTAATCGAAGTTTTGTACGAACAGCTGCGTCTTCAGCTTAATGTATTCAGAATCCAGTTAGACCGAACGCGGTCGAAAGGCACGAACAACCCTACAGACTGTCATTAATGCTGTGCATCGAGGAGATGCAGAACTCCACTCCGTTCGTGACGTCACCCAGCTGATAGGACAGACGACACCTGTCGTCATTACCGCAGGTGGGGCAAATTTGCAATCATGGTTTCGGTAATACGACGTCAACGCTCAATGAAAGCCACGGCCAGACCAAACGAAATGGGTACTCCGCGGTTACTTGTTCCGTTAAGTAATCGCGTATGAATAGAAAAAAAATATATATATATGTCGAATTGAGTAACCTCCTCCTTTTCGAAGTCGGTTAAAAACTGTGGTGCACGAATAGACAAAATTTAATCGAGATTATAATCAGTGGCAAGACTTCGTTCTCAACTTAGTTATCTTTGTATCTTCAAACATTACCGTTATACCCGGCGTTACATACTATTTTACAGTATGTGAAAATTGTACAGGGTGCTTAAAAAAAATGGTGATAATTATGTGGACTATTTTTAGAGAGATAGAACTGGTAATACAATAATGTATAGCATGGCGATTAGTATGTTTTATCGTGAAATGGTCTCCACTCGTTCACTATTGTTATCAATTTGCATAATTTGTATATCTTGTACGTGTATAATTTGTCTAGCATATACATTCATCGAATATTTTGCAGATGATTTTCAAGAAATATTTCATTTCGACATTGTTGGTATGTTTGCAATTTTGACAAAGACATCAAATTTTAGTCGAATAATAGATAACGATATCGATACAATTTTGAATTGATTAATATAAAATATTTTATTCTATATAACTCAAACTCTAATTTTTATTTAACAAGTAATTATCTTTGATTCATTTATTTACCATCGATGTCACCTGCTTATCTTTTACATGTCTTATCCTTTATTTGTTCCTTTTTACTCAGATAAGAATGTTGTTCATCTCTGCCACAAAAATGTTCTTTCATCATCCCTCACATCCAGAAATCATGTTTTATCATCCTGATAGGAAGGGGGGATGATAAAACAACGCTGTGGATGAAGTGAAAATTCTTTAAAAACTAAATATATTTATCAATATGATACACTGTGTTGTCAGTTCTGTTTCTCTAAAAACAGTTCCTTCCTAAATAAATTCAATTGTATATCTTTAAACTGATGCATAATTATATATCATCCTACGCTTTACTTGGCCTTTCTTTATCATCATTTATTTATGAAGAGCCTAAAATAATCGCAGACCAAATAACAAGTCACTAAATTCAAGAAAAGTTTTCATCCCAAAATTGAACGTGTTCCAGCAACTAAATCAAAGGAAACCCAAAAGCCAACATATCCTTCTCCCTCCCACCGATTACCAACATTAGAAGCGTCCCGTACGACATGTCAGTGCACCTGTTCGGATTTGACGTTCCTTAATTGGTATCGCGCTAAGAAAGTGACAGACGCGTCTGGAACTGATGGAACGTTTCCGGTGCACGCCCATCCTCGATTCCCAGATCTAGCGATACGCTTCCTAAGATTACAGCCGATTTAGATCGACCCTCGCGATACATTCGTCCTCTCACTGGCGTTTATCGTCTCGAATAGAGAGATCTCTCGATCGAAACGAAATCGTTGTCGTTGCCCCGTCGAACCGTCCGCGCGAAAACAACTAAAACAATATCAGGTGACCAAAGGAAGTGAAGATGCGTGTCAAGGTATGCGTGACGTCAGCATGCACAAAACTCATCGATACTTGTACACATCGAGATAATCATGCGTGGCCGCATGCCAACTGCAAGGTGCTACGCCGTTCGCCTTTGTGGAAAAACAACACGCGGATGCTGAGAAAAGCAAGAACAGTGATCAGTGACCGTGTTCCTCCGGAACTTCTCTACCGCGAAATAATTGTTCGACGCCGCGCGAACCACGGTTCTCCGCGTTTCGCGATTCGGAACGTACGCGTGTCACTGATTACATGCCTCGCGTACGGCTCCGAAACGTATTCAAAACTTCGGAGGACAGGCACGCACATGCAGAGTGATACCGTGCGTACGCAACATCGAAGCTGACGATCGACGATTCGTGCAACTGCCTTTTTCTTTTTTTTTTTGTTCCCGTTGCGAGCGGGGGCCTAGAATTTCGCGTCGCAGTTCTCGATGCAAGTTTTCGAATTGCATAATGTCGCACGGCGGCGGTAACGATCGATAAATACAGAGCGCGGTTAGCAGTCGCGATGAAAATGAAACAACGCGAGCGTTTCCAGCGCAATCTGGTTCCCGAAGGGCTCCTTCGAAGCTGTGGCGCAACCAAAAATTTCAAGAATTTCAGATAACGTTCCCTTTTCTTGCTTGCCTTTGTCAGAATTCTTTTAAAGAATTCAGAAACTAATTCTCTGCTATGATAATCGCAGAGGGGTTAATATCGAAGGGGTTGCAGGCATTTGTCATAGCTGAAATCCAAGAAGTTTCGTTTTCATTATTTAAATATATATATTTTAATCTAAAACAATGCCTAAATTTACAACATAAGTATTGAATTTAATCTATACATTGTTTTGTTAAGATTTGCCGTATCCTTCATAATTGTTCAATAAACTTAACAAAAAGGAATTTATATATGAAGTTCAATACCTACTTTAAAATTCCAATTTGTTTCGAATTAAAATATGTATGTAAATCTTGACAAAAAATTCTTTGATTTTAGCTATAACAACTGCGTGTGCCCTCTTATTTCTATGTTACAATAATTGTCTCTAAAAGTTGCTGTAGAGACATTCTTAATAATTGAGTGATTTTAGAACAAAGTTTGAAGTACGTGGGTTAAATTAACTGATTTAGTAGTTTCAGTGATAATTGTTTCACGAGGGTAGGGAGACATCTGGCCCCCTCTGGTTGCGCTACTGGTTCGAAGAAAGAAAATATACGGATGCCGCTCCTAAAACCGAAAGCGTAGATCACTTTTTAGAACCGCGACCCTCATCGGACCAAAGGGGCACTAGCGTACCGTCGTCTCGGCCTGGTGGCCTTCCTGCCAATTAAAACCTTCACTGGCTAAGAAAATTTGTTCTATAATGAGACCAGGAATTGTGCGTCACGCTGGCCACTATCGAGCTCCGTGGGTCACACCTCATACAGGTGTAACTTTGAACTGGGACGAGCTACAGCCCATCTTTAAATAAAAGTAAGAGAAAAAAAAAAGACCACAAGTGATGTTTCTAGCCGTTGAGCGTTTATTATTGCTCGTTATAAAGCTTTCGACCTTGCGGTAGGCTTCCTACGGTAAATGTATCCTATAAATAATGTAAATATGTTCCATAAAAGGCGCGTATGTATTCAGTAGGAATGTAAATACATTCAGGAATATCCTATATGGCGATGGAACATAATTTTAAAAATAGTAAGAGAAGTCGCTCTGAAACTTCACCAAAATATTTTTCATTCGTCAATTAAAACATTTAAAATACTCTTATATTAATATTTTTATGTACAGGATGCTCGAAGTCAATGAAATGCGCGATAAAACGCGAACTCAACGAACTGAAAACAATAAAATGCAATTGCACATTGCAGACACATCGTTCCATCTACGAGAAAAATAGAAATTAAATCCAAGAACATTTTCCTCTGCCATCTTTTTCATTCCTACACATAAAAGAGCTGTAACCCGTTCCAGTTCAACGATCACCTTGTACCATAAAAGCAGACCTGGGCAAACGTTATTTGAAATTCATATTTGTATTTGAAAAATAACTTGCAACAAAAAACTCTCTTTTATATCGATACCAAATGAATTATTTAAATATATTCTCAAGTTTTAAATATGAAAAACAATATTACAAAGTAAAATTGCTGATTTTAACAAGGGGTTGGTAAAGTTATTGTAACGAAGTAAAAGGGGCTACAGTGACTGTAAAAAATAAATTGACGTGTAATTGCTCGAAACAGTTTCTAATCAAATAAAATAATGTTGAATAATTTTAAAAGAATTAGCAAAATGCCCAGGCCCGGATAAAAGTTAATACAAAATGCTATGCAATGGACCTAAGTTAAGGACACAGCACACATGGCTTCGACTCTTTTTTTTCTCTTTGAATACAGAACATCGCATCGGCACATCAGCGTTTCTCAAACTGGGATTCACGTGCCCTCGAAAGAAAAAGAACAATTCTTCTGACGCTAATTTTTACTTACTAACGCACACCAAGAATTCATATATTTCATAAAGAAATATTAATTAATTAGAGAACTAGGCTAAATCGAAGACAAAAGTCTGAAGCTTAAATTCAATAAAAATATTTAAAACACAATTACATCTTTCCTCTAACATCTTTCCTCTCCGAAAAGAATGGCTCAAACTCCCATTACAGAAACCAGAGTTTAAATTGTACTCTGTATAAATTCGTCAAGAGCTTCCTTTCGTGAAAATGGTTTGCGGGAAAGGAAAGTTTGAGAAACGCTGTTGTACACTACGAACGCAACGTAACGAAGGGAAATTATCATCGACGGTATCGATAAAGTTCGCGTTTCGCGGGTACGTGTGCGGCTGCAGCTCGTAACGATCTATATTTTGAGACCGACGCACGTACGGAGAGGAGCGATCGATAACGAACAAGATTACAAAATGCTCGACGCACACAGATTCACGCAACGGAAATAAACCGATTTCGGTATTAGCCAATGTCCCGGCGTCCGTCTCCGGAGGGTTGTTAATTCGATATTCGAACGTGACATCGAAATCCCATTAAAGTTTCGCGGCGTACGGCGTGGAATGTTCCGAATATTAAAATTCAACCGATAACTTTTCCAATCCCGTAGCCGTCTCCGATCGAAAGGCGAAACCCGCGAACCACAGTGCGTCGCTTGGAGCCGAGCTTGGAGTGCCCGCGTAAACCCAAACTGTGGGGATCAGCTGCGGTCTCCAGTACACACACACACACACACACGTACGCGAACACGCACACACCCACGGGCCTTGAAATCGATCCGACCGACGAGCTTTCTAGGTAGAACAGCGATCGCAGTTTTCCCGTCAGACCACGACCCACCTACGTACCACCCCTCGAGGTGGGCAAAATTCTTATCTAGATACGAGTTTCGAAAAATACAGTTTATTCGTGACTTGGTAAATAAAAAGTAGAATAATAATTGAAGTACCTCTAACGAAATAATAGTGTGAGTATTCTTTGCTCGGTAGGTATCATTTATAATTTCGTGAGGAACATAGGATTTGTAGACTTTCCAGAGTAGTCTATGTATGTATTAAACATGTATGTAAATGTTTTCTTTAAAGATATACTCTCCAATCGAATGAAATGTTATTAATGAATATCATAATATGATATATGGAGTATTTTCTTTATTTCTTATGCATATTGACTTTAGGGAGTATATTATACTCACGTACTGAGTGTATTCGTACATTTTAGTCAGATTTGTAATTGTTTATTTCTTTTAAATTTGGTATTTTATTATCAGAGAAATATTGACGATATGTTGTTTCAGGAACACCCAAAATATATTCATATATTGAGGTGTAATTTATAATTTCTTTATTATCTTTTCAACATTACAAACGAAACCATAGAGTAAACTTGAGATATACAGAAAAATATATAGAAAGCTCTGGAAACTTCAAGAAGTACGTTCTTCTCGTGAGCATGAAAATTTAATCATCCTATCGAATAAAAGTCACGAATAAATGAATAAGACATTAGAGTAACATGGATAAATATCCTATCTGGAAAATTGTCCTTACCCACTACGTGTTCTGACTCTACGTGCACCTTATGTATTCACACGTTCAGGTGCAATTCACAATCGTACTTTCGTTTCTTTTAAATGAAAAACAAAAGCACACGCCAGCCTAGAAATAATTGAACCGTTTAAACAGTTCAAGAAACGCTTTCTCCTCGACATGGAAATTTAATCCCCGACCCGAATGAAAGTCATGAATAAATTGCACCGAGTCGTGTTTCATTCGTTATTCGAATGAAATTTTGCCCATCTCCGAGTGAATCGCGGCCCAGGAGGGTCGCGTATTGATTTTTCGCATGGATAGCCGCGTGTGTAACGTCTAACCTCGTTTCTCGTTCGAGTAATCGCGTACTCGGGCCCGTCGCGACGTATCGAGCTCTCGATCGTATCGTTGACACTTCGTAGCGAAAATCTGTAGCTGTGGGTGCTCGTTCGAGACGCAAACGAGGTAGAACGAGCTCGACCTCGAGGAACGAAGCTCGAACTTCAGAGCTGCGACGAGAACGACTACGATTGCGAGCGGGTTACTGCACAATAATAAATGAGAACCACGACACGAGTAACTTTATGTTTCTATCGAGTCTTTTTGTTTAGTGTACAGATAATAAACGTGATTCGACCTTTTCCGACATAAAGATTCCCATCCTCGGACGTGTTACTTCGAAATTTCTTTTTATTTAATAGTATGTATATTTGTGTTAAACGTACGAATTGTCAAATTGTAAACTTTCTGTGTAGTATACAAATGATAAATGTGATTTGACCTTTTCTGACGTAAAGATTCCCCTCCTCAGACATGTTACTCCGAAATTTCTTTTTTGTTTAAAATGATATATATTTGTGTTCCATGCACGAATTATAAAACTGAAGCCTTTCTGTTTAGTATATAGATAGTAAATGTGATTCGAACTTGCCTAAAATTACATGACTCCCCTCCCCCGAACATGCTACTCCAAAATTTTTTTTGTTTAAAAGTATTTATATTCATGTTCTAGACAAAAACTATTGAACGGAATCTTTCTGCGTAACATGTAGATAATAAATAATATTCGATACGTCTTCAAACATGTTACTCCAAAATTTCCTTTCCATTTAAAAGCATGTGTATCTACTATACAGATAATAAACATGATTTTGCAATTTCTGACATAACATGACTTCCTTCCCCTGACACGTTCCTCCAAAATTCCTTTCCCATTTTGGACTATATTTATATTCCAGGCAACTGTCATTCCTCGAGGACGCAGGACAGTTTACGTCACAGCTAGTCGTATTCAAGTTCACTATCCGTACACAAAATTCTAGATAGAGACAAGTCCAACTCCGATATTTTGGTTCCCACTGTAATCATTTGCTTAAACCTTCTCGAGCCTTTCTTATCACGAAAAATACGCGCGAATTACGGATCGCGATATCCGAGCGTTGCACACGCGAATAAAAAAAAAAAAAAAAAAAAAAAGATAGAAAGAAAGAAAGAAAGAAGAAAGAAAAACGAAGCGACCGTCGAAATAACGACGACGTCGACGGGCTGTCTGATGTCACGGAATCGTCATCGATCGAAATGTTGTCGTCTTTGGAACCTTTTGCCCGGATCGAGAAAGGTTCCCGGCGCGGAAAATGCGCGAGTGACTCACCTCGTCTTGCGCGGCTCCCGCTGCGGAATCCTGGTACCAAAGAAGAGTTGCAGCTTCTCCGCAGCTTTTGGACACGATATCACCGGAAACAGAGACGCGTTAGACGAGTACGAGGCGCTGAGGGATCCTCGGCGGATCTGCCCGCTCGTCCGTTATCTCGATTTTTTCCTCGTAAACGAGCGACGGACGTTTACGATTACGCCACCGATCTCGACGGGTCTCGTTGACGTTTTTCTTTTTTTTTTTTTTTGCCTCGCTTTGCCCTTCTTTCTTACGACGTGACGTGTGGAAACGCACCACGACGAGACTAACCAGAAGACCGTACCCGTGTTCTCAGAGCCACCGCACGATTACTATTGGCCCGAATGCACGACGCAGACTACGAACTGGTCAATGGGAATGCGCACCGCTTCGTGCGCGGTGTACAGCGGATCGAACTGGTTTCGGATCTTCTACCGACATCTCGGCACCGTACTCTAGACTAGAGGCACGTGGAGAACGCTTTTAACAACCTCGAGGCGACCTTCGGTAAGGCGAACGTTCGCCGTATCGAGCGAGGAAAGACGAATGACGTTGGTTGGTGCTTCGTACGATCTACGGCGTGATCTACGGCGTGATCTACGAGCGTACGATGGACGATCCTATCGGTTTCGTAGGGATCCACGGTTGGGTAAACAAAGAATTTAACATCGATAAATAGTCGATTGCTTTTATTCATCATTTTGTTCCAAGATATGTGTGGAGGATAAAGCTTTAAAGCTCTGGGAAGCTTTTTGTTTATTATATTTACTTCTATTGTTAGTGGACAATAATATGCTATTAAACATCAATCTTAAATACATACGTAACAGTAGATAGTTATGTGAAGATGTTTTAGGCGATGGGAATATTTTGAAGACTTTTCTGAAGAAACATCAATAGATGCACCAATCAAAGTCTTTTCAAATAAATAAGATACGAAAATAGTCTTCATTCTTTTATTGATAATAAGAATCGTAGGTTTAGATGAACATATCGTTTCAGTTACAATAGAAAAATAATATATTATTCTGGAGGTACAAGTCAATATACTAAAACGAGGCTAATATTAACTTGTTTGTTACTCAATTTCGTTTAATTTTCAAATATATTATCCAACATCTCAACGATCAAAAAAATAAATAATTATCAAGCTTCAACTACAGCGATCCGAAATGTAGCCAGTCCGTTATAAAACAAAACTTTTACTGTTAATAGCAATAATAATTTTACCAACAGTAATCAAATTTTACAAACAGTCGTTGTTTTAATAGTTCACATTTTATTTGTCTCTGCGTGTCACTGAAACGCGAGTGAAATATATTTCGTTCTCCAATAAACAAAACAAGTGTTTAATAACATCTGGTATTGATCATAAACATTTATTAGATAGCAGAAGTTCGGCTCTTTAATATGAGTTTTGTTTGAATGGAATCCGACGATTCGACGCCGAGATACGGCAATTTAAAGTTCTCGTATCGATCGGCAAACGGAGGTCGGCCGACGAAATCCATGAAAGAAAATGCGTACGCGATTCCGAGAAATTGGGCGACCGTAGACGGCCTTGTCTAGCGGGACTCTTTCTTGGAAGAGACCGTCAACATTCATAGGCGTATATATCACCTTATTTCGGATTCCCATTAGCGTATGCATCAATTTTTTTTCTTACTTCAGAATTCAAAGTAAACTGTGATTTATGAATAAACAATACAAATTCGGTTTTTTTTACACATTTCACTAAATTATTGAATGTTTAAGAAAATGTGTGAGCAATATTCCTATCTATGAAGGAATGTTTTTCTTGTGTTATTTTACATAACTTAGTTGTAGTACTTAGCGAAAATGTTTTTTGATACAATTTTGTGTCTAAACGACTGCTCTATTCCGAAATAGTTTTATACTTGTATTGATATATTATATTTTTCTACTGTACATTGAAAACTTGAAAAAATTTTGAAAACAAAAACGAATC
>NW_026534347.1:9076832-9247864 GCF_026225885.1 Hylaeus anthracinus
TACTGTACATTGAAAACTTGAAAAAATTTTGAAAACAAAAACGAATCAATGACACATATTAGAGGAGAATTAAATTCTACATAAAATAAAATGGAATGAAACTTGTACTTGTTATTATTATACTTGTATTGATATATTTATACTTTTCTACTATAAATTCGAAATTTGGAAAAATAACAAATAGTAAAAGAGAATTAAATTCTACATAAAATAAAATTGAATGAAATTTTGTTGCTATCTTCCTTGTATCGTTTACTACATTTACAGCTTGAT
Source organism: Hylaeus anthracinus (assembly GCF_026225885.1). Classification (NCBI taxonomy): domain Eukaryota; kingdom Metazoa; phylum Arthropoda; class Insecta; order Hymenoptera; family Colletidae; genus Hylaeus; species Hylaeus anthracinus. Next base: position 9,077,106 of record NW_026534347.1, read on the forward strand.
TCTAGGGTAAGCTATGTTTATTATGCTAGTTTTATTCATCCTACCAGCTGTAGAAGTAATTCTGTTTGTTGTAACAACAGAAAAAATATGCGGCTTGCGTGTTTAGCTCATGCAAAAGTATACAATAAATTAAAATTTGGCGCGTTCGCTAAACTTAGTTTTCATTCCTACCGCCAGTGGCGTTGAAATCTTAATCCAATTTGAGTCGATAATACAGAAAGTGATATTGAAAAGGTAAAATCCACCTTTACTGACTGAAGGTAAAGTAATCCTGAGGCAGTTTCAATCGTAAAAGTTAATAATACAAAGAACTCCGGAATATTTTCTACTTTATGAAACATACGAGGTAGTTCTATCACTGTTGTCATATTTTGATTCACATTTTAGTGTTGGTAGTATTGGATACTACTAACTTTCAGTCGATAAGGTTGGACGTGACAATGAAAAGGTAATAGTATACTTGCCCTTCGAGTTGAAGGATTGAAAGTTCTTCGAGGTGCATTTAGATGGTCTAGTTTTTCTTCTTGTATATTTTATAATTATTATTTATACACGTTTTTGGTTACAGGTATAAAAATACAGTGCACATATAAAAATGGAAGTATTTTCGATTCATTTGTCAGACATATTACAATCTGATAAAACGATGAAAATGATCCAATTTATGTAACTCTACTTAATTAGAGACTTGATCTGTTGCGACTAATAGTAAATGCGACGTAATATCCACGTAATAAGTCTGAAGTTTTCACACGAAACACTGCGGGATTCAAGAGGAACAATCCAGAAATATCCAGTTTAAACGTCAATAAACTCGAAAACAGCGCTTTGTGTATCGACTTTAGAATCTACAAAGCAAATACAGAGTGATCTTGGATTCTTGTCTCGACGTTTCAGAACCTTATTCGTCACAATAAATAGGAAAATAATCCATTACGAAATGTACTTTTAACACTTTAATACCCGTACTTTAATACTTGATCAATTATTTCATCAAGTATGTCAATTAACACTTTTTATTTGAAGAAATCACATACTCTAAAATTAATCGATTACAATTTTTAAGAGAATATTAAATCGAAGACCGAATATTACTGTATGCATTGTAAATATTTAATTAATTCAGATATGTACACATTTAATGCATTATGAAATTTCAGATTATTATAGCAATGTTTTTCGAGAAAGTAATATTTCTGAAAGTGAAATATTGAGAGAAAAATAATCATTGGATATTTTTTTATACTTCGATATCTATCGATTGGAACAATTAAAACTTAACATTTCCGGCACAATAAAACATTTATGATAAATACAGTGTCATTCGCGGAAATTCTTCGCGACTATTCCAAGTCGCATTATGGCGTCAGACGGTAAATCTGGAATTCAATTCCATTCCAAGCCGTCACGTCCCGCTTTCATCCCTTTTCTCTGTTGATCAGTTACCATTTACCTCGTTCCCGAGATTAGTCCGCGAATTCTGGACCGAGACTGAACACGTTACCACGCCTGTGCTCGTTTCGCTTCTATCTATCCGAAGCGTCCTGTTTCTCCGTCTCCTTTGTAATTGAGTCAAATATGAGAAGAATGGAACAACGAAACGGAAGTGCTCTCCGAAGAGCTCGGGAGAGAGACCTTCCATTTTATGGAATTCGCTTTGACGCGAGCGAGAGAGATTAAATTTGCGAAAGGGCGAGGTGGATGAGAGTTGCAAGGACGAAATCTCCTGGATAGGGACACAGGCGCAACCAGAAATCCAACGAAGAGGGTGCAACTCAAAATTAACAGAGACGATTGCTTTGCGATCTGGCAACCTACCAAATTTTATCAAGCGAGATAGAGAGCATACACCACTTTCTTTTCTTTTGAACCATCCCTGCTCGCAAGAATGCTCAAAACAGCTCAATTAGCCGTTTGTCTGGAGGACGATTTTTGCTGGAAACTCTAAGAGGCGTAAATTTAAAAAAAAAGTATAACCTTACAGAGAATGTCAAAACGAAACATTTGTATCTTAACAGTTTATTCATACGACGTTTATTTTTAGAGATAAAAATTGAAAACTTAAAAAACCTTTTTCCTGAAATTCTATTTTTGCAACGAACTTTTAACTTTTTAATTTTTATTTTCGAAACTAACCATCCTATGAATAAATTATAAATGTAAAAAAGTTTCTTCTCGTCATCCCCTATAAGCTGATATTTTTTTTTTTTTAATGGATGTAACAATTACAAAAATGGTTAAGAGTACGAACGTTGAGCAGTACAGGATTGATTCGTGTATCGTCAAGGAACTCGTAGACAGTGCGCACGGCCAATTTCTGGCGACGACAAATAAAATTCCCATCGACGGACACACCAATTTGCAGCGACACGAAGAGCGTTAGAACGCGTGCGAGGCGACGTACAAAAATACGGAAGCGACGGAAACCAGAAGAGTGTGAAATATCCGCCCCTAGACGTGACGTTTCCCCTCCACATCCGTTTACGAGTTTCTCTGATGCGATGCGCTGCACCTGAACCCTCGGTATCTCTGTGTCCCTCCCCCGCAACCCTTTGCCGAGAAAGTTTGCTCGGTTTTGGAATCTTCCCCATGAAACGATGTACATGGGACGTATCCTCACACGTGAGGACCACTTCGGTGTTGAATTAGTGGCATGGAAATAATGAAAATATTAGGTTGTCCCAAAAGTTTCTTTCGTTTTATTAATAAGTAATACATACACAATATTTTATGTCTAATGTTACATTATTGAATTGTATACGATTCATTTTGCTCCATTACTGTTACAACATCACATCTAAGAAATTAGATTGTCTATTTATATAAACACTACCGCACAACATAATTGAGTGCAAATTACGAAAGAAACTTTTGGGACAACGTAATATATGAACGTGAGTAGGATTTAGTTTGCAAGAGGATAATATTGTGTAAGCAGGTACAACTGTTCTATTTAAGGGGGTAGTCTTTTTTACTGGGTCCAAAAATTCGTCTTTTTGGTTGATATTCTTACTGTTCAAGGTCTTTAAAATATTTACATCAAAATTGTATTACAGAACATTTCTAACTGCCAAAGTTGTAATTGTTTATATTATGGACTGTCACGTTAGACTGATTCAATGAGAAAGTTTAGGCGGGTATTTTTTCATTTTGAGTTAAGAAATTGTTGTTCTTATATATTCTTATTGCTTAAAATCTTTATAATTTAAACGTTATGTCAAGAACATTCCAACAATTGCCAATGTTACAACCCCTGATATCAACTTTATATTCAGCTTTAAAGTGCTGGCATTTAGTCCATCTTCTCTTAATACTCGTTCCCTTTATTCAGGCTACAATCACATTTACAATGAACAGAAAAAAGTCAGTTTTCAGGTGGTAACTCGATTACGTCAACACTTCGCGGTCCATTTAACGTGACATGGAATATTGTATGGAATATTAAAAGAAACTGAACGTAGCACTTATAAATTTCACAAAATCTTATAAACACGTACATCAATGATAGTGGCAAATTTCAAATGATTATGTCCCGTTCTTCAACTGCAAAAAAATCATATACTTCGAGGCTGGTAAGAAAAACCACCCCTTTAAACGACGCGCATAACTACTTAATCATCCCCCACGTCAACACCAGTATATTCGTCATAAAAATGTATGTTAACGTATACGTACAGCTTGCTGCTCCGCGGAATACATATTATTGCGACGCGCCACCCCCATCCACCCGACTGTTCGTTGCAGTGGACTCACGGGGGTGGCTCGCGATCGCGCGCACGCTTCCACGAAGGGGGTGATTCGCAATACGTGGGCAACGTCGGGCGCATATTTTTTCTCCCGCCTTACATCCACCCCACTCGTCGACGTGCTTCTGACGCCGGAAGCTCTTCACTGTAGGAGGCCAACCTCTTATATAAAAAGTTGTCAAGAGACGGTATTTAGTCTGTCAACCGTTGTGAAGAATCGCTATAAGCCTCGCGAAGGGACGAGGCTTAATGCTACTTTACGTTGCTGGTTTTTTACCCGGAAACTTGCTTCCTGATCGATATTACCCGCTGACGGTCTCTTTACCTCCAACGCAACCCCTCTCCACCCTCTCTCTTTCTCTTGGTTCGTCGGAGTTCGACGTTTTGTCTAACATCGCGGTACTTTGGCTTGATTTATGATGTCGGTCTAGTCACGACACAGCCACGGTACGTTCTAAAGTTTCCGCTAAATATATTGGCTGCTCAGGGTCATTCGGGGGTTGATCTCGTTACGTGGCTACTCTGCTGCTGCTCCTCGTTTCTTCGTGTTGCGATTCTTTTCTCCAATGCTACAACTATCAAGCTAGTCAGTTTGACTAGCACTTTGAAATTCTTTCTAGAATAACCGGATGATCGACAACGTTCTTGATGCAATTTTTGGCGAGAATGATTGGAATAGGGAAAGAAAGAAAAGAAATATGCAAAGTATCTAAAAAGAAAGAATTTTGTTTATTAAGATAGGTACCCTTATGATTAAATCATAATCATTGACGTGGTCACTAATAACCTTGTAGTTGATGTGATCTTGAATATAGGAATTAGAAAAACAAGCTTACAAATTCTGTTTTAATAAAAATTACTATCATTGTCCCAAGTTTAAATTCAGACAGCATACAAGCTCATACAGAGTGTCCCAGCCTAAGTGATACAGAGCTCTAACTCCAAAACTATCGGCCGAATGTAAAATTTCAAATATGGAAATTGCGTGGTAAAATGGGGCTCATGTTTTAGCGCGAAGGAATTTTTGTTAACTTTGTTATTTAACGTGATATGATGGTCAAGTTTCGTTTTTCAATTGGAACTATATATTTTTTTTTTATACCATGCGATAGTACTTTTCAAAAGACGAATATAGATTACAAAATTTTTCGATTGTTTGTTCCAGATTTTATAGCCAACGAGAATACCATCCTCCCGTGAAGGCGTTTTGAAGAAAGTCAATTTTGAAGACTCGCTTTGTCGTCGATATTTTGTACTAAAATTATAATACAACAGTTTTTGTTTATACTTTGATATGTGTTAAATAAACCCTGTAAAAAGAAATCCTATTCTTTTTGCGATACCCACAAAATTAATTATCGGAGTTAGGTCTTTTTTCCAGCCTCTAGAGTGGTGTTACCTCTTAATAGACGCTGCAATATGTCTCTCGTTAAATATTAGAACTATTAGGACTTTCGCATGAATTATATCTCATTTTCTAGTTCCAGAAAACCACAGAACTTTCTTGGGTAAATAACAAGTATACGTTCGCCAATTGATATGCACGTTCACTCTGTATATTCAAAGGGTATAGCAGCGCGCGTAAAAGGTACCATAGCGTCGACAGTTTAAGCTTTAAGAAGTTCGGGAATCCCTTTTAAGAGGCGGGTAAAATCTTTCGTGTACCATCGTCTCGAATCGTCGTGATTATCCAAGCGCGACGAGCATCCCCACGCAATTCTGGGATACGCCGGGCCAAATTAAAATCTTCTGGAAACGGTTTCAAAGAAAAGAACTCCGTACCGCTACGACGTCATTTTCCTCGCCTTTTTCCCTTTCCCCCACCGCGACGAATAGCTTTGCATTTTTGTGGCCGGACTAATAAGAACAGCGGCACGTCTTCGACGTGCCCGGCGAGAGGCTGGAACTTTGGGTTTGCTCATGCAAATCCTCGAGTCCGTCACGATCGCGCGACAAATTTTAATTCAACGTCTAGCGGGATTGGTACCGGCGTAAAAGTTCGTCCCCGCTCGAACTCGAACGCTCGCTCTTTCGCGGCTCATCCGGGAAGGTACGGCCAAGTAAGCGAGTAAAACCACTCAAAATGGAAATAAGAAAGTTCGCGGATTAATTCAGACGTTTGTGGCCCTACGATTTTCCTACTTATTTGCGATACACAGGGGAATCCCGTTGAACGTCGATTACTGCTTTCAGGGTACATTGTACTTATTCATTCATGGGGTCGAAGGTGAAGTGGAATTTTATGGGATCCGTTCGACTCTATTTAAGGCACTTCTTTGTATTGAGACACCTCTTGAAATTTTTATTTACAATTATTTTTAAGTTCGATCACATTTTTCTATCGACTTTTGACTTTTTCTTTAGCGATTACAAAATATGAAGGCATATTCTAATATGAATCGTATATAAAATATGAAAACAAAAGACCAAAAGAATATCAAAAAGAAAAACCTGATCTTTAAAATGTGCAATTATAAACTCGATCGCAATTCATCGAAATTAGAGACCTGTTTGCACGTAAACAGGTTTGCTCCGAAAGGTGTTGCGACAGAAATCGTTAAAACGGCAATTGATGAAATATAAAGGAGGAGTTAGGTAGGAACGAATCTCGGGATCGTTAAACCGACGATCTCGAATCGTTTCACGTCCCACGAGTGTTCTTTTTACACGTTCGTCGATGATCCTGGAGGCGAGCTGCATAGAAGAAATCTCACGGAGTAAAAGATATAACAATGAGACACGGGGGTGTGCTTGGATCGAGTGCAACGGAGGTCGTTGTTCCTCGGGGTTACCTCGTCGTATTCTCGCCGACAGTGGCAGAAGTTTCGGACGCGGATCTTGTTGTACGTTCGTGCTCGGGGAAGAAAAGAAACAGACACGTTATCGTCATTTGTATCCACGCCGTATATTCGTATAAATATTACAGTCTGGGAACACGTGCACCACCACCCCTACAAGACAGCGAGCCAAATTGTGTATTAATATTAAATTCCCATGAAACTCTGCGGTAGCCTGGATATGCTGTCGTGTCTAATAACGTGGCTCTGGAACACGACGCTTTGAACAGAAACTTCAATATACGTAGACACTTGTAATAAATATTTCTACGTTCCCGTACGTTTGCGAAATGTTTTATTCCAAATTGAAGTATTTGACTGGATCTTCTGAGTGTCGTTGACCTTTTATCTATTGTCGCACGATTTACTTCATCGAGTCATCATATCCATTTTCTGGAGAGTTGCTTCGAGGTACATGATTTATAATAAAAATAAAACTCAAGCTGCATAGCCAGCACAGGATTTTCTCTTAATTTATTTGGCCTATAATATAACCACGCATGACAAGCTAAGGAAAAGATGAAATAGTTTTTAACTCCACTAACTTCAAAGTCTTCGAATGTGTAAAACTTCAATGTTAGTAACTAGGGGTCCAGCTTTCAATAATATTGAAATCACAGAACTACAAATTAACCCTATGCAAATTTCTGAATATCTCAAAAGTAAAAGATAACACTTTAAACAAAAAATCAGTTAAAATTATACCATGAAATCATTCTAGAGAATTGTTCTCTGGATCGTATGAATTTTAATTACATTGGAAATACGCAGCAGTTTATTTAACCGCTAATAAATTGCATACGAAAATGGAAGTCGCGCGTATCGATTTTCGATCATCGATGCTCGAATTGTGAAAACATTTTCTGCCTTCTTTTTTTTTTTAAACGACGGAATATCGTATGTACTTCGAATCGCGGTGTGTGCGCGAACGAGACCGTGCGATTAAATATTCAGCTGATCAGAACATATTCACGACAGGGGAAAAAAAGCCACGTAGGAGTACCGTCGCGAGTAGAATCGTCGAATATTACGGTTGGATTTTAATGGAGACATACGCCACTTCTGCGACCCCTTTTACCCTGCATGTTTTTCAAGGCTCTGCGTTATCATTCCGTACCTTTAACCCCGCATCCACTTGAGAGACTCAATGTATCGTGAATAAATCGTGGGAAACTGCGCGTAAATCCTTTATTGCTATCGATCACGCCGCGAAGCAAAGTCTGCGGAAAAACGTATATCTCTAGTAAGATAAGCGAATAAACTCCGACCATGGAACCAGGCAACAACAATAACAATTGCGGTTCTGAGTAAGTACTTATTCGAGACATTAATCGTGAGACATTTGTTAATATTTTATTATATATTGATTGGCCCAAGTAAATATTTCTGGCAATAGTTACATTAATTAGTAACAATACTTGTTATTCAAACAATGATGGGAATTGATTTTGCTGTGATATTAATGTTTCACGAATTATTTCCTCGATGGATTCAACGAGTCTTCGAATCGACATGTCACGACATGTCACGCGGTTGTTATTCGCCCTTCCCCTTCTCTACTTCGAGAGGCACGAGCGAGCCGCGACCCTCGACACAGGTATACGAGGAGTGAGAGCTCATTCTTCGATGATCCTTCGGTCGGTATGGATCTCGCGATCGCGCGTCCGCGTTTCGCGTCCCTCCTATTTTTACGTAGTGTAGTTTCCCTTAGTTATCGTAGCTTGGTATTGGTTGTGGATACCTTAGCTTGGTTTGCTTAGTTTTAAGGCATGGTTAAGTTAGTTTTAAGGCATGCGTGTACGAGAGTCTGTCCTCTACCAAACAATTATTAATCATTTCTTCAATTCTTTTGTTTGTTCGTAGATCCATATTGGACTCGCAACTTCGTTCTCCACTTCGGTCACTATTACTTCATGTGATACGTGTAGTGATCAACTGTGTAACTGGACAGAAAGGTCGGTTGCCGTCCTCCTGGTGGGTCTGTATTCGAGAGGAAGACGATCGGCTCCTCCGGATCGGTCCTCTACTCTCTCTATCACGTTTAGTGTAGCCCAAGGCTCCCGGCGCAGTGCAGTAAGTCCAAAGCGCAGTGAGACGGGTGCAAGTCGGGTCCTATAGTGGCTCCCAACGGGGTGCAGGGTGTGGAGGACTGGTTCGGAGGCGTCGGTCGTCTTCCTCTCGAGTGCAGATCCACCAAGAGGAAACGGGACTGACTCAGTAATGCCAGTTACGTGGTCGCGTCGTGTCGCGATTTCCATTTAGCTTTCATTTAGTTCAAATAATTATTTGGCAGAGTCAGACTTAGACTTTGGAAATCAAAGGGACTTTGTTTTCTTTGATTTCCATGGTTTCGTACTTAGTATTAAGCTCGTCGACTCTATGTAGAGTATGCATCTACGTATGTATACTCTATATAGAGGGAGATCGAAAGAAGTTTGATTCCTTCTATCTCCGGGTCTCCAGTCGCAGCAACCTCCACGTGGTGAGACCTGGTAATCGGTATTATTCGTGACGAACAATGTTTCGTCGCGAATAATACCGAGCTAATGGCTGTGAACTTGTAAAGTCCAAATTGAAAAGTGTAAAGTGTATAGTGTAAAGTGAAATTAGATTTAGATTTGCATGGAGTGAGTGGTAAATTATATACTTTCCATTCTTGAGAAAAAGATTCATACGTATCACTAATAAATGTAGTCCTAAACCTATTTCCTCCCTTAAGGACGTGAGTGCACCTGAGCGTGCATAAACTGGAGGACTATATTCTGGTGTCGCTGATAGATGCACAGCGCGAAACGAGCGAACGCTAAGGTTAGTAAAGGCCTGATAAAGTCTCGCAGAGTTCACGTGACTTCGCGAGAAGTTTGGGGAAACCGGTGCTCCAGCATTAGCATAAAAGGAATTCGACTTAATTAGAGCTCCTCCCCGATCAAGGCGGCGCTTTCTCAGTTTTCGATGCCGCGTCGCGACTGTTCATCAGTTTCCTCGGCCTTTCGTTCCGACATTCGATTCGTAAAAACGACCCATAGTCGAGTAAACGTTAATTACTTGGAAATTTTCGTTTGGGGTACTTAATTAATCGTAACGTCTTCCTCCAGGACTAACGAAGTTAGGGGAGAGTCGTTCGATGAGTATCGGTACCTTAAATTGTATTCCTGCATTATTATGTTGGGTTTACCAGTTAGGTGTTTCGACGAGTTCCAGTCGTTTCGAAATGATGGCAATATTTTTTGTTACGACGAGAATACTCGTCATGCGTTGAATGTAGTTGTAACTTGCTGTTCGAGTTGCAATTTTAGTGAAAATTAAAATTTATTCGTATATTTATATGTATAGTATACGAGTTAATATTTAGGTAATGATAAATTAATAGCGTATTCACGCGAGAAAAGGAAAAAGATGGCATAATGCAATACAGTAAATCGTCATAGAATATTTCTGGAGTAATGTGGGTAATGAGAGAAGTGCGGGAGGATTGGAAATGGGGAGTTTTGGGATGATTGGCAGAGGAGGATGAAACTGTTCGAAAGGCTAGCGAAGAGTGTGGCGTTGTATGGAGCGGAAATATGGGGATGGAAAGGGAGAATGGAATGAATGTGTGCAGGAGAGGCGTGCGAGATGGACATTGGGTTTGGATGGAAGATCGTCGGAGTACATGGGTACGGGACGAAACAAAAATGGAAAAGTTGAGGATAAGGGAGGCTGGAAAGGGGGCGATGAGGATTTAAGAGAATTGGGGATGAAGAGAGAATGTGAGTGGACGAGAAAATGATGGGATGGGGGGAAAAAAGAGAAATTTTTATGAAATGAGAGGTACAGCGGGGATAGACCCAGGAAAGGGATGATATGGGAATAGACGCGCACGTTGGAATGGAGGAAAGGATTGGTATAGAAGTAGAGAGAAAAGAAAAGAAGTAGAAATCAAAGAACAATCAAATGTACAGGTAGATCGGGATATCAGAGATTCCAGGTTATCTCAGAGGAAATATGCAGAAAGAGAATACACAGCTGAATAAACTGAGAGCGATAAAAGTGGTTGAAAGGGTCGAAATCATCATTTCGGAGAGAAGCTGTTCTTCATTTCGCGCTGCGTACGTATTAAACCTTTATGAAAGAGGCAACACAGATATACGAATATTTAACTCATTATTACAGTAAAAATGACAGTCACGAGAGAAATGTTTTATGCAAAGCAAGTTTTTATATGAAAAGCTGCAACTGCTATTTCACTGCAATATTCAACGTGGTGTGTAATATTTTCGATATAAAGAATAATGTTATCGCGTATCTGATGATTGAAATCATTAGCGAGATTTGGCCAGCAATATGGTGCTTTCGATGTAACAGTATTTATCGTGTTTGAATAGCTTCCAATTATTCAATTGTTTAACAGTGCATAATTGGCATGGACAGATTGTTCAGAATATTAATAACGCCATGTCTAGGCTGAGATTCGTGAAGCCTCGCCGAATATTACTCTTTATACCAGAATTATTAGCATCGACGGCTCACGAACGGATTATGAAAGGATAACAAATTCTAAATAATATCTATTAGGTTGTCCCAAAAGTTTCTTTCACTTTATTAATAAGTAATACATGCACAATAGTTTATGTTTTATGTTACATTACTGAATTGTGCATAATTCATTTTGCTCCATTACTGTTACAACATGAATATCTATGAAATTAGATTGTCGATTTATATAAACACGACCACATAAAATAATTGAGTGCAACTCGCGAAAGAAACTTTCGAGACAACTTAATAGATCCATATCTAATGTCATAATTAGCTATTAGTTTAGATTAGTTTTAGAACTGGCTCGTTCTGAATCAGAAAGTTCTAGGATTCGAGTTTCCTTATTTCTGAAGTAAATGAAATATTTTATCTTTCACAATAAATAGTCCCGTATTTTTGGATCGGGTTTACAACAGTTACATTCGGAGTAAATACTCCACTAAGAATTGAAGAGCCACCACCCTTATGGAAGACGAAAGAAGTTACCTCTACGTTGCAGACAGACTTGGAGCAACCGTCGACAGCGAAGCTGTCAGAACATTTTGGGAAACCTGAGCATGTTTGAGATATGCTTGAAGTACGCCTTCGAGCAAGAAGTAATGTGCTTTGCAACTTTGGAGAATTCGTGGAAGCCCTGCAGGGAAGTGGAGTTACCTGAGGAGTTACAAAAAATTACCAATTTGTTTCAAAGGATACGTCATGGAGTGACAGCTATTAGCGAAGTTGTGGGAGGGAATATTCGTAATTAATATTCGCATAGAAAGTCATAAAAGGATATAAGATATTCAAAAACTCAAATTTTGACGTAGTAGAAATAAAAAAGCGAGACTTTAAACGGACCAGACGATAATTCGTTGAAAATTCAATTAATCTGTATTTTTTCATATATTTTTACAACTTTGGATTCATCTTAACCCTTAAATGGACAATTTTTTTTCCTAGTTGTCAAAATTACAAAAAAATAAAAGAAGGTAAATTTTATCTGTGATGTTTAGTATGTTGTTTAAAAACAACATTGTCCATTTAAGGGTTAATAAATTGCATAAGCGTCTCAAGACCTGCTGGGTAGTCAATTATCGCATTACGTAAAATTTATCCAGTGTTTCGCTGTTTCGTACCTGAAAGGGCGTGCACGTGAGCAACAACGTGACTTTGCCAATTATTATATTGTTAATTAATGTCCAATTTTAGTTTAGTTTTCTATTTTCAGTAAATTCTGAACTTCGTAAACAAGACAACAGAAATATCCCATAAATATTCGTACCTTCTATGTCTACTGAAGAAGTTTGACTAAATTAAATAATAGTTTTGATATTACCAAATGAATTTTTTATTACAAATATGTATATGAATAAGCTTACGTGTTTACATACATTTATATATACATCAACATATTTATGGAAACATACACTTGGAAACATCACACCTACCAATATATGTATAGAGAGGGTACGAATATTTATGGGGCTGACTGTATAATCTGCCTTTATCGCATATTCAATCAGGTAGAGTGTTGGAATATAGACGAACTGTAATCGAATTTGTTAAAGAAGACGATAAGGGGTAATTCTTCCAAAGACAGCCGGAATCCATAAACAACTCCACAGTAATTGTTAGAATTGTATTTTTATAAACTTTATTTTCTAAAGGATTACAACATATATAAGAATGTTAGAGGAAAGATGTCCGAAATTCACAACGACTCGTACCACTTCACTTATGTATTTCGACGGACTGAGGATCGTCGCTTTCTGTCCCTGCTAGGACCCCACCCCTCTTTCTGCTTTAAGGAAAAATAGACTCTTTTCCTCAAGACCCGAAAGTGGCAATCGTTGCATTCCAACAGTAATCAGTCGAGAGGTTATTCGAGTAGTCAACACAGAAATTCATCTGCTACTCCTCCTCTCGTCTTCCACGTTCCCGTGTAAGTCCGTTAACCTTCAATCGACGCAAGCATTGCTTAATAAGAATCGATTCTGAGTGTACCCAGGACAGCGTCGTTCGTTAAATCGCGGGCGCGGTTTGTTTACCGCGTCTAGTTCGCTGCAAAATGTCCGAACGCAATAAAGTCAGAATGCGGCCGGTGATTTATTTGCACGTGCTTTCACGAACGCAAACTCCAGGACGATGCAGTTTTATCCACGGCTCCTGGCCGCTGTAAATATTTAATGGGGAAGCCGATGGGATTTGCCGATCAATGTAAAACCCTCTTTCGGTCTCGTCCAGCTTCTGAACAGCCACAGGGCAGCTTCTCCTCTTTCGGGTATCTCACAGAGGAAAGTACCGAAAGCGTCTGTGGGGTGGAAGAGCTCCTAGCAATTTATTTTCGACCAAATGGAGAGAGGTTCGACTCTTGGGTCGTCACCGTCGCCCGATGCCTTTTTCGAGGTTAAGAACGGAAGAACGAGTTTATATCTTGCCAGAAAGCCAAGACGATTCTCGGGCTCCTTTTGATATCCCGGACCCCGCCTCTCTGCTTGCTCCTGCCGCAGAATTTATTGGCGTTTTGATGAAAGCGTCTCGCGAATTATTTGTACTCTTTAACTTGTGAACGAGGGACCCGATGGTACGTCTCGAAAAAGTTGGAGTTTTCACTGGAAGCGACTTCGTTGGGATGATACTGTCGTACGTTGATTTTTTATCTTCTTCAATTTTCATTTGACCATCGCTGTATTTACAATAATTTTTAAATACACCCACACGAGTTGTATATCATCGATGCAAGATGAAAGGAATAATAACACTTTCGAGAAAAGGGGTGGTTTTATGAGACAGGTCCTGTAATACATTGATTTTTAACGATTCAATTCGCTATATTATATACTACAATACATCAATATATTAGACAATTTATATTTATATTTACATAAATAATTTATATAAATAGACAATTTAATTTCATAGATATTCATGTTGTATCAGTAATGGAGCAAAATGAATCGTGCACAATTCAATAATGTAACATAAAACATACACTATTGTGCATGTATTACTTATTAATAAAGCGAAAGAAACTTTTTGGACAACCTAATATATCTATCTACACGTGCTGTAGTGTATAGTATCAATGTAAGATGAACATCAGATACGGAGATACAAGGTGTTCCTTCGGTCTCCCTGCACATTGTTCTCATAATCTAAACTAATACTAAATACTGAATCAAAGGAACAGAAGGAAACAGAGTTCTTTGGTTCTCCTTGATTACTTCTGCTAAATAATTAATTCATCACGGGAAATTGACCAAACACGTGGGTGAACAGAACGTGAAAAAATTTAATCTATCTATGTAGATCTATGTAGGTGAAACAAGGACATTCAGCTAATAAATGTATTTTGCAATCCAGCTCCAAATATTTGAGAAATATTTGAAGATGAAATTCAGCTCGTGTACATATATTTAAAAATGATTGAAAATACAGCAAAATTATCACTTGATATGTTATTTAACATTTGTTTATATGAATCTCATTAAGCTTTGAATAACTTAAAGATGATGTGATGTAATTTTTAATAAATTCCGAAGAATAAACTAAGGGTTATACAATTAAGAGTTCTTTACTTTACATACGTATTAAATTTGTATAAAAGGAGCAATATGGATATACGAAAATTTTACTCATTATATTCACAGTAAAAATGATAGTCGCGAGAAAAATGTTTTATGCAAAGCAAGTTTTTATATGAAAAGCTGCAACTGATATTTCACTGCAATATTCAACGTAACGTGTAGCTCTTGAATTCTCTCCAGAAATTAATATAAATTCACATCAAACTATCTATTGTTTCTGATTGAAAATTCGTTATCTAAATTATATCATAGGAAAAAGGAATTTTCAAAATTAAAATGACAAGGCAATCCTACACTTTCATTTAAAGGCATAGCGAATTGTTTTTAACATCTATTTTTCTTCTTCAATTCAACATTTTCAACTGGTTTTCACTAACATTCATATTTTTAAGCCACTCAATTTTATTTTACTAACATCAGGCGTTCACTGCATTACATTAAGTGTATTACAGCTAAAAACGCTATCGAATAATAACCGTTCCAAATCCGTGTATATACCTGTGCGGTTTATGGGCACTGTACGGGATCGTGAGTACTTTTCTCTGTAAGTCGACGGCCACTGTACGGGGAACAAGTTTATAACATCATTGCTTTTATCAGATAGCGTCGTGAAATATTGCGTCTGCGACCAGTGAAGCTTATACTTATCGTTTACTGAAATTGCGTACACCACAAGTAAATTAAATCATATTAAACTTTCATCTGGTCCAAATAGAGCTACGTCAATAACACGCTGATAAAAGTCAACTGGTTTAGTCGTATCATACACCGACGTTTCCATAATATGCAAATTACTTATGCATGTCAGAAAGATCACATCATTTCTATTTTCATTATTTTTCAAATAGCGAGCGCAAATACATCTGGGTTAATAAAATGAATGCTTTCACTGCGCACGTGACCTTTGTCTTCCTATCGTTATTAACGAAGGTAATTGAAAAATATTTGACATTTCGTTCTCTTTCTTGCTTGCATTTATCCTGAAATATTCACTTCATGACCTGCACTTTTCCAAAAATATAAATGAATACCAAAATATATATTGGAAATTCATTATGTATATCATTTATGAATTTTCTTCTTTCCTGTAATTTATGTTATTATTATTATTATTATTATATTATGATTGCCTCGAAGAAAAGGATATATTATTTATGAATTTTCTACGTAAATATAGGAAAAATAAATTTCAAAAAGTATATACAGAAAATTCATGAATTTTTCGGAATTCTGAAATTTATATAGATAAATAGTAATAAATAATATGTATAAATGAAACAAAAATATTTTTTCTAATAAAATTTTGCCTACTTCCGATCTAAATTCACCATTTTCAGCATGACAGCTATAAACCCCTTCAGCAGTACTCATCAATTCCGAAATTGAGCAGAAATGAGCAATCGTGTCTCTTCCAAAACCTGGTTTCAACCAACCTATTCCGAGAAACAACGTCTTCGCAAACGAACGTTATCCAATCGGAGTGACCGAAACGAGCCAGAGTACCGTGCACTTTCTAAAGGCGCAACGTGTGCAGTGGATCACGTGCGCGGGGGAAGAACGTATTCCTGGCCGGCGCTCGCGACTCGCAATTGCAGTCGTCACTTCCCTTTGCACCTGTACCTTATACTTTCGTAGACACAGGTTCGAACGAATGGCACGCACGTGCATGCGTTTGCAAATTCTGAGCAACGAGGTTTGCGAGCACCGGCACGTGAACGTCTTGTAAAATGGGAGTCAACCGTCAACACATGCTGCCACGGACATTTTTTCGCACCGCCTCGCATGCATTCGAATAGTTCCGAAACTTTCCGGGAATTCAATTTTCTTCGTTTGCTGAATACGCCTAGCTTGCGTGTATCGCCTTTTGCGAAATCGAATCGTTGGATACTTACACCTTACTGCTGACGGGGGGAGGGGGGGGGGTAGGGGAGTATTTCCTTTGAGGGCAGCTCTTTAGCGCAGCAACGCGAGCAGAAACAAACTTTTAGCTTTATTTTATCGGTTATATCGCTATTAGAAGAAGGAAACTCGGGGAAGTAGTCGTTGTTTTATTAGTATTTACGTTGGAGAGGTTTTGGTTGTGTGTATCTCTTCAGGGCAATCATGTTAGAATAAGGGACGAAGAAAATTCATAAATGATTTTTATTATATTTACCTGTTAATTTACAATTCGTTTCGGAAATAAACATTCGGTATTGTACAAATTGGATTCTTGTTTAAATATCGTATTCGTAACAAACTTACGATGAAATCCATACTCAGTTAAAATTTGTCAAGGTCACTTGGAATACAAATATAAAAACAAATAAATTCTTTTTTGGACCAATTTTTCTTCTGCAGATAACTTGCAAGGCATTTATTTTAATATTTCGAGTTGATAGTGCTGTTGACCGTCGCAAATATTGGCATTAGATAATTATTGGGACGTATACGTCATCTTGTGAAAAAAACTAAAATTGTATGGTAAAAAATCGATATATTGAAATGTGATCGGTAAGTCACACGAGCCCATAAAGGGTTAAATATCATTTACTTTCAAATCTTGCAAAATATGATCTTGGGAAAAGTGTCTTGCACGTCACAATATTTATTTCTCCTATACAAATGTTTTAGGAGCAATCTCTGTTATATTCTATTTTCTAAAATGAACGAGGGTATATAAAGCGATTCCTCGTTGAAATAAACTCAATAAACCGAGATTCTGGACCTGGATTGAGATTTCCATATTGCACAAATCGATTAACTCTATAAAAGAAAAAGTTGTGAAATGCGGTGAAATGATGTACATTGTCTTTTAAAATTCCCTTTATAAATATAAAAAGTTATAAGAATACAAAGTGCTTCGACAATTGAATTTAAGATTCTTTAAAATACGGAGTTAACCGAATTGTGCAGTGAGCGGCTCGTATAATCGTACGATTTATAAGTACGTAATCGGCCGGAATTTTGCCCGGTAGAAAACAAAATATTTACTTGCGTTGTGTCGCTACCTGGATCGCGCATGGTTGACGGTAACCGTCCTCGAAGGCTCCAAAATAACGAGATGGCGGCTCGCGGTCCCATCACGATACGCCACGATTTCGATTTCACCGCTGTCTCTACAGTTCGATGAACCGGAAGTTGTTGACATGGAGATACCATCGTTGCGCGAGTGGTAATTTTCCTTGGGACACCATGTCCTCGGCTTGCTGGCTTCCGGCATATTTTTTATCATTTCGCCTGTACACCGTGGCGAGGGGTGTTCCCGTTCAGCGAACCGATAAGCACCGCACCCGCGAAAACGCCCGCCAAAGCGTAAGACACGACAGATTGAAACACCTGATCACTCGCGCTTTAATTTCCGCGAATCGACGGGTGCAACGGACGGGGCTCTCGTCGAAATACGTTTCGCATCGAGGCGGCAGGCCAGCACGACTGACAATGAGTCCACCTTTCGCACAGGTTCCAGCTAAACAACACCGACGGTACAAAACGCCGCGATTACGTTACCGTTGAGAGGGTACGGCGCTGGTTAATGGTTTTGTTACGCTGAGCTGAGCGCAAATGAACATACGAACGGTCCCTATGCCATTATCGACGCTCGATCCACCTTAAAAACAGGTTTGAAAAGACTGACCGGCAGGAGGGAGACACTTGTCGAGGAAACTGCACGTTACGCAAGCCTTTGAAGTGCGCTAGCCTCAACCACTCTTTGGGAAAGGAAATCCTTGCCTCGAAGAGACTTCATTGCGAGCAATGCTCGACGGTGAAAGGGAACGAGCATTTACCGCCGACGTACCTACGTTTCGCCCCGGTTTTTCGCCACTTTGGGAAAATCTGACGCGTTTGCTCTATTTGTTGAGCGAGCAAGGCGAGAGCCGTTCGACGTCGAGGTTGATATGATATTTGCGCGTTAATTGTTGTACGATACGCTTCGAAGTTGGATGGGTTAGGTTGATAGATGAGTGAAATATGGAGGGATTAATTTTGAAAGAGATTTTATCTTTTTGTTTATAAGAAGGATTGTTTGAGGTGTCTCTTTTTGATGATACTTTCCATGTGTGTAAGACCTGTAACTTGAATAAGGGATATTTTAATTCAAGCTTGAGGGGTGACGCTACCTCTTCCAAAGTTTGTTTTATGACCTTCAGATCTTTTAATACAACGCAATTAACCTTCGTTCCATATAATTTATTTCCGCCAGCGCAGAGGTGTTAAATTTGAAATGCTGATAGTACTCGTGACTCGCAACGGGTTCGGGTTTCTCTGTGAAAATTCCATTTTGCCAATGTTATCAAGCTTCCCTCGAATTTCATATTTCGTAATCCCCGTTTCGGAGGGATGAAAGAAATACAGAAGCAGCGTACGAGCTAGAGATTCGTGCAGGTACGCGGAGAGAACCGGCGCGTCGGGTCTAACGCGCGCGTCGAGGAGAATTGCAAATTCCCGAACTGCACCAGATATTGAGCTTGAGACTTTTGAAAGTATAACCGAACGCGCAGGAGGCAACCAATTGAAATGCTCTGTGCGCTCGTCTCGCGATCGCCGTTCCTCTTGAATGGCTGATACAATGACGTTAGTTCCCGAACTGAGGTAAGCTCAGAGATAGACCAAAGAAAGGGACGAAACGTAGACGTGCGAGTCTATTTTGTTATCTTCGAAAACGTTCTCTCGTTCTCTGTTTGCGTTCTCGAATGGCATCGGTGATCGCATTTCGTTGCTCGAAGTTGTTGAGACGCAAAGCCTTCTGTCAATAACATGTTGTTTCTTCAAAGGCTTGTACTATAATACATGTCATAAATATGCAAAACCCTCGAGAGTTTGAATTTTCTGAATTTTCAGTAGAAGACTGTAAGTAAGATTATAATATGCAGTAATTCATATGCCTATAAGATCAATGAAAGGCAAACCTTGTAATAATTTTCATATATATTTAATTGAATACAAAAGTTATGATGGTTTTAATGTGTCTGTTGAATTAAATACAGACGTTATGGTAATTTTTAAATATCTATTACATTAAATCAAATGTTATGATAGTTCAACGTACGTATTAATCTAAATACAAACGTCATGATACTTCAAATTGCGTATTAAATTAAATGCAAACGTTATAATAATTTAACCCAGCATTAAATTTGACAGAAACGTAAATGTTTCATGAACGAATAATTGACATTTCCCCAATCTCTATTTACATTTTCTTGGGTTACCATCGATCTTCTAATACACCAAATGAATAAATAAAAAATGTGCTCGAATGTCGACGCTAAAACTGACCTAAAAATAAGATTATAGTTACTTTCAGCTATTTTATAACAACACATATAAAGTTATTGATTGAACGCACGCTTTATTCGGGGCGTATTAAACATGTTAGTAGCTTATCCACGGCAGCGTGCAATTTCGTTGCATCGAAACGGTGATCGACCAACTAAACACGAACCGTACTTCCAATAAACGCGCGGCCGTGGTTGTTGACAAGACTTAACAACACTAATAGACAGCCGCTGGCATCGATCAATTATCCTTCGTAACTTTCTTGTTCGTTACAGAGTTTCTGCGTAAACTGTTCCTTGCTCTCTCCCTCCCGCCCTTCTCCACACACGTACAAGTACAGTTTTGCGTGTGCACGGTAACTTCATTAAAATGCGCATAATTTCACTTATACGTAATTAAATCTTTAATTAAAAACTCAACGTATTCGCGTGTTATTCAAATGCTGTATCTAATTTTGTGGAATTCGGAGTGTTGTTCGACGTCACGGGTGGGGATACTTACGTTTCCCCAATTTGCATACATTGGTTCGTTTTTTTTTCGCGTTCGTTCTCCTTGGGAAAAATTATACGGCTCATAGAGTATGTTTGTTAATTGCTACAAGTGCTTCGCGGTCATTATTTCGCGGAACTGTTTAACATTGGCACGTTAATGAGGCTATCGCCGTTTTATATGTTTTATTAATGTCCCCCAATTAGAACAATTTGTGTATATCCGATATTAATTGGACGCGTGCATATGCAGGTTGTTGCGAAATTATTCGCGCACCATACACGCTCTTTCACGAGAGCAATTCGAATTGCGATTCTTATGAATAATTGTGATTAATTTGATTGAATTAGAATCCGGGTTACCAAAGAGATAATAATTATTATTAAATAGAATGTTAATACTTCAAGTAATTTTATTCGATGATAAAAGGAATTTCGAAACGACCTTCAGAATTTGATTTTTTATTAAACACAAATGGCATTGAATGTAACCAACATTCTATTATAATAGACAAGTGTTTTGTAACAGACAGGTATATACTGTTATTAAAAAGCAAATTCTAAAGCGCCGTTTGAAAAATTACAAAGATTTAAATCGAATTTTGTAATTACTATATTGTGATGCAGCATGAATTATTGTACAAACGTATGCCATTTGTATCTCTAATGGGGGCGTAATTCTCTTTTGAAATACAAGTACATATTATTACGTCCATTTTCTCGTACGCATTCGTTTCCCTGGACAGTACTGGGAATACCGTTTCGTATCTCTTGACTTTAGCATCCGTCATCGCATATTTCTTCCACCCTATGGCTATGGCTCACCGTCCGGAAAGATGTACGAGCGAAAATGAAATTATGACATTTAACTTTCATACCGGTGTTCCGGTAAAA
Organism: Hylaeus anthracinus; assembly: GCF_026225885.1. Lineage (NCBI taxonomy): Eukaryota > Metazoa > Arthropoda > Insecta > Hymenoptera > Colletidae > Hylaeus > Hylaeus anthracinus. The sequence goes on from NW_026534347.1 coordinate 9,098,417, forward strand.
GGAGCATCATTTTTTCAAATATTTCCGGACATCTTCCTCGGGTGGGGATTTAAACGTGGAAAGTTTAACGCGGTGTTTGTATTTGTAAATTATGTACATCGGCGAGGAAATAATTTCCCATTTTATTTAGTGCGTGGTCTGGTTTAAAATGTAATTTGCCTGAAAAAGTAGCACAAGACTGCGGTAGAAAAATAATTATTTGTATGAATGATATAAAAAAGTAATTCAATAAACTCTGAGATACTTATGTAATTTAACATATTTCATAAACGCGGAAATTCTAAACAGTTTTAAAATTAATACGTGTAAATGTAAGTCTACCAGTTGCATTATTAATACTTCTATTTTACAGAACTGAAAATGATGGTGTATATAAAGAACCGTGAAACTCGCAGGGAAGCATGGTGAATTTTTAAACATCGATTTCGATGAAAAAATGTACGCTCGCAGCTCCAGTAACTCAACCTCGAGCGTTGAAACTAACTTCCAAAGTTTCAGGCAAAAGTTGCACGAAAATGGCCACCGATGAGTTCCTTGTCAGTCAGGTTTACGCGCACCGGATGAAACTAATTTTTCATCAAACGAAATCTCGAAGAGAGTTTCTTTCTACCAGGTATGTTAAAATTGATGGTCCAAGCTTAGCTACTTTGTTACTTGAAACACGGAAGAGAACCGAGTCTATCAGTTTCAGTGAATGTTGGTAAATAAACAAGTATTTCAAAGTACACAGTTAACTACGGTTTCAACGGACAATCAATTTAGGTTTCGCGTTTGAAAAAATCCCTGGAGGCTTTAATTACTTCAAGCGTTTATTATCAACTAGAATTTTTATTTCCTCTTTCTTCAACACACGTTGCGTTGCTATCGACCAACGCGTAACATACTCAGGTTCACATGTACCTGCTAATCTTGACTAGCTTTATTTTTGTACTTTCCTCTATCTACATTCTATTAGGTGTAGAAATTAATTCTGTACCTTTACATTCGATTATCCATTACTGACTGTAATTTAAATAAAAATATTTAGTTGTCATCATATGTGCACTGAATTAATTTCTACACCTAATAGAATGTAGATGAATGATAAATAAGAGAAAAGTACAACAATAAATCTATTCAAGATTAGCAGGTACATATTTTGCTATCGTATCCTTATATTCTTCATATATTCATCCTTGCATACACATTTATTTCGACATTTTTCTTTTTCAGATCGAATCAAAGATCCTCTCGTCAGACTAATAAATAAATAAATATCTATCGAAGGCAGACTCGCTTCGAAACGGTTCCCGTGCTCGATTGCGTCACCGATTACGAGACACCCGTTCAATAGATGCTCGACAAGCGCGCGAAAACAAAGGAAGCAGTCCGTAAAAGCTTTATTTATGGAAATGCAACAAGCGGAAGCGACGGGGGAGTCACGCTTTAAAAGAATAATATCGACGCGACTGGAAGTCCTCGAACAAATTACAATCATCGCTCCTCGGGTCCCTGGCAGTCGTCGTGCTCGCTCAAACGAATTAGCGAGAACCTTCGACGTCGGAAAAAGATTCATCGCAGGCGCCATGGACGCGTAATTACGTGTATCCTTTTCCGCAAACACGCCCAAACGCGCTGATGTTCATGTATCCTAATGGTTAGCTGGAGTAGCGGAAATAGCTGGAAATCGGGCGCGAATTGAAATTCTCTGTATATTAGCGTCTGTTCAAAAGTCTTCCAGCAGTTCAACAGAAGTTGGTATGCATTCATCAATAACAAATTTAGTATGTTTTATAGAAAAAACATTAATAGACTGTGGATTTGATGCACCTATTATACAAATTAATGTGACAAATACATGCTAAACGTAACGAAAAGGTATGTGCCATTATGCAAATGTTAAATTATTACACGAATAATTACGTCTCATTCAACATACATTATGTATGTATTTTGTGTATGTTTTCTATATCACTGTAGCCCATAAATGCGTAAAATTAGTGCATTTTGTGGATTAATTTTACACAGTTCTATTTTAAAGTATCATAGGCTTTCTTTTATTATTTTATTCATACTTCTATGATGACGTATACGAAGAACTATGGTGGCTAAACTTGTAAGGGACGTTTGTGAATTTTTTAACATCATTTTCTACGAAAAAGTGCACGCTCGTGGCCCAGGTAACTGAGTTTGACCGTTGAAACTAATTTCCAAAGTTTCTAAAATTGATGACACGAATTTGGTTACATTGTTATTTGAAATATTATTGAAAACTATAGTAATCATTTCCTGTCAGTATGGATGAATCGAACAGACATTTTAAATTGCTTGGTTTCCCAAGGCCTCAATTATTTCAGGTTTCACATTCAAAGACATCTATAAGGTACGCTAGGATTGCTGGCTCGAACTCGGCTACTGAAAATTTTCTCTCCCTCCTTGAGTCAATATAAATGAATGAACAAACATTTTAACGTGCCCGGTTTCCCAAGGTCTCGGCGCGCAATTATCTTACGTTTCACGTCTGGAAAGCGTCTTCGAGGATTCAAACGAAAAAGATTCATTGCGGGGTCCGGCGCACCACGGCCGCGTAATTACGTGTATCCTTTTCCGCAAACACGGACGAAACGCGTTGATGTCCATGTAGCCTGGCCTATGGGTTAACCGGTGCCAGAGTGGCTAGAGGGCGGGCACGAATACGTCTGAAATTCATGAGCTTTCCAGGGGAACTCCACCGACAGAGACGGAGATAGAAAGCTCACGGTGGGCTTCTCGAGTTTAGGGTTCGCTGCGAGGTAACCCACGGTGTACTTTAGGACCCCCGTCTTCTGCTCTCCTTCCATCCGAGCGTGCACCAACACGTGCACGAGAGACGTACTCCGCCATCGTCGAAACCAGACCTGGGGAAAGGTAAGCGCAAACGAGACCCGAGCTTTGTACCCATCCGAGAAGGATCGCAGAAGCTGAGAGTGTAAGAACTTTGTCGTCGAACTGGACGACGCGCTGCGTCGTTGTTCTCCAGTCGAGAGATCCTCGCCGACGTGTCGCGAATTTTGTTTTGGTTTCTAAGTACTTGGAGACAAACAAAAAGGGTCAACAAAAATAACCTTATGCTACCAAGCCATAACTACACATACAGTGGGTGTAGAAAGTATTCGTACAACGATCAATTTCCAAAAAACTGTGTAAAATTGTAATTTATTAACTTATTTTTTATAAACAACGACATTCTACATATTTTCGGAAATCTCTAGAATAGATATTTTACAAAAAAGATAGCTATTTATATAAGTTGCGAAACTAACAAGAAAAAAACAAATAATCGATAAAAATATTGAAGCAATAAGTATTCGCACAACTGTTTAAAAGTACTTTCCTGGAAATTTGATGTTTTCTAATTCGTACGGAGCAATAAACGAATATGTTTACGTTACAAACTCTACTCTAAATGGTTCGTCATAAGAATCGTACAAGTACTAATTCCTCCTATACTTTTACCTACTTTTCGCATTTTTTTTTTGTTAATTTCACAAAATATATTAACTAGTAAATGTTGTTTGGGCTATATCTATCTTAGAGACTTCCGAGAATATGTAAAATATCATTGATTATAAAAAAAAGAAGTTAAGAAACTACAATTTCACAGAAAAGTTTTTTTGGAAATTGATCGGTGTACGAATACATTCTACACCCACTGTAACTACAACATAAATGCGTTACACTTTCGAAGTGATCCATATATCTATATAAAAATTGTTGAAGCAAATGGTCAGTGATAGCAATCATTTATTGGAACATTTTCTAGGTAGCCACCGTGTCGCAGAAAGTTAATTAACAAGTCAATCTTACATCAATTTCTTGAATCATTGGGGTTTCATTAAATGTTGCACGTCGCAAGTGATTTATGCACGACGTTGTAGCGCCCCGTTTCAATCGAGAAGTCGAACTGTTCCTGTACGATCGATTTTCAAACAGATGGATAGGTTCTGCGTGACCTAGTGCTGGTCTGCTCCTTTTCCAGATTTAAAATTGGATTCTTATCTTTTCGGGCCACTCTGAAACGTTTGTTCGTTTGACATCTATTTTCGGTTTTGGCACACGTTTATGTGAATTATTTTCACTGTTTATCTGGCCTTGATCGATCATCGAAGTAGGTTATGTTGGGAGTTACTTATGGATATAAGGTGTTCCATCAAAAGAGTAAACATGGCGACGATAAACAACGCTCGCACGTCCAGTAATTCTATGAAAGAATTTGTCAATTAATTTTACAATAAAAATCAGTGTTCTTCTCATGATAGATCGTACGTCCGATAATCTCACCCGAGGGTATTATAATAAATCGTACAGTCCTGTCAGTGTCCCATTCCGAGAAATGGTTATCGCGTGGTCCATTTACGAGGGTGTTTATGGCTGCTCGACGAGATAAATTGCGTTTTTACAAGCATCCAGAGCTCTGTAGGCAAAAGGAAGATTGAATTATGTTGTACCAGAAGCCGCTTAATCGTGCCTTTTTGCTTTTTAATGGATTCCACGGCGCGTCGACGTTAAACACGAATAGGCACTCGGATCCCGGTGCGACGCGGGCTAAAAGACGTAAATTTTCCCTGTAAAAGTTTTTGGGTCGATCGCGTCAAACGCCAGCCCCCATTTCACCCCCTGCCGCGTACGTGCATGCGAACTTAGCCTCTATGGATTCTCGTAATGCCGGATAGAGAGAGACGAGAGAATGGCAGAGGGAGAGAGAGAATGTGTGTGTTGTGTGTGGCGATTTCACCCGCAATAGCAGTAAACTCTCGATTATCCATGGGTAAATTATCTGGCCTGCGGAGAACCGCGAAACTTGTTAAAACCACAGTATTACGCATCTGTGTTCAACGTGATACGTAATAAATTATGTAATATGCTGGAAATTATTGCTACCGATCGACCAGTTGCAAATCTGGTTGTTGTACGGGTTTCTCTTTTCTTAGTTTGCCTTGTTGATCTGAAATTTAACTGTCTTTCCAAACTTAAGAGAATTAATTTATTTGTCTGTCATGATTTTTAAGGCAGAAAGTATGCAAGGGTCGTGAATAAGAAAAGCTCCGAAGACGTTGACGAGATGGATAAGGACGCGTCAATCGCACAGGTGTCAATAATCTAAAATTGGAAAACGATCCAGATAAGTTGGGAGCTTCCAAAGAATCAGTTAAGGTAAAACGTTTCAATTATCGACACATTTCTTGACAATGGGCACTTTGAATTATAATAAAAAATTATGGGTACATTTGTCGCCTACATTATAATTTGAGAAAAAAAAAGGAAGCATTATGAAATATATAAATGATTTTTTTAAAATAATCTACTCTTTTAAGGAGGAAGAATACTGTAACAGCCCTAAAACGAGGGGTGCTTTCAGAAATCCTTTATAAAGAAACGATGCGATGGATTACTTTCAAACTTTTATTATGTCTTCTTGAATACTTGAACAAACAAAAACTGGTCTCATAATGTCTCCTTCCTACTATGGACTCATGTCGACATTTTAACAAACAATTTTAATCTTTTTCGCAAGATGATGTATATGTACGTCTTAATTATACGTATAACGTCTCTGGTAACTAATAACAATTTTGATGACGCTTGCCAGCACCATCAACTTGAAACACCAAAATGATTACCTTGCAAATTGCCTGCAGAACAAAGAAATTCGGTCCAAAAAAAGTTTAATACACCGTTGCTGAGTTCGACAGTGTGTTCAAGTGACCACTCAAAGACAAACTTTAATGTTGACCTCTGTGACCACAGCGTGTACTTGACATCAAAAAACCAGATCAATTTGCAAAAAAAAATTGTACAATATCACGACTTCTCAAGCAAACACCGAAACAGATCCTGAAACACAGAAAACCTCCACAGCAGTCAACGCAAATCCTCTCCATAAGAAATGTACATACCCAATGCGGAACGTTAATCGCGACTCGGAGGAATAAATCCAGCCCCCAAAAAACACAGCTGTGCGGTACAAAATTTCCTTCGTGCCTCCTCCATGAACGGTCCATTTATTCGTAAGACGGTCACGTATTACTTCGCCTCCCTTCCAGCCGCATTATCTCGAGCCACGCTAAATCAACTAACCGTTTCCGCATGTACATGCATGCACCGTTGTTTATGACTAGCGCTATCCGTCGTGCGTTTTCGTTCCTCTCGACCCCTCCGGTTTCGCGAGTATCGTTCGTTCCTTTTTTCCGTCTAACCCGTGGAACACCGTTACAAACTCGCACGGTTAACCTTACACGGTTAGGAGGAGGCCAGCAAACGGGCCGCGTGCTCGTAAAATGCGGCGATCGCAAGACCGCAATAAAGACTTCGAGTTGCTCGCGTGCTTGAGATACAAGCGTCGAAGGTGTAGGAGGATAAGAGGGCGAGGGGTTGGAGGGGCGGTGGTAGTGGAAACTGGAGGATCACGGTGGAAGTGCACCCCGTGGACCGGTGCCAGCGGACGGTAGCTACTCGTGCTCATTGCATCCAACCTCCAGTCGTACGTAAAGGGATCGGTATTTATGGTACTGCCACATTGATTCGTGTAAAGCCGACGGTACTTGACCTCTTCAGCGTAAAGTAGTAGCCAGTCGAAACCACGAATGAATTCGGTTTACTCCGCTACCTGTGGATACGGTGTACGTGTCGAGCCTTCATGGATAGAGACATTAGCAAGGGCTACTTTATGTACAGCCGATCGAGTTGCACTGAAAATTTCATCTGGCAACGGAAATTTGCGGCCGACCGAACCCTGCGAATGCATTCGACTCCGATATATCGGCGAACGTGGCCGGACCGTATTCCATTCGTTTTTTCCCAACGTTTACATTTTTAAGTTTGGTTAGGGAAGCTTTCAGGGGTGGTTGAGGAGAGTGCTGGTGTAATTGCTGGCCCATGGTTTTAATTTGTTTCAACGTGGAGCGTTACTTAACACTTTGAATGCCAAGGACCGATATATCGCTTCTCCAAACATTTCCAAGAAGGACCAAGAGCGATATATATGACTGCTCGACAATATTATGTATAACAATTATGAATATAGAGAAAATTACTGAAAAGATTCATTTTAACAGTGAATAAATTAAGTTTATGGTGCCAGACTGGTACCCCAGTTATTAAACAACCGAGAACACTTCGGTTAAAGACTAATAGTTGATCCAAACGCCGATTTCAGCCGCCTGAGTGCAGGGAACCGCGGTCCTTTGTAGGATGGCAAACGCAGCGATGGAAACAGAGGCAGTAGGAATGGCGGAAGCCTTAGCAGCTGTCGCCTGAAATCGTGATACCTTAATAATTGGAAGTAAGAAGGTGTCGGCTGCCAACGATGTAACTTGGCGGTAATTAGCGGGTGCTTGGGAACCGCAAATGGTAACGGAGACAATTCAACTTAACCCTGTGCTCTAATTAATAGCGATACCCAGTCAGGGTTAGGTTCTATCTAGGCGAGAGCTTCGGCCCAGATCAAATTGTCTCCCACAGAGCGGAAGTCTGCGTACACTTGGAGATTTCTCGGCTGCGTCGGTTGCCACGGAGATCGCGGAGCACGGCTCAACTTAGATCAAGTTATAATCGCGTCATATATGCGGTTGAGTAACATGTAATTTACATTCTCCTACCAATTTCCTTCCCATCCAGGTGTCCCTGTCGTCGTTGGGACCATTTCAGATAGGTCCTTAGGTACCTTTGTTCGAGTGGAGCTTGTTGAAGCATTGAAAGGTTTCGATAGTACGTACGTTTGCGAGAGTTATCTTTGGACGTGGTGTAATTATTTTAAATTCAATATTAGATTTAATTTCAAATTAAGTTTTGAAGCATTGGTTTCTTGTAGTATGTAGGATTAGTAATTATGTGATTTATATTTCGAGTATAGTTAACTATTTCTCTTGCTACTTACACTTTTTTGTTACTGGTGCGTATGATTTTATAATAACGATGTATTTGATTATTTTCATTCCTACATTATTGAGTACCATAATTATTTTGTATATTGTATGTATTAGGTTGTCCTAAAAGTTTCTTTCGTGAGTTGCATTCAATTATTTCCTGTGGCAGTGTTTATATAAATAGACAATCTAATTTCTTAGACATTGATGCTGTAACAGTAATGGAACGAAATGAATTGTACACAATTTTGTAATGTAACATAAAGCATAAAATATTGTGTATGTATTAATTATTAATAAAAGGACAGAAACTTTTGGGTCAACTTAATGTAATTGAAGAAATTATAATAATTATACTTTGCAGAGTGAAGCAAATAGCAAGGCAGAACAAATATGGATTCACAAATAAACAACAGTGAAATCAACAAGGTGGAAACCATATTTGGTTTAACACGTTCACTGCCAGACTAAAACTCTTGAAAATTTCTACCGTGTTTAAATTTTGTTTACAGACTATTGGAAGCTGCGTAATGAAACATTTATTTTGGTATTTAGTTTTGTAACTTCATCAAAATTCAAATATTTCATTTAAATTCATTTTCTATGACACTTAACTTTCAGAATGAATAGTTTTCGTTTTTCAATAAAAAGCACTGTCATCCATATATGAGTGACGTGGCGATCAACCTGTTAATCACGAATATAAATAATCAAAATCCCATATTACGTTCTTCGTCATACTCTTAAATTTTAATTTTCTTTAAATCTCATTCATTCCTCGAGCTCCGAAATTTTTATTTCAACGATGTTGATTAATTCACCATCCAATCAGTCAGTTATTAAACCCTTACACGGAAATAAACCACGTGGTCGTCTAGGGGATCAAGGGTAAGAAGCAATTAATTTTCTTTGCGTTCCATTTAGTGCGGTGAAATTAAAATGTTTGTTTGTCGACGGAGAGCCAGAGAATATCGGAAGTGGAGAAGGTTAAACGCAACCCGGTATATATCTTTTCATTCCCTTGAATTCCACGCTTTACGCGGTAAAAAATGAAATGAAAGCGACACGGACCCCCTAAGAAAATACGAGGGAGCTACAGCTGAAATCATAACAAACCGTGTAAAAGTCCGCGGTTGAATCTCCTTCTGTCTTTACACGGGGATACCTGCGGTTGGTTAGATAGTTGAGGGGAACAACCTTGTTTCCGGTTAATAGCTGAAATTACGTTTTCTCGTACAGGGAACACCGGCTAACAGCATTTTCTACTCTCCCCTTCTCTATGCGCGGGGTTCCTTTTGTTGTACAACTCCGATCGTGAACCTTAATAACGCATTTAGAGATTTTAGCTGAGAAAGTTTATGCAAGAAACCAGAGGTGTAGCCGTAACGTTGGTATCTCCTTGAAAATGAGCAAGTATCGAGATGAGATTTTGTAGTTTGTGGTTGTACATGTTTCAGGTTCGCCTTATTTTAAAAGAAATTCAGTGATGCGAACGATAAGCTTGATTGGACCTTTCCAATTTAATCTAAATTATTACAAATTCGCAGCCATTAGCTCGCCATTACTCGCGGCAAAGGATCAACAAATGATTCTTTGTAGACTGTGTAGACACGAGACCTGAGAATTTCATCGAATACCAAACACATTTCATCGTTCTTTTCGCCCTGATACCATCCCACGTTACTTCCCACAGTATACGAAAAAGAATAAGGAAGGAAAAAGAGCAGCAAGAGAAGTAAAGGCGAAAGTTCTAATCGTCAAGTCGGAACGCGTAAAGCCGTGTTTGCTAAAAGGTATACGATGGCGGCGTAAAAATGTCCAGAAGACACCGGGAGCCGACGGTCCGCTATAAAACGAAAAAAGTGTCGGTACACGGAAAGAACATTACGGAATAAAAAAACGGCGATGCAGAATCTGGACGGGGCCCATGTATTATTAAATCAGAAACTTGACAGCGGCGGATACCAGCAGCATCGAGATCGTAACCGGGGGGACGTGTCGCGTCGTCTCTCAGCTATTATTTCACGTGGCTGCGCGCCCGTTCCGGAATTTTCTTTCTCCTTTTTATCATCCGCTGGTACATCGCTAGCCCACGTCGAAACGTGTACCTCGTCACGGCTACGGCTCCCGTGCGAGCGCGATGCGTTAAAAATGCAATAATCCCGCGCGAGGCTTCATTAAATATTTCACGATGAACCTTTAAGAGCCTTAAGTCCCGTGCCCTTGCAGTTTTCCGGGGATCTCCGTCGTGAAAACCGTTCGGTTACGCGGCCATGTGACCGATGTGGCCTGCACGATGTGTTCTAAGCTATCGTGACTCGACTTTGCACTATTAAGGGGCTACAGTTGTCAGCTGCAATTTAAGAATTTTTTTTCCATGATCTAAGTACATATTTTCATTCAAAACGAAACGTGATTTTACAGTACATGCACTAAACTTGATATATAAATTTGTTGTTTAAATATATTTAAAAATGACCGTTACAAACGTCTAGCAAACATAACTTTAACTCTTTGAGGCACACGATTATAAAATAAAAATAAAATTCAAGCTGCAGAGAAGAGCAGAGTCAACAATTTTGCTAACGCATTTGAGTTGTATACATTTCTGATCCCACTCATTGTACTTTTAGGAAAACTTTAAATGAAACAGGAAAGCTAAGCAAAAGGTGGAATAGTTTTTATCCCACCTAACTTCCACGAGTTAAGCGAATGGTAAGGAACAGAGTCGTCTAACGAGAGGAGAATTAGCTTTAAAAACCGAGTAAAACGCATTTGTTACTTACGACTCCGAATCCACTCCATCTACCATCTCGTATATTTTCCTGGATGCCCGTATACTGCTTTGCGATTCAGTGTTGTAATGTTCTTTTTATAAATACTTGAAACAACGGAGCAGAGAAAAAGCGAAACGAGTGAGGCCAGATGCAAGAAGGGCGCAGCTGGATCTGTCTCGGCAATAGTCGTTTCTGTGATGAACTAATACATAAGTAAGACCCTTCAGTAAGTCCGTAAACACGAAACACATAGACGCGTATCTCTCGGTGCAATGTTAACGAAAAAGTTCTTCCTACATCATTTTCCTCCTCTCTTCACCTCGATTCGCCTACTCTCCAGCTTCCTTATCTTCGCTCCTCGACGTTCTTGAATTCTCCAGTCTCAATTCTTGTCTAAATAGGGTAATCGTCGCCCAGAATAAAGAAAACACAGGATTAATTTATTCTTCGCAAAGAAAAATTCCAAAAAACCTCAAAAAAGAAAAGGATTTGTTGAGTGTCTACCACTTTTCTTAATAAAGAAACGAAATAGAAAAGTCTCTTTTCGAAACCTCATAATTAAGATTGGCATGATTACAGTAGTAACTTATTAAATTCGTATCTTCCATTCAGATTTTTTAATTATTTATTATCCATAAAAATATCTTCGATCTCTAGTATAACGTTTTTCTCCATTTTCCGAACGAAGTTTCCTTCCGGTCGAAGGATGTCGAAGAAGATCCGTGATTACTGAAGGCAAACAAATCCGAGAGGATCTAATCTATTTTATTAAACATGAACCATGCGAGCGTCGAGTCTGAGGGTAATAGAGTAGCGCCAAAATTCAAATTTACATATGGTGAAAAGGGTTGATCCGAGCTTGACGTATGCAAATCTGGCGCAGTAAATTTGAGAGAATGCGTGTATAGATATGTCTTTCCGTGTGTAAAGGAACTGCGATATGAGATTACAAACCGTATTAGAGGCGGATTATACGTACCTAGCGCACGAGCCTTGGCTGTAGCTAAAGATAGTGCATCCAGGTATGCACTGAAACCGCGTACATACGAACGCCCATGAATTGAGAATATGCGCAGTTATTGTGCAGATAAGCCAGGGACAAGGATATCGCGAATATCAGGTGTTTTTGCGTCCAAGCAAGACTGTTTTATTATATTTGATCGCTTTACCTGCTGCCTTCTATTCTCGTATTCCCAATTAAATACTATTTATGCATTTAAGTAATATTGCACCCTGTCGCTGGAAATAAATATCCTAGAAAGTGTTATGATATTGCAGTTTATCAAACTAAGAGACAATTTTCGTCATTATTTTGCAGTTGAAGTACTTGACATTTGAAATGTGAATAAATAAATTTAAATAAATTTTTGAATTATTCTAAAAACCTTAAGCAAGAAAAATATTAACAAAGAACAGTGTGCAACCAACATACATTTTTTAATCTAGAAAGAAGAGTACCCCTCAAGATCCAAAAAACGTATTAATTCGATGTCGAAACCCAGTAGCCCTCATCGAAGGAAAATAACGTCTCACAAGAGAAAAGCCATTTAAAGGGACCATAACAATCGAAAGTTAGCAAAGATTTGCGCAGATAGAAACTTTACTCGTTTAAAGGACGAGAACTTAAACGAAGAAACACTCGTTCGTAAATTAATTTTTACTTCCAGATAATCTCCGTTACAAAACTCGCCCAACTTAATATTCCACGAACTCGGGTCTTCGAGAGTGGCTCCGGAAAATTTAAACTCTCGACAACAATCGCGTCGTCGGGGAATTCCTGGGATAATGTCCACGAATAGAACTCCGGCCCCGCAAAGAACTCCGGACGACCTAAGCGAAGGAACCAATTACAACGAATTACAAGTTGTAAGGCAACCTCTCCTTCTCTTACGTGGGCGTTCGGAGCAGGATGGTATCGGCGGCTTGGTCCTACCAATCGATACCCCTCGCGAGGCCGATTCAATCGTCCGTGATTGTTGCTCTGCACTCCCAATTCCAACTAAATCTCATTCTCGACCACGATCCTTCGTCCATTCCCTCCATAATCCTTCCCCTTCTTCGGCGGCCCTCCTTCGGTCATCCCCCGGGCATCAAACGATGATTGCATCCCGAGACTACAGGCTGGAATCGGGTCACGTTCCAAAATCCTCTAACGCGGCTGGTGGTGCTTCGTAAAATTCCACCCCCGGAAAATGATCCGCTGGGAACGGGGTTTGATTCAGAACCGAAGATTACTGCCTGATCGAAAATTAATACGCTGGACGGGATTTAATTTAATCCTGGCGTAATTCACGTTAGATGAAGATCGCCGTCGGTTAACTCGAAGTGTCTTCCGATTCCGGACGATCTACGGGGTGGGAGCATCGGTTGATACTGCACCAGTAGCTGATACTATCGATTAGAAAATTGTGCACGGAAATATGGTTGTAGTTTCATTACATTTCTTTGACGAGTAAGCATTTGTTCCATGAGAAATGTTTTATTCGTTATATTAGGTTGTCCCGAAAGTTTCTTTCACGAGTTCCGCTCAATTATTTGATGTGATCGTGTTTATATAAATAGACAATCTAATTTCTTAGATATTCATGTTGTAACAGTAATGGAGCAAAATGAATCGTGCACAATTCAGTAATGTAACATAAAACGTAAAATATCGTGCATGTATTACTTATTAATAAAGCGAAAGAAACTTTTCGGACAACCTAATATATATATTTGGCTGCATACTGCATTTGGCTGGATTAATACATAAACTAGTAAGAAATTGTATACATGTTATTTATTTAATAATTACCAGTATCAAATAGTATCGGTATAAAAATAGTAATTTTTTCTTTCTTCTCTTTCCATGATTTGTAAATGATGCGATCTAAGCAAAAGTTATTCCTTATGTAAAAATTTTAAGGAATAGATTATCTATCTGTCTACTTCATAGAATTTAGTATTAGTATTCACGTCGTTCCGTTATTACAGCGTTGGACGATAAGAACATTTTGAACGCGCTGCTTTAAGCAACGACGCTCAGGCAACTTTCTCCCCGCTCGAGGCTTCGAGACATATACGAAAATGTATCGGAATTCTTGGAGATCCTCGAATCCTTTTAGGATCCTTAGCTCTCCTCTTTCGCGCGGTACGTACTACACTTTGCACTCTTCATCGAAGCGCAGGAGAGTATCGAGGCTTAAGCCGATTCCTGATCCTCCGCGCGAAGCTCCGCCGGCTTGGATCAGCTTTATCCGCTTCTATTCGAAGCTGTCCACACGCTGAACTCTTTTGGCTATCTCTACACGCTAAGATCTGTTATCGCAGACCTGGATAAAATTCGAACTTTCCTTCCGTCCATCGATATCTCGATTCACAGACGCGTTTAAATTAATGTCACTGCACATGAAAATCCAAATTTATATGGTTATACAGTTTACTAATTTATAAAAGATTTTATAAAAGGGAAAGATTTTAGGATTCTATTTTTTACATATATTAGACATTTAATTGTAATCGGTACTTTCATTTAGAAATAAAATAATCAGACCTATTCTGAGAAATTTTTTACAATATTCTGCATCTTCTCTCAGTGAGGACTGACCAACTAAAATTAATTTTAAGTATTACATGGTTTAAGAAACTATATCTTGCATTTTCATTCATAATGAAAAAATATTATAATTAATAATATTCAAATGACATTTTAATGTTATTTTTTTAACTAATTTCTCTAATTGATTTCAATCAATTTATAAAAGTCCATACTTGACCGTTTAATATAAGAACTGGAATAAATATTTTCACAGACGATAGACTGCCACGGTTCGTCTAATAGAATTTTTACAGCCGATAAAGAAACGCGAGGATTCGTATGAACGGAATCTCCGTTCGACTCGCAGCGCGGGGTAAATTTGTGAAGCGATTTGGCGAAGTGAATTCCGAAATAAACTGGATGATCAGGGCGCTTTGATTCTATCACATTGTCGTTAAGAGAAACACTACGGTAGGTGAGATGAAAACGTGTTACTCTTTTGATAACTGGAGGTCTAAGGGAATCGAAAGGGGATGCGAGCATACGGATTTGCGAGGAAACGTTCGCTTTTATGGGGTCACTAAAATTTCACGAGGAGGATCTCCTGTCTTCTATCCGGTAGCTTCAATTCAGTCGGAACGTCAATAGATAGTGGAAGCTCTGCATAAAACGCGACCAACTTTATTTTCAACGGAGGAAATTAGGGGGATGGGGATAAAAATATGCGTTACAGATTCCATTGTTATTATTAAACGCTATACTCCATAAAGGTTTCCAATAAATTTTTCAGCTCGTTTTTATCGAAATGAAATTTTATACTGCATGAAAATCTGTAACAAACACGATGAAATACAATATGTTCCTAAAAACGGTATCGCTGTTGGCAAATGCAGCATTGAAAATATGGAATAAAAGTTGAAATTCTCTTGTCTCGGTACAGGCTCGTCATAAAAAGCGTATTTAATTGATGTAAACGTATATAATTGATTTTTTTGTTATACTTCTTTAAGGAGGAAGACTACTGTAACAGTCCTAAAACGAAGGGTACATTCATTTTACTAGGAAAAGAATGTAGAATGTTTCAAAAATACAACGCGATTTAATAATTTCACATTGTGTTACACGTTTTTCATTTTACTAGTAGAAAAATGTAGAATGATTCAATAATTCATCATGATTTTATGATTTAGCCATGCATGACAAGTTCTTCGTTAAGTAGTCGCGACAGAACGTAGAATATTTGAAGATCTTTTCACGATTTTATAACTTCAGCACTCATAATTACGTTCATTCTATAAGTAATCACAAAAGAACATAAAATGTTACAAAAATTTATTACGATTTTATAATTGAAGCTGCAATCGCACGTTCTCCATTTGATAAACAGCTTCAAGAAAATCTAGAACGTTTCAAAAACTCACCACACGTTGTTCAAGGAAGTACTCACATCCCCCATCTCCAACATCGTTTTCCCAGGCGTAGACTGGTCACATTTAACTCAACAGTATCGAGTCCTAAAAAACAAAGCAAGAACAAATTCTGTGACACGAACGTGGCCAAATACCCCAGAGATCAGAACCGTGAATCGTGTCGCGAATATCACCTCCACCTTGCTCCGTATTCTCAGGTGGGATACGAGACGATTCGATACATATTGCACACAGTGTCACGCACGTTCCACTCCATTCTGGATTCAAATAGACCGTTCTCGTCTTTGATGCGACTTCTATCCAACGAAACGAGGCTCAGTCGCGAAATGTCGTCGACTCGTGTCGACGTTTCTTTCGCGAACGAATTACACGCGTCGACGACAGGGTTTCGAAAACAATAGTTCTCCGTTTGGATTTTGATAACGGCCGTAGAAAAATGCTTCCGTTCCGTTACTTGCTGCTGTCGTTTTTGACAGTAACCGGTGGTGACAGCGGCCAGGAAAAGTTACGCCATCAAAGAAACACGAAGCGTTCAGATACGTGAATAATGTCACACGCAGATTCTTGTGTACGAATAATACTCAAATACCTGTTGCTGCACACACAATTTGCGGCGTGTCCGTGGGCCCCCCGCGGTATTAACCCTTTGCGTTTTCAATTCTCTTCAAACATCATAGGAATTCTATGCGGGAGATTAAAGCACGGCTAGCGGTTTTGTTTGTTTTGTCGGGTATCGAATAAACGAAACAATTAACATTGCGAGCAGATTAATTTCGTTACGCGCTGAACGCTTCGCTTCTCAATTTCGTTCCACTTTGGCAACCATTCGGGAACCATTGGTCGACCAGCATTTGAGCCGTTTACTTTGAAAGTGGTGTAAGTGCATTTATATGTCAAATATGAATTTTGTCGTCCCCTGGTCATACGGTTTTTGTAACCATTAGAGAGCAAACATTTAATATTCTCATACAGAATAAAATAGTCTCTATACCAGTTTCAAAGAGAAAATGAAAATTGAAAATAAAATACATCCGCTACTGTAGCTTCCCTAATCCAAGAAAATTATTCGTCTGTACTGTTTCCAACAATTCCCAGCACTTGTGTGCTGTACTAGGACATTCACTTTGCGAAAATAATTGCAAACTTTGCCAATTACCCGACGAGCCCAGACACCGGTTACAAACCGAACCGCTGCAGTTCATTTCGCGAACAGTACACAATGATAACCGACTCGTTCGTCTAAAGTGGCAATGCACACGCGTGTGTCTCCGAAACCATCGAGCCAATTCTCCTCGTTCCAGAGGCGCGCGTCTTATTCAGCCGCGGAGTCGCTCCTCGAGATTGGGATTCCCTTAAACCAGAACACGTGTTTGCTAACCGGGTTAATTCTCGACACCATCGACACGCTCCCGTACGCTCTCGCGCTTAATTCATAATCTCGTCGGTTCTCAAGACATCCTTTACCGTCATTACGCTTCCGACGAGCTGTCGTTTTCATCAGGACTGCTCGTGGAAGACGCGAATACGGATTACCTTTGCGTCATTATTTCCGCTTTCAACTACATCTGTCCTGAAGAATTTAAATCGTGGAAGTTTGTTGGCACGTTTATGGCAGCCGAGGAAGGGCTATTTTTTAGGACTAAAATATTTCGAGTCTTTTTTGCAAGCTTTGATTTTGAGTTCCGCTTGGACCTCGATGGATCAAGAGATGTTACATTGCAATGGCCATTAAGTTGAGACTAGGTTATACCAAAATTAAGTCTAAATTAAATAATAGGTTTGATGTTTTCAAATAAGTGTTTCGTTATAAATATGTATAATGAAAAATTTAATAAAAAGAAAGATATTTAATAATACTTAATTTTATGAATATGATATTTGATTTATTGCATAGAGTAATATTACAATCTGGTTCTGCTGTTGCGCAAGCATTAATCTGAATATTTGCTAGTTTTATTTACGAAACCTGGTAAAATGGAATCTATGAAACACGATTGATAAGTGGCGAGCACGCGCGATTGCGAGAGTTTCATTACCCATGGCTCGGTACGGCGCTAATCGGTGGAACGATCTTGATAAACCTAATGATGACGCCGCGTCCGTGACCAATCACATGTCTTGCGTTGTACATTTATTAAAAAGGACGGCGTTACTTCATGAAAACACGCTAGACGCGATGTATAGCCGCTATCGCGTGTATTCACGCGTCCAGAAAAGGAACATTTTCTATTGTACTTTCCCTAACGGAGAAAACGTCAGTTCAGAAGATAAAAATAAAATTTTCATCACTCATTACATACTTCTGAATTTATTAAACCCGTAGAAGAAACGAATTAGAGCAGTTTTTCATAAAAGTGGCCCAATCGAAAACTAAACACGAGGAAATTGATAAGAGTGACATTAAACTGTTTGTTTCTGTTTTCACACAAGTTAATATTTAATGACATTGGTTTCAAGCAAAATGCTTTACTTCACATTACGTTAAAAATCGATGTATCTAGAACCTATGTTACTGTCTTTGTCAAAAGACACTAAAGGAGTTCAAAGAATGGCTCTTTATTGTTAGATGTTCCTTAAAGGTTTTTACAAAGCCGATTGTAGAACGTCAAATGAACCTAAATCCTTTTGAATTTACACGATCTCCGAGGTTTAGTGAGAGGATTTCCTTCGATGTTCTGTTCGTTGTCCGAAATGTCCTCCCTCGTCGAGCAAGATGGTAGCAATTACTACGATTAAATTGGTTTAACCAATTACGAGCCATCCGACCATGAATTTCGAGTATTTCGGGTACTTGAACTATTCGGTGTCTTCATTCATCACTTCGTGCCACGATTTCCCTTAACGAAAAATGTAACTGTTTACTTTAAAATAAACATGCTTGAACATTATTCATGTTTACTGTATAGTGAAGGGTTTTTTATATATTGTTTCAGATTTTCTTATTTTCAAATGAAATAATACTTTCAAATACAATCAAATGCAAAAGATGTAAGTAGATGTTAAGTAGAATACTTGACATCGATTGCTTCAGTAAATATTGTTAATAATTAATTTCACAACTGATAAATTAACGAATACAGCCAGGAAAATAAATATCCTTACCCTCTACGTCTATCGAAGAAATCTATATAGATCAAAAGACAGGTTTGATCTTTCCAAATAAATGTTTCAATACGTTTAATTGTAATTTGAGATACGCTTGGGTATCATTAAAGACTGCAACCACGAAATCCGAGATGCTGTTCCACTTAGTTTCCGTTTTCGCGTGGAATTTAATCCGGACATTTCTACAGGAACTTCGAAAGACAAACATCCCAAGAAATACGCCCAACGCGTGACCGTGCACGCCACAGAGCGATATATCGCATTCATAATAGCATGTACCGTGTACCGTGCACAGTACATAAGGTCCCCTAAATTAGTGCATCTTACACATTACAGAGGCAGACGCCGTCGTAATTCATGTACCTCTCCCTTGATGCAGTCCCGGCTTATTAACATAATCCCGCTTTGATGCGGGGTAACAAAGTCAGCGTAGACTTCGAAACACATAAATACCGAGCAAAACAGCCACCTCATGAATCGACTAATAAGCAAGGGATTCGTCTGGTAGCGCCACGTGACTGCGACGCCAAAGTTAGAATCTATCGTGTGCAAGTACGCTTCAACAAAGGAGACGGAGAATTCAGTTTCGCAACCAGGAAGTTATAGACACGGTCGGCATTCGTCGTATTCGAAGAAAAACAGTGCTGCGAGGGACAGGTACACAGGTGTTTGGACATGGACGCGTATCCAACGAATTATTGCGTTTCGTTGCACAAGTCTGACGTGTTTTCATCGAGGGAACGGGACTCTGGCTTGAGCAACGACAAGGATGGGAACGGACGAATGGAACAGTCGAGGTCTGTCATAATTTTCATAATTCATAATTTTGATCGCGATTGAAATATTATAAAATGCATGGCTACTAGTAGATTTACAGTGTACAAGTAATTCAGAAAATTAACAAAGATATTTGGGTGCAACGTTCTTCAATCGTGGAATGAGAGGCACGTAAAAAGAAAACCGATACTAAAGGACTATTCGTGCACACCAGTCGTCCGTTTCTTCTTATTAATGTGAAACGAAGTCGCGTGATACACGAATTGCATTTTCTTTTACGCGTGTCGTTACAAGTTTCGTCGAAACTCGTACGCGTGGAAAATCGCCCGGCACGATGCACCGTAAATTGCTACCAGTAGATGAAATTGTTTATAAGCAATTTATATCCGCAACAGAGGCAAAATTTATTCATGCGCTTTCACTATTGCGAACTTCGAAGTCGACTGAACGCTCTGAAATCGTGGAATATTAAACATTCCTTTCTGGACAGATTAAATTCCAGTTCTGGAAAAAATTCTGAATCGCTCATTTTAAAGTTAAATATTAATTTTTTGGTAGCGTAGATTATCACGTGGTGCATGGTCTACATTATTGACGTTCTCATTTCGATATTTCTGTAATTGTGCATTAATTGGATAATTATTGGACCTTCTTAGAAAATCTATTTTGGCGATATGAAGCTGGTGATTTGATTTTCTACTGTTACTCAGAATATACTTGGCAATTGAATTGAAATTAGGGGTGGAACTCGGCAACGAGAAACATTTTACAATAAATCCTTACGTCTTGAGCATTCTAAGGTTTTATTGTAAATTTATTCTTAAATATTTTCTTACTAACGGAGCCATCCACTACATATGTCTTCATTCAACTCGAGTAAAAAGCTTCGAAACGAATAAATCTCACAACTGAAGGAATTACCATATCACAAACCACACAAAGTACCAGTAACTCGAGCATGTTGCAAAGAGCACAGTCACAGTAAAAAATATGGCAGCGTCTAATGGTTACCATTGTGACGAAGAAGAGTTACGGCGGCTGAGGGGGTGGGGTGTTGGAAGGCGGCTGGTGGCCCTTATTAAGGGATCCTTGGTCGGTGATTTCGGCTCACGGCGCGGTCTTTGCATTTCGGAGGCGAAAAGTTTAACGATATTCATACAAAGCCGGATGATATCACGGCCAGCCGGGCCTCGGTGGCCGTGGGATCCGCAAATGAGCACTTTTTCCGCGCAATTCCGGCAGCCAGTGTTATTTCACCGCGGAGAGCCGAATAAAAGGAAAAGAAAGCCCGGCAAAGTGATGGAGATGTTAAGGAAAATATCCACCCTCGACCCTCTGTTTCGTCTCGGTCGCGCGGCGAGTTTGTTGAGATGCGACGAACCGTGAAAGACGCTCGTCTTATCTTCAAGCCGTGCGCGAGATACTTCGCTGTTCGTTCTTCTTCTTTTTCCATCCCTCTCGAGTCCTTTCCCACCCCTCCACGGAGTCCCTGCTCCACCCCTATTCCTCCTCACTCGATAGTCCGGTTTACCTTCGCGGTTTCCACGGACGAACGTGCAAGGTTTCGATTCTTTAGCGGGAAGTGGTGTAGTCGGCTGAGTAACGTGATCTAGGGACGTTCTTCAAGCATTTCTTGTCAGGGTGAAATTTTGTGTTTGCGACTTACCGCGACACAATTATTTTTCTTCGATTATATTTAATTTTTGGAGCCTGGTTTTCGTGAAAGAGAATATATTCACACGCGAAGTTATCCACCTGCGTCCTAGATATAGCGTATTTTACGGGTTTAAACAATTTTCAAAGTTGCGATTACCAACACTAATTCATGTTGATATTGATATTTATGTTTGTGATTTTTCAACTCTTTCTGTGATACCTTGGTAGGGGAAGAGAAATATTTATTTGGTAATTAAAGCAACAGAATATGTCATATTTTTCATTGAAGGTGAATTATAGTGATTTTCAATTGAATATGCTGTGTACAATTTGGTTTGTCTATATTCAAGTATATTATAATATTAGGTTGTCCCGAAAGTTTCTTTCGCGAGTTGCACTCAATTATTTTATGTGGTCGTGTTTATATAAATAGATAATCTAATTTCGTAGACATTGATGCTGTAACAGTAATGAAACGAAATGAATCGTACACAATTCAGTAATGTAACATAAAACATAAAATATTGTGTATATATTTATTATTAATAAATCGAAAGAAACTTTCGGGCCAACTAATAGGTTATATCACCTTTACACTTTATCAAAAACATCTGTTATACACATAATAAGTAGATGGATTCTTTTATGAATAATTGTATATTAAATAATGAAACGGTATTTGTTTCCATACACCTCAAACTTACATTAATTCATTGCTTTACAATAACGTGAAACGCAGCATAAATGTATAAAAATCTACAGTCCAGACATATTTCTTTAATATCACTATTACATTAAATTGGTATGACTGGAATTAATATCGTGTCATACAAAAAGAGTATTTTACAAGACCATAGTAAAACGTTCAAATACCAAAGTACATCGTAACAAAAGCTACTGCACTTTCAGTGCAATAAATTATCTGCTATCTAAGCACACGAACAAATCATTTCACCAGTCGACGCGCACCTTCTTACGTAATAGTGAAATTGGTATAGTAGATCTAGTCCCGGAATTCGTGTATCTGAAGATGATGTGGTTATAGGTAGAACTATTACTCTGCCAGAGGCAGATGATAAGTTGGACTGTACAACGTTGCCGAGATATCGTTTACATTTCACGAAGAAAATCGCTGTAAGGTTTAGTACAGCGAGCTGGCTGTGATTTAATCCCAGTTCTGTGCACGATAAATCGATATTTAATCATGCTATCGGTTTAACGTCATCGGAATAATTACGAATCTTTTTGTCGATGCTTTTTCGAGGATTTAACGGTCGCGTAATGTCACGCGCGGGAACGGTGGTCACATAATTACCGTCAAACAATAAAGTTCCTTTCATTGTTCGAACGCGCAAAAGCTTGATGCGTAACCATCGACACTCGCGAATGTGTTAAGCGATAATTAATTGATTCGCTTAACTACAAATCAGCGGTGCATTGGGTTTAATTAATGAGCTGCGTCCGCTCGATACAACCCAATGATACCTGAGTTTGCGAGTAAACGGTTGTTTAAATAATTAATTTAACTATTAACTCATTCACTGCCAGACAAATTTAGAACGTCTTGCTCTGGATGCCAAGATATATAATTAATATGTTATAACCGTATCGTCTATGTTGATATTTTTATAATTAAAAGTGATATTAAACATGTTTTTCACACTTTATTAAATTTTCATTCATCCTTTCTAATCAATCTACACTCGTGGCGCAAGCTAACACGAGATACAGTCGGTTCTATAAATATTCGTAACTTCTATGTCTATTAAAGAAATCTGTCTAAATTAAACGACAGGTTTGATATTTTCATAATGAAACATTTATTTGAAAATATCAAACCTGTCGTTTAATTTAGACAGATTTCTTTAATATACAAAAAGGGAAGAATATTTAGAGAACTGACTGTATCTCGTAACTGGAAGTGAATGGGTTAAATCCAGTTCGTTTAACGTAAACGCTCGAATCGCCTTGGTTCTTGAAAATCCATTGTGTTGGTGAAAATTGAGAAACAGTGAAGGGAATGTAAGTTTGTTCGCTTTCGTTCATTTTCCTGGTATTTGTATATACGTAATGGCTTCACCGATCTTGCGAGTATGATATTCTTTCGCGAATATCCTCCACTGGGCTCCGCGCAAGCGTGGAATGCACAAGGAAGATAGAAGTCTGACTACTATTTGCAAACAATTTGCGCCAGAGCGAGTTCTCAGTTTTAATGCGAACGCTAATGGATGCTAAAATGAATATAATCATTTCCGCTGATCCGCTTTGAAGATTTCACGGCAGTTCCGTCGACCCTGGAGACTAAAGCTGCGCTTCAAACGAATTTACTTTCTCAAATAAAAAATACCTGAGAGTCTCGAGCAAGTAGGATGGTCAAAGTTTGGTATTGATGCCAGAGACTGGTGGACAATTACTATTCGAAAGCTAAATAAAGTCTGTACAATAAATTTTACCTACTTTGTCGCATTACTTAGGACTTTAAACATTTTTTTAAAAGCCTTGTAGAATTTATGACAGCGCAACGTTTAAGATGAATTAATCCTTACATGTTCAAAGTATTATTTCTGATAAGTGTCAACTAATTAATGTTGTTATTATAATATCAGCTGTGCTTCCTTATATTATTTTTTCCTTTTAATACATTTCTTACAACCATGTTGAATTCAATTTTTCGTTGCATTGGCACAATAATTGCAATTAAACCAACTGAATTAAATTTCTAGACAAATTTTTCAATTGAGATTTTATTTCATTATATTTCTGCTAAAATAAATTGCTGTTTACTACAAAAAATTACGATTACTACATGTACTTGTGGATTCCATTTTAGAAATTCTTCGATTCCAAATACTTGAAGTAAATTCTGCAAATAGGTAATCGGAACTATTACGATCCGTGAATACTACAAACAACGTCGTTCCGTAATTTGCTTTTTGTTTGGAAAATGGTTCCGTTCAATCAGGCAAACTTTTAACCGTAATGGGCGCAAAATTCGAACTCTCATGGATTCATTCCAAAGTAGTCATTCGGACAAAAACACGGGTTTTCGCTTTCATAAGTAGAGCCCGTTATACCTGCAATTAACGTATTGATTTATCCCACAAATGTAACGGCCATAGAAATTTTTGTCAGTTCCCTCGTTCCGTATAATATATTCACGATAATGGCTGTAAAGGAACATCTGGATTCACCATTTACCCTCGCTTCTGCATATGAATAAACATCATTTATAATATTAAACGCGAAAGGTTTCGAGAGTGTTTCCAGAAACCATCAATTGCCATTTTACAGAACGCAGAATAAACATTTATTACGGAAGGGTAGTGGAGCAGATGTATGATTATAAAAATAAATGAAAGCAATGTTACGAGGTTGAATGAGGTGGAATGCCGAATTGACATTTTATGTTCACTTTATTCGTTGAAATATAATGATGTTTATTATAAAAGTATGATGAAATGGATGTATGAATATAGAAACAAGTGGAAGAAAAATTACAAAAGCTATGCATATAGCTGAAAGATGCTTAAACATAGTGGATCCTCCCTAAGAGGCGCCAACTGCAGTTAGGACGCAATTTCTTTCTCCAAGTGGGGATAACCATGATGTCCCTTAGACAGGGTACACACTATCTGTACTTTTGCAAAACTAACTATACACGAAACACACAGTCCTATAAGGGTCTCCTAAACGACTTTGCTAAAGGTGACAGCTCAGACCAAATACTACAAAATAAATCACAAAATCTCAAATTGCAACAATTTGATCCCCAATGCATTGACACAGTTCGAGTACAACACCAAGCTTTATCAGTGCCTCAGTTCCTTCAAAGCAGTTCCAAGGAATATTGGTGAAAACCACTGCGTCCCTTAGACAGGAACCTCCCCATACGAAAAAAGTTCCCCACCCTTAAGTATCCATTCGAACAATATAGTAATTTCGTCACAAAACCAACCAATACTGCGACTTGGATAGACAGTTTTCGTTAATTCAGCATGGCGCGAGCCCCGGAACCGGAAAGCGGGGTAACAGGAAAGAATCGACTCGAAAACGTGGTTTTTCGCGCCATATGTACGCTCTACTTTTAGTTCGGTTAACAGGCCGATTTATCCCCCCGAAAAGCAGCGACTACCGCAGTTTTTCGGGTAGCTCTGCGAATCTCCGGCGTTCACACGAACGCTTTTCGGTTGCGCGAAATACGAGCGCGGATGTTCGCTGGGTGGAGGGGTTTTTGGGAATGAGCCGAACGATTTAGAAGGGATGGATTCGGAAAGAAGGGAGAGAGAACGAGAGAGCTGGCGCGGCATTGTCGTTTTTTCCGTGAATTCGATGGAGCAACGGAGGTTCGGACGCGCGGGGGAGCATGGCGCGACACGGGCTGGCGTTATTCCAGCGCGGAAAACATTTAAAACAAAATCTGGTCGGCTCTCTCGAGCGTTGTGTACCCGTGCAGGTCAGGCGAGCAGGTAGGTATTCATTACTGTCAAAAATATGGCGGGGCCGCGTATTATCCACGCGCCTGCTGATTCATATTTACTCGCGAGATATCGTAGCTGTGTGCGTGCGTCTCTTTGCACTGCGAGCATAAATGATCGGACGAGTGTCGTCGGCTATGCAAACCGTGGAAGACTGAACATTACGAGTGGATATATTCGCAGTAACTCGTGACAACGCGCTGACATGTAGTGGATATCTGTTCATTAGATCACGTCCTGCGATCGTGTATTTTTTTTTCTTTTTTTTTGGACGAATGCTTCTTCCACTTTGCAACGTTCCGTGATGGGAACATTGGAGATCGTGGGTTCTAATTTATTGGTAAAACTGTTGTAAAGAAGGGAAATACAGTAATTTGTAAAATGGAGAGATGTACACCCCTGTTCATAATCATGTAGACACTTACCACCTTGAATGAATAACTATACATACAGTAAATTTGTACTATAAAATTTGTTGATATTAAATTTCCACATGTTGTAATTTAAGCTTTTAATGTGTTGTATAATCACATAATGCACAAACATAATTGTGATAAAATTTCAATGGTCCCGTATAAATAACTTTGAAATTTATCGCTACGTTCTTGATCTATATACGCTGTTTTTTTTTCTCAGTTGCATGTAACAATCCACGAGTTTTATTTTTACAGCGTCAACGTTGCCGAGAAGTATGTGTTGACTGTCTGCGATACGAGATTACCGCGGTTTTCGGCTATGGGCGCGTAATTCTTGTCTGCATAGCACTACAGACAGCAGTTTCAACCTGCAGTCAATCAATCTTGACTCATAGCGGCGTTGAAATTTTCGAGTTTGGTATATTACTCTCATTAAAGCGATTACGCGGTGCCCCGACATGGCCCATTAATTACACGTAAATTTGAATACAAGGAGTTGCGGTGCTTCTGTTTGATGTTATATGTACGTCAGATTTCATTCTTCCAAACCTTTATCGTTCGATTACAAAACATTACTGGACTCTTAACTATGTTATTTATTTTAAAAAAGCATATTTGACTATTTTCAATGCGCATCACGTTTGTTATTTGATCCTGTATAATTCAGAAAGAGGAGACACAATTCTTTTTTCAGTTATTTTTATAGCGGCTTTAATCTTTATTTGCTTTGGTATTTAATTATAAGGCTTGATATATAAGGAAACTCTTTATTACTCTTGAAGAGAGTCCAATTAATTATTAAAACATAAAATTAAAATTTTATTGAAGAGGAGGTATTGCATGGTATAGTTTATACCTCCCATCATAAACATAACAAAACTATCCCATAATATTGTTGATCAAAAGAAAAATTACAAACTAAATTAGTTATGTATTCAAACAATCGCAGCTTTAAATATTATCCTAACTTATTCCAACGTCGAATAAATCAAATTGTTTCCTTCCTGAAATGCAAAAATTACATAATGGCACGAAGCTAAACGCGAATTTACGTTAACGTTTGTAGAATACGACCGACGCCATTATAATAATAAAATTACACGAACCGCGCGTAAAGGGGGTGCTTAGCTGAAAGCCTGCTCGACACATGCGTTCGTGAATATTTTTCATGCCCATTACTATGATATAATTACAGGAAACGAGCGAAAAGAGATGTATTTGGCGGAAAACTGCTCGACGCACGTGGGCCCATGAATATTTTTCTCCATTTAATATTCTCGTTGAGGGTTGTTTCCTTCGTGAGCACGGGCTCGTCACAATTTGCGTTAACAGAATCGCTACACGTCGAAAAGTGGACAAGGGTACGCAAAAGTAGCGAAACGCGAAGCGCACTCGTAGGATCAGAACGCGACCGCGTGGAATTTTCAAGGGATGTTTGTGCGATTAATGCGTGGGCGTCGTTGAAGCGATGCAATTAAATTACAAAAACGACCGATTAAATAAAATGCACCGCGCCTGGGTTAAATGAAATGTTTACCGTGCATCGATGTAAAAATCGCTATCGTTGGATCGTTGAAATCTCGCCTCGACGGGAATTCGTCGTTATCGTTTATCGAGATGGATAACGCGAAAGTGTCGAAAATATTTCGTTCGTTTTGTTCGGAATAAAAATGTAGTCACGAATTTCTATTGTATTAATATTTAGTTAAAAGTGGGTAACTGTTTGATAACGATACTTTTCATTTTTACTGTTAAAAAGTATCGAGGGAAGTTTGCATTCGAGTGGAACAGTGAGAAAGATGGAACCACAGAAATGCAGCTTTGATAATTGATAGGTGAATTACGAATCGCGGAGTTCTACGGACACGAATGCATTTTGTAACGAGAACGGGATGCGAGTCATGAATATAACTCACCCCCTGGTAATTGAATGCCAGGATTCCACGATAAACGAGACCGACTCGATCCTCCTCTTTCGCGTAACTAGAAATATTTGCTCTCATTAATGAAAACGCCGAAACACCTTTCCTTTTTTCAACCGCCGCGGAAATTGCGTGTTTCGAGCTTGGTCTCGAGTTACGATTTTTATTTCCGGGACGTAATTATCATCGACCAACCGCCGATCCTCCGCTATTAATCAAACGTTCGCCCGTTCTCTCCCCACCTTTTTTAGCGCTTCTTTCCTCCCAGTCTCGCTTCACTTTTTGTTCAAATTTCCTTTCCATGCAGGTGTAAGATGATTATGTCGTCTTACTCGTGTCTTTTTCAATTCCACTTTCGCGACTCTCTACTGAGCTACAACTTCGCTAATGAAAAAATTAACAAAACATTCAGAGAATATTCAGAATCACCTCATGTCCGCTGATACAAATTATTAGGCCGCGCCCTGTATATAATACAAAAACCAATCATTACTCGAACAGTCGATATTAATTGCTAACGACATTGTAGTCGACACGACATACGAAGCAGACAAAGAAACCAATAAACAATCGAAACGAAGAAGTGCAGTAATCGAAAAGTCGATTCTCATTAATCCTGATGAACGCGTGTAACCCCTTAACCGCCTTTAGTTCGATTCCGATCATAGAGGGCATACGTTGTTTTTCGAGCAAGGAACCCAGGTAGCATCCCGTGAAAATCGAGGGTGAAGCTTTCGGTGGGGAGAGGGAGAGAGATGGTGACAGAAGCGTCGAAAAATTATTACCCGAGGCCGGGATCGCTGCCTCGGTGATTCGGTCAAGTACAGTTTAGCGAGTGTTAACGAGCAGGGTTGAACGCTCACGCGAGTAGGCAGTCGCGTGGATTCCTACGGCCGTCGGCTCCGCTCCGGCGATTTAAAATCCGCCAGATTTTCTGGCGTGCTCGTTTATTTCCTGCCTTTAGTGCGCGCGATATGCAGCCGCGCGGATGTAATTTTGCCGCTCAGACGAATTTTTATGACCGGAGCCGGGGGATACAACCGGATGAAGTGGAGTGTTTACCCGTTCAGCTGGACGCTAATACGATTTACTCATTTACGTTACCGGGCTGCATTTTTAGGCGAATCGTCACGTATCGTTTAATCTACTCAGTTGGATTCTCCCTGACGCCAATGGGGACGGTCAAAGGGCGTGCTGTCAGCGATTTGTTTTCCTGCCCAGAACGCTGTCCATGAATGGAATTTGTGTGATAATCAAGAGTCCTGCATTTTGCCAGCCCTTTTGTGAGCTTTGTTTCTTATAAGCACCTGTTTCAGTATTTGTTTTAATTTTATTGCACTACTACTGCAGCACTGTGTGGAATTTTTTGTGGAATTTATAAAGAGTAGTACATTATTTGTAATGGTATTCAATGGAATTTATTAACAACATGATAGGCGAATGAAGCCGGTGGAATTTGTACGATAGTGAAGAATCCTGAATTTGGCCAGGCCTCTGGTGAGCTTTGTTTATTTATAAGCACCTGCATCAGTACTTGATCGAATACTATTGCAATACAACTACAGTACTGTGTGTAATTTTGTGGGTATTTATAAAGAGTAGTACATTATTTGTAAATGATATGCAATGGAATGTATTAATATATTGATAGATGTGCTCCTATGTACAGTTTACTTCTT
Organism: Hylaeus anthracinus; assembly: GCF_026225885.1. NCBI lineage: Eukaryota > Metazoa > Arthropoda > Insecta > Hymenoptera > Colletidae > Hylaeus > Hylaeus anthracinus. Next base: position 9,128,054 of record NW_026534347.1, read on the forward strand.
CTTGCAATATATTTATAGTCGTGACAAAACAGACTGATGTCCATTAAACAAATGAGATAATGTTTCTTAAAATTGAACACTTTTGAATCGATAGGGAATGGCCGTGGAAAGAATTCGAAGTCGACAGTGAAACGTGTAACAGTCGGTTCATCTAAGATCAGTAGTTTACTAGGAAAAAGGAAGAACAGTGATTCGGGTCGGACATTTCTCTTGCTTCGGGAGTAGATTGGCTCTGGGCTGTTGCAAATCCCGCTCCGAAAATCGATGAATTAAATATCAATCTTATTCCAGATAGGGAAACGTTAGATAAGACAGGGGAGGAGATTTAGCTTGTGACTTGTGATTCCTTGCTCCCGTAAATTGCTCCGCGATCAATGAACGGGAGAAAAGAATTTCCGTAAAGGTTACCTTGTATCGCATCAATCGTGTATCCAAGGAATGGAAAATACGGCGTTGACCTGGTTCGTCCAATATTTTTGAATTGGTGTGAATTAGTGATTTTCATCCATAATACAGTAATTATGCGAATTGTGTTTTGTATTACAGTATACTTATTTTACATTTATTTATTTGCACTCCACTTGCTATTATAAACAAAATTGATCGTACACATTTCACGTCACCGATACCACGCAACATTTCGTTATCTCGTATGATTTCCGTGCCACAATTTAGCGGCTACACCGCGTTCCAAAATTGTCAATAGCGTAATTCAAACGAATCTGTTCTCATAACCGAACATTAGGTAACACGAATTTAGCTATGCCAACACATTAGTCACGACACACGCATTAATCAACGTTTAATTTATCCAGTTGCATCTATCGGGATTCAATTAAAGTTGCGATTCAATCGCGACCGGGATCACTTCACCGATTGATCGTTGAATTTATCACAGCCGCTCTGCTAAATATTAGTACGCGAACCGCCTAATCGAAACACTGTTACGCACCGGTTTAATTATTCCGGTTGACTTGGATTTGTAAAAGTAATATTTCCCGCTCACCGTTTCGCTGACCGTCGTGTCATTAATTCGCAACAGGGGGTTACATTACGTCGGAAATTTCGAGAAGGGAAAGCTTAATTGCCGTTTTGAAGTGCCGCGAACCTCGATAATCCGCTGGCAAATTGCAGATTGCACCTGAGAGGGAACACGTTGCTTGAGATCGGTGTTAAAGGCAACGCCAATTACAGGGATATCGTTATTCGACAGCTATCAAACATTGAAACGTTACGTCACGATTCATTATCGCCATCCATTCGATAAATTATGTTCCACGGTAGAATTTTTTTTATAAGAATACTAATTTTTGCGAAAAATGATGCCAGTGTTCCCGATTTGTTTACTAAGTGAAATTTTGATCGATATAAAAGGTTTTCTAGACGTGCAAAAATGTAAAAATATTAGTTATCTTTTGAGCTATTTTTTTTTTTTATTTATTTGTTGCTTTTAAATCAAATAAGGTTTATATAGCATACGTTACATAACATATCTTAATGCGCCTTTTTTATATAGGTTAACTTAAAACTAGTTTGTGTAGCGTCTGAGTGCTCACATTATTTTAATGAAGTAAAATTATAATAATAATAATTATTTAATTTAAATTAAATTCTAATTAAATTAAATTCTTATTGCGCATTGCTTAATAAATTCGAATATAATCATCAGACCTTTAATATTTAGACCGCATAGGAAACACCTTATACAAGTCGGGAGGTAGTATTTGCGACGGTGAAACGCTGTTATAAGGGTAGCACGTTCATTTTCATCTTTTGAGCTATGTAGTACTTGTAAAGTATCGAAGAAATTGTGTATCTAGCCATATTTCCGACTGGATAAAAGGGCTTGAATGCAAAATTGATTGTCCAAAATCGAAAATTCAGAGGGCTGTCTGAACCGTGAATAGAAATATGCATCAGCCGCCATGCTTTACATCTCGAGTTGTATTGCGGAGACACGTAACGAAGAAAATCCGTCAGCATGAAGATTTGTGGTCTCTGGAAAATACGTGACTAAAGCTGGAATATGGTATGTGTTACAATACTCTCCACTAAATCCCTGAATATTTCATTTAAATGAATTGTCATGATTGCACGTTTGTATCCAGGAATTCAAAAAATGTTCTTAGATTTTTACCAGGAATTACGTAGTTTATTATGATAACTTATCAATGATTGATTGATGTAACATCTGAAAATATTATTTTAAATTCAATATTAATTTATGGAAGAACGATTTTTGTTTAAACTAAAAGTTGGAGCTTCATGATAAATTGCATATATATTTGTTGAATTTCTGATCATAAATAATTAAATTTCCCTTATAAATTTAAACCTGATAATTAGGCATATTGCAAGTGAACGTATAGGAAAATGTTTGAGCTGCCTAAATGCAAAACTTTATAAAATATCAACAATAAACTACATGTTACACTGATTTGGATATATTTCACATGTCTTACAGTGTAGAATATTAATGACAATGCTTCTACATTTAGTCTAAAGGCTTATCACAAGATCGTATTTATCTACGAAAACATAAACGAGGAATAAAAGAGAACAAAATACAGTGTTGAGGTAACATAATAATTTTGTTTATGATATCAGAGATACTTTCACAGAAAGGAAAACCTGGACATAGGTAGCATATCTGTCCCGACACTATTTCCTTTTATGAAAAGGTATCAGTTACCATGTTTCTTCATCATTGATCTCCATCATCTCCCATAACACTACATTTCCCTCTCTCTCTTGTATTAAGTTGGCTTACGTTGCACAACAATCTCAAAATACAATACTGAAATGCTTACAAGATGTCCGACCCTCGTCCTTCCACCTTCCTCCCTTAAAAGTACAATACCTCCTTCACGTTCTCTCCCCCATTCTTCCATAATCGCGAACATGATCGTTAAACAAAATGAACCAGATAAATAAATAAATAAAATTGAACACTACGTGCCACGGAAAAATTTCATTTCCAGCAACTCGATGCTCGAGACTGGCCTACGGATAAAAAACCTTTTCACCGTGGCGATAAAACGTATTCGCTTGACCCCTATTTCCCTCGTGGAATAATCCTCGTAAAAAAGTTACACGGGGCAATATCCCAGAAGCTCGTTTACCGTGATCGTGCGAGTACAATAGTCGCTCATTCAAAGGGTTAATTCGTGACCGCGATTTACGCGTTTCTTTCGCGTAGAAAAAAAGAAAGAAGTAAGCTGAAAAAGAGAAAAGACTCGTTACGCGTTAAAGAACGGTACATTTCATCCGCCATCGGATTTTCACCTTCTCGCGGGGGCGGCTTGCAACGTAACGAGTGGTCGAGGCTTAAGGTTGCCAAGCTAAGTGAAACGCTTCCGTTTTCCGTCTGCCGGTTGGCTTTAATCGCGCGGAAACATAACAGTATCGTAAACGTAGAATACGCGCGGAGAGAAAGCTCAATTCGCAAGCCGAAACGACCGCGTCGGGATTTTCGCTGGCCGTCTAATTTCTCATTTGGTTACGCAGTTCCTACCGTATTAACCAGGAAGACTGTCGAAGGGAAATTATAAGTAACGCTACAGGGGCCCGGGTATTAACGCCACGCTACGCGTGCTTTACCTACTTCATTTTCTCAGAAAACCGTGGCGAAGTTAAACACAGATGCTTCTCGCAGAGCACGTTCCGAGTCGGCCGGTAGAATAACAGTTCCGAGGGTGGTCCGATAAATAAGGAGGCAATTGCGGGCGACTTGGGAAATATTTATCCTTAAGGTGTTTCACTCTGGAACGCTGTGTTGAAAGGCGTGAAGATCTGTTTCGGAGTTCGCCATTTAGAAGCAGACTGGTAGCAGACTCTTGAAACTCTGTATATATATATGTTAATACTTTTCTCAGAAAAATATATGCAATATGCCTTTAGTGGAAAAAAATTGTTAGCATAAACAAGACATCTCTTTTTGAGTTTTTCTATTTATTCATTATTGGTAGTAGCCTCTTGGAACTCTGTACATTTATTTATATTTTCTTTTTTTTCAAGAGGATATAAGTATGCCTTTTAGTAAGTAAAACAGAAGCGATGTAAAATGAATTTTTCTAAAAAAAATACACAGTTTTCGAAAACATTGGAGAAAGTCACTGAGACCTCGTAGGTTCTCAGCACTGTAATTCGACAGAATTTTTACAGCGAATCATCAAGTTCCCCACATTCTCCTGGAGCAGGAAACGAGTCCACGCATTTTTAAAACCTGTTTGCGCGATTTGTCATGCTTAAAAGGTTCCATTCGGTGCCGGAGCGACAAACATACGGGTCTGCAGTATCGCAAAAGCCTATTCAATCCGCAAATAGAAGCGTCGGTGTACATTTTAGCGACGATACACTGTTTGTCGTCGGACAGTCTATGGTTAAGAGGGTTTCTATGCAGTTTAGAACGATAAAAAGAGCCCCCGTTCGTGAATTTTTTTTTCTCTAGCAACGCCCATAACAGATTTTCCAAACTTTGCACACTTATTCGTGCATACTTCAAGCAAATATATATTTTCTTTATAACGAAGTAGTATACATTAGTTTGTCTAAAAAATGTATGAACCCAAAGACCATCACGAAAGTACGTTACGAGGCTTGGAACATCATAAGATGAAAAAGAATCACTTTCTTCTTTAAATTAAAATTTAAGCTATTCTAAACGGTTCTGTGCAAACTGAATTGAATTTCAAGCACTGGGGAAAAAATTTCGAAAAACAAATTGAATTTAAACAGCTTATTTCGCCAAGAAGAAATTACGCTTAAAGGTAGACAAAAATGCAAAGAAGAAAGAGATCGACTCGAAAGTCTACAATAGGAGACCCTCTCAGTCGGGCGTCTTATTAGGTTAATTCAATTTAAAGTTGCAGATAGTGCGTAGATAGGAGGAACTTTATATGGCCAGGTATAAAGTTCTCGGCTTTTATCGCTCGCAAGAAGGCGACGAAAGAGAGAAATACGCGGAAAAATGTTTCTTCAGCCGTCCCCATCCCCTCTCTTCGAGCAAGTTTTTAATTTTTACACCGACATCGCCGGCTCCTCGGCCCCCCACCCCCACCCTCCCACCCCCCACCCCTTCTGCCCCCATTGTCGTTTATGAACTTCCGTTTAGTAGAGGCGGGCGAGTGACTTTTTGTGTCACGAGCCTCGCGAGCGAGTCGAGGCTGCAATATTAACAAATTCCCCGTGGAAATTCGTCCCCGATGTGCGATTTCTGAGAGATCAGCCGAGGACAGAATGAAACCGGAGAGCGGCGAGGGGGTGGGTGAGTGGGTGGGCCATCGGCGACCGGAGGGAGACGAAACAGCCTTTAACAAAAGTTGAACGCTTCGATGCGGCGGCATCCCGAGGCGGGCTGAAACTTTTAACGCGTCTCGAACTCGCTCCAGCCAAGAAGAAGGCGCAAAGGGGCGGACGGAAATCGAGCTTCCGAGGGAATCTCCCCTGGAATGTCCATTTCTGTAAGCTTCCCCTCTCTTTTCTGTGTCGCCCGGAAAATCAGTTATATTTCATGAATTCCACGCGACCGAAAGCTGTCCGCGTCTCTCTGCAGCTTTGAACGCGTCTCGGAGCTTGAGGGCTGTCTTGGACGAGGCAACCGACAATTTCGAACGAAAATGGCGGAAGGGTAGTTCATGCGAGGATTGAGAACTGGCTTGGCGCTATGGAAATTAACGTGTTTCAGTTGTTATAGATGGAACTTCAGGTTGGATTTTTCTTCTGATTTTGAAGTATTATTTTTGAGATTTAAGTGGAATTAGAATGTATTCCTTCGGTTATTAAACACTAAATCTACCACAACAGATCGAATGACCCTTTTCAAATTTTTGGAACACAGTTCTTGTACGTAATATATGAATTATATACGATAGTTTCGTGCCTTATTCAATTTATTACCACGTGAAATATTTTTGCGTTCAATTGAAAAAAAGTATAGAGTAGTCTTATGTATTGGGCTGTCTGGAAAGTCCATGCCGATTTTTAGTAGGCGATACAGGTCTGAATATATCGGAATGGCTGAAAACAGATAAAATATGTACATTCCTTAACAGGTGGAAAGGTCGTAGAATAAAATGGTACATATATAATTCAATAAATATACATCAAAATTCAAATATGCCTTTGAATTATTCTTAAAAATAGGCATGAACTTTCCGAACAAACCAATACAATATATAAATTATATATGTACAATTGTTTCACGAATTATTTCCCCCCCCCCCCCCTGACGAACCTTACCGAAATTCAGTTTGCCCTACTCAAAATAATGTTCAGACTACCAAACGGAGCATAATGGAGACCAAACCCAGCGCTCAACGTTCGAGTGCCTTCCCGCCGTTAATTCGGATGCCCGAAAAGGAGAAGTTGTTTTAAAATTCGGTTCTAGAATACGGTTTCGCCGCTCCTTGTCGGGCGTTCTTGAGCCCCGTCACTCGTAACAACGAGTCCAAAAACTGTTTTCCGATAGAGTCGAGGCCACTCCCGCGATTCCTGTTCCCGAAGCAATTGGAAGAAGTCGTTTCACCCTGTGCGGGAAAATTGATCGTGACCGCTGGGATTGCCCGGTAAGATGGGATTGTAAAGTCCCTGGGTTAGCTGCACGCAATTCAACCCTGGACGCGAATACATGGCTGTTGGGTAAAGCATTCCGCTCGATGTTGTTGTCTGCACCTCGGTCGTGATGTAACTGTCGTTGCTGATATCGACGTTGTTACCGTTGCCACAATATCCAGCGTGTTCCACGGTTCGACCGACACGCTGTGCCCCTCCATCGGTAGGTAGAACCGCCCTTTGACCGAGGATCCGCTAATAGTTTGCTCGTGTATCGTTATGATCCTCCTTTGGCTCCCAGACTGACTCGACCACCGGAACTATAGCGATAATTGTGCTATATCCGGTTTCGTGTCCTTGGATAGGTGATCATTTTTTCGCCGATTTCTGTTTTCTTTGGACCAGGGGTTTCAAATTCTTTCTTTAGTCGAGGAAGGCTTCTGATACTAGTAAATTATTGTAGGAAGGGTTGAATTATTTAGTTAGTTTTCTATATAGAAGTACGAGAAAGGTGTGACTTGTTGTATGAAAATAGATTGAAACTTGGAATATAAAGTTTTTGATAATAGAAACATCGAAGTCAACTATTGTAGAAGTAGAGGGTTGAATCATTTAACTAGTTCTAGTAAAGTAAAATAGACTAGTCACGTAGATTGAAACTTTTAAATATTTGTCTGGGAATGCGCATCGACCGACGTGTCTGTCTATTGCTAGCTGATTCTACTTATAGTGACACTTGTGAACAACTTGTGAACTTGTTACCTATTTTAACACTTTAACACGTTAGCTGTCAGAGTAATGCTCTGGAATATTACTAATGTGAATAAATTTTGTTTACAGGCTATTGGAAACTGCATAATCAAACATTCATTGTGGTATTCATTTTTGTAGTTTCATCAAAATTTAATTATTTCAATCAAATTCATCTTTTCATTCGCTTAACTTCCAGAATTAATTTTTTTAGTGAATAGTACTGTCATGTATGAGTGTTGGGATATATTGATTTCTAAAATTCCCTATGTAATATACATATCAATAAATATTGTAGAAAGACTAGCCAAAAAATAATCGTCAGTAATGTTACAATTGTTATGTGACTGGTGGAATCAACTGCCCTTTAACTACTGTTGGAAAATATATTAGAACCCTTGTCTCTTTCTTCGAATTGAACATTGTAAATAAACAATCAACAATACATTCAACAAATCCCAGGAAGTAAACTATTGGAATTATAAAGCCTAGAAATAGACACCTGGTAGTCAAAGCTCTTCTGCATCTACTCCATGAGTTAATGTTGGAATGCAACGATTGCCACTTTCGGGTCTTGAGGAAAAGGGTCTGTTTTTCCTTAAAGCAGAAAGAGGGGAGAGGTCCTAACAGGGATAGAAAGCGACATAAGTCGCTTAGAAATAAGTCAAGTGATACGAGTCGTTATGAATTTCGGACATCTTTCCTCTAACATTTTTATATATGTTGTAATCCTTTAGAAAATAAAGTTTATAAAAATACAATTCTAACAATTAAGGTAGCACAGATCGCGTTCCAAATACTTTCCATTAAAATTACCGATTTTCGCCTAAGTTTTATTCGCAGACCACCCCCATCACGGTTCGATCGTTGGACTGGTGGCCACCCTGTGCATGCACGTATAGGTGGACGCGTTCCGAGCGTCGGCGGGCATGGAAATTGCGCTTCCGCGGGGGCGATCGGCCAATGGTTTAATTACTAGGTTGGATATATTCCTCGATATCGCGAAATCAGAATGGAATAGAGCGGGTGTCGCGTCCACGTCGCGTCCGAATACATTTCGATTACTCGTTATCGTGCGCTACGCCCCGCGAATATTTATCGTAAATAATGAACGTTCATTTTCCCGCCGATCTCGTGGACACGCGGTAATTCAGCGACCGTCGATTAAACGGAAAATTCATTTGTACCTTGCTTGGGAACTTTACGATCGTTTAGAAACGAAAGGACGAAACAGGTCGCGCGGTTTGTACGCTAGGAGGGAGGGAAAGCAATAACACACGCCGCAGGTCGACCTCCGGTTCGTCAAGAATCAATGGTCGCGACCGTCCATTGTGTGCACCTGTAAGATGCATGCCTGTGTTTCGAGTGGCCATGGAAATTGCGTTTCCATACACCGATCGACCGATGGTTTAATTAACGGTCCAGGTATTTCCCTCGATATCAAGACCAGTTAGCAGTCGATGTGAAATGGATTGAGGCCGTTGGTAACGTGGCAATGAGGGCCTACGTTTCTTGCGAATTCGATGGCTACTTTTGAATATTTATGTGTTTGATATAACAGAAAACGTGTATCGAGTCGAGGCATCTTCGATGGAGGACTCTGGAAGCTGTAGAGAGTGGATTGATATATTCCTTTGGACGATGATCCTTTGATTTAGTTCCTTTGCGTCTCGTGTGTACTGTTACATTTTACAATTTGTTTGTTATATTCTTTTAGAACTGTACACGAGTTATCTGTCGAAATGTATAGGTCCTATAGAGTGAAAGGTATTGAACTTGTAATTAATATTAGCGTAACATTAAGAAGACCTCGTTTTACTATTACAGATCATTTTGTGTTACCTTATAATACTATTTGTGAGGTACAGCAATAGTCTTTAAAAATCCATATATTTAATATGACAAAAAATAATGCAATTGTTTTGGAGAATTTAAGAATGGTAATAACTATTTATTAAGTAACAGAAATTCCACTCTGCAATTTGAATTTTCTTCGAATCGAATCGAACGATTCCATGATGCGTTACATGGAACAATGAAGGTAATATTGAGTAATTATAATATTTAAAAAAAAAAAAAACAATTGTTTAAGAGTATCTAACAATGATAGTAACTATCTACTAAATAGTAGAAACTCCGCCCTTTAACTTGAATTTTGGTAGAATCGAATCGGACAATTCCACGCTGACCTATGACACCTCAAAGTTTCCTATTTTATAGACAATTATAAGAGAAGGACAGACGTAGTGACCTATATACATGCAGCGTCCTTGCAAGGCTGTTCCAATTCCGAGAAATACTAGTAAACATTGTAGTATTTCCTGGTTGGAAAACCCCTCTATGTTCTTTAAAAAAGAAACATTTCTACCTGTTTTTCCTTCCAAACGATTTTGATGAAATTTGGTACACAGGGATTTTTGGGGTCGCTGATTTGAAATCTGAACTCATTATTTAGAAATTCAAGATGGCGAATCCAATATGGCGGACGAAAATGCACAAAGTGATTCGATTTGTATGAAACTTGGTATAAAAAGGTTCTTGGGGTCGCTGATTCCAAATCTGAACTTATAATTTAGAAATTCAAGATGGCGAATCCAATATGGTGGACGGAAATGCAAAATGTATTTCAGTTAAATGAAACTCGGTATCCAGGGGATTTTGGGGTAGCTGATTCCGAATCTGAACTCATAATTTAGAAATTCAAAATGGCAGCTCTAGTATAGAAGACCAAACGCGAATATTGTTTGAATTTTGAACTTACAATATCATTTATTAAGAGGCGTGAAATAATTTTATTTACATTGTATTTTGCATAATTGAAGAATCTATAGCGACCATGTTGATACATTTCTCATTTTAAAGCAAAGAAGTGTTGTTAATGGGAAAGAATACTTTTAATTATGGTCTAAGGAAGGCATTTAATCCTAGGATATTAATGGACTCTGGAATGAGGTTAGTCCAACAGCCTGTATTACCTTAGACGCAACTATGTGCGTTCGAAACTGCTTCCTATATATAGTATTCGCAAGCTTAATTAACCTGTGAGGACAGAAATTAAGGGAATCCATCTAGTGATGCTATCTAGAAGCTGAAGCTCTTAATCTAACAAAGGAGAGTGCAAAATTATTCACATATATAAGCATTACCTTTATATATAGTATCTTAAAAATACATCTAAAATACATATTTCATTTCGTTTTCGAATTTAGTAAATACAATTAATTAATAGCATACTTTTTCGCCAAGTATACAAAACAAAATTGCCAACACCTGATGTGAATGATAACTAAAGAAATACGAGTAACTTAATAACAAAAGTAGTTTTATATAAAAATGAAAAACGAATGCTTTTATCACTTAAGTATGTTCATTCATAACGTCGCCATTTATAACCACACGCACTTTATGCAATGAAAATATTATACAGCGGTTCGCACTCTGGGGTTACTTCGGAACATGTGAAAACGAAACTCCTGTTTCTATCAACACCGGAGCATGAATTATTACCGCTATGCTTTATCTACCTCGTATAGATGCGGTGTATCCCGTTGGCGTCTGTACGCTCTTTAACGAAAATGAGAACGTAACTGTCAGTGCATAGAAGTTGAAATGCGATTGGTTAAGGAAACTTTCGCAGGTCGTTACCCGTTGTTTATTACAGACATTTCCACTTAAGGCCGAGTCGGATTCCTGAAATTGTAGGTGGTAAATTTTCAGAACCGGCTGGACTGTTTCCGGTGCAGCATTCTGCGTGGTACACGTTTCATTATAATAATATAGGCTTTCGTAAGCTCAACCACACCTATTAGACAACGCCAGCAATATCAAAATCTAAACTTCTGGGACTTCATGGTCTCTCACGAGGAACATTCACGAAGAGCTCCTTTCCTACAGATTTTAATGAAACTTTGCCGATTTATAGCAAGTATAGCAAACTCATGTTCAAGATAATTAATAAAATAAATAAATTTACTTGATAAAATTTACTTGGATCATTCAGAACTCGTGAAAGGGAACATACGTTTGAAATTTGCCACGTTTCGTGTATAGATAGTGCCATGAGATGCTCGAAACGAGATGTCCCAGGGTTCATTTACCCTAGTAATTTGTTCATGACGCACCCGGTATTCAGCATCGGTGTAACGCGTGTCATCTTATTACGACGAAGACTATAGGCGTTGTATCGTAGTAATTCAATAATAACAGGGTTCTCTCTCTCCCTCTCTCTCTCTCTCTCTCTCTCTCTCTCTCTCTCTCTCTCTCTCTCGGGCTTCTTTCACAAAGGGCTTCCATTAGCGGGCGCAACAGCGAACTATGATTATTCGAGGTACATCGGCGGCGTTTTGTGCGTTTCACTGGCATCGCAAGCCGAATATTCGTTTTCACAACAATTCGAGCCGAGTTGGGCTCGTTACCGCCGATGAGCGAGTTGCGTGTGCTTCTGTGATTTCTATGTTACCGTGACGTAGCAATAGGACAAATCCAGTGATGTACTCGTCAGATATACATCAATTGTCAAGTAGGAGCTGAACTAAGTAGTTATTGATGTTAATAGGAAGTGCATGCACGTGGTCGATGAAAAATATTAGAAGAGTAATCTTAGGTTAATCCAAGTTAATTTTTTGACTAGCACCAAGTGTGCAATAGTGTAATCAAGTCTAGAACACGGTTTCTAACTTCCAATGAATACTAGACTCTGATTTGATAAACCCAACCGTAAAGCGTGTTCTCACTTGCGTCTATTCATAAAAGAGTGTAATCTATGCGTTAAGAAAAAATTGCTGTACATATTTGAAACGCAATGTTGAACTAAGGACAAGTACTTTGTATTAACCCTCAGATATAAGATAAATTGTATAATGTACAAACTGTAGAACCTACAAAATAAATGTAGAAAGTCTAGAACGATTAAAAAAGAAACGTATATCCGGTAGATAGGTGTATCCACACAAAGTTAGATTCATCAATAGGACATTTATGTATTGATGAAACATTGCAGACAATTTGTTTTTGTAGATTTATCATTTCTTTTTAATGTCATTTGAAAGTCAAGGATGTCCTTAGTGATTCATTGAAATTAGCTAAATATTAGGTTGTCTCAAAAGTTTCTTTCGTTTTATTAATAAGTAATATTTTATGTCTAATGTTACATTATTAAATTGTGTACGATTCATTTTGCTCCATTACTGTTACGACATCAACATCTAAGAAATTAGATTGTCTATTTATATAAACACTACCGCACAAAATAATTCAGTGAAAATTACGAGAGAAACTTTTGGGACAACCTAATACAATGGTCTCAGAAATAGTAATTGTCATAATTGGAAAGTACAAGTGTTCTAGCAGGATGCCTTGAGTCTTTGATATTTGTGTTACCTAATAATGATGACACAACTGATGAGTGTCAAGGCAAACTAGCGTTTATCACAACACCTTAATTTGTTTATTTTAGAAATGAATTGCAAACTTGATTTGTCAGACTTGATTTAATTGACACTCATCGATGCGACAGTTACATATCTCGATAAGTCTGATACTGTTTGTAGACATTTCATTAAATCGACAATAGGGAAGCCAATGTGTATCGGCTCTATCTGAACACTTCTCAGTCCCATCGCTACCGTCACGAGGATTCAGCGACACGGCCACCAATTAACTGCGTAAATCTTCACGCTTTCGGATATCCCGGAATCGTGCATTAAGCTCTCGCAATTAGCGGGTCCAATTAAAAACGGAAATGCATCCCGCCACGGGCTGGGTAGCCGCGCATTAAAATCCGACACCAAAACGCGGCACCGACATATTTTGCGCGACGTCGAACTACCGCGCGACCGGAAAGTTTCGCGGAGCTTCGTATAATTATTGCAGCAACGTTTTGTGAATATGCTAAACAAACTCGAAAATGACGAATTGAAATTGCGAGTAATTCGTGTTCCCCCTGGGGGGGTTAGGATTACGTCATTAAAACTGGTAAATTTCCAGGTTTGGTAGACTGCAGTGGGTTTGGAACAATTTCAGAGTGGATGGCAATGGTTGGGAGGGACTAAACGAAAGAAGGAGTGCGTATAGTAATTCCTGCCTAAGCTGTGGTAACTTCCTCTGTAAGGTTCGCATGGTTATCGTCGTCACTGCTGGGAGCTGTTGGCTTGGAACGAGTTTTCGCATTATCTGCGAAGCTGGAAAGTGTTATGTGCGTCACTTTACTAGAATAAAAATTATTTTAATGCTAACGTTAACGATGTTGTTTATACGAAGCTATCTCGTTTTCGTTATTGAGATCAGCACCTGTAACATCAATATAAAAATTTAAAAATCTGCTCGATCGAATATATTAGGTTGTCCTGAAAGTGTCTTTCGCGAGTTGCACTCGATTATTTTATGTGATCGTGTTTATATAAATAGACAATATAATTTCATAGATATTCATGTTGTTACAGTAATGGAGCAAAATGAATCGTGCACAATTCAATAATGTAACATAAAACATAAACTATTGTGAATGTATTACTTATTAATAAAGCGAAAGAAACTTTTGGGACAACCGAATACCTTTACTTACTAAGAAAGAAGTTGCTTGTTCTAAAAGTTTCTTAATCTTTTAATTTTCCTACACAATAATACAGTCAATTGATTGATCATACTTGTATCGACATATTATTTGCCAACAATACTATTGGTACAGCAATATGCATTCTAAGCATATGCTTCACATATTCGTATATGTTATGAATGCATAAAATCCACGGTTTGATAATATCTTATGGATAACTGATCGATGCCAGTCGATTCAGATGCAAAATAGATTCCTTCCGTTATATAAACAAACTCCACAGTTATTTCAAGAGTTGCACATATGTATTGTATAAAACTGGTTAGAGCATTTCGTTCCCTAGTTTGTATCGCCGTTTCCGGCAGTTTCCATTTGTTCGCCGGCAACAGTGAGCTTAATTTTCGTTTCAAGTTGGTTTCCATTTGTACGAGAATGCTACAAAATACGACCTGGTCGCTTAACAGCACGATAATTCGCTGGCATTATATTTTAACAGCTCGCGGTTTAGAGTAAATTGCATGGGAACTACACAAATAATTACAAGTTCCATCGCTTGGAAATTATGAATAGTTTTAGGAAAGGATTATTCATTAATTATGTATGAGAACAATTAAAATCTTTTAATTATATAATGTTTTAGTCTGCCAAGAATATCAAATTTCACGAATAATTGAAATCGTTTCATTTAAATTTCTTTCTTTTTAAACGCATCGCGCAGGATAATTCTCCAAAAAGTACCGATATGAAAATATAGCGTAGCATCTGTAGCACCGAAAACATCTGCGACATCGTTGCCAACGTAAGCGGAAAATTCAATTTCCAGCTGTAGCGTAAGTGAACGTCGTCGTGCTAACGACCCTGTACTCTGGGAACATGCAGGAATCTAATATGCGATCTATAAATTATACTGCTCTCTCTCCGTCTCACTTTCACGCTTGCACTTAGAAACTCTTATTTGGAAGAAGGTTCGATTAGCAATAAATTGCGAGCAATAGAAACTCGCGAGCCATTACGTAGGTGGAAAGTTCTGGGAAGTTTGAACTTAAAACCAGTTTGATGCCTCGCTTCTTCCAATGGCGAGGAAGGAAAGGCACGCATATAATATAATATCGCAGTTGGGGTTCAAATTCTTGTCATTGCAGCGCACAGTGTATTGCAGAAAAGTCGTATTCTCAGACATTGCTTGAACAAACATTGTTAATAATTAATGTAACTATTATCAGAAATTAATTTTTAGTTATTCCAGCTAACAGATATAACGATATATAAAAATGTCTCACGATTACTGTGTTCGATGAATACTTATTCTGAATCGTGATTCTTATTAATATTTAATCAAAGACTGAATGTTACTGTATGCATTGTAAATATTCAATTAATTCGAAGATGTACATATTCAATGCATTTTAAATGTTACTAAAAAACGTATCCATCTGTAACAATCTGTATCTATACAATGTACTGTAATCTGTACAAATATAATAAAATATCTAATTTTATAAAATTCAGATATTGTTAATTGATTGATAATCCTCGCCAGTTCATCTTCCAACTTCGTCACAGTACTCGATGAAACTTCAACTTCAGTTTCCCTTTTCGACTTCCACTTTCTCGCGCAAACGATAAAAATAGAAAAGCGGGAAGACACGATTTTCACGCAAGGTAAAATCTACTCCCGGTTCCTTCAGACATCTCGAAAGCAGCAGGGAAGCATCGTATCCCAGCGTCTACAACCTTTCACCTTTTTGTAGTCGCAGTGATACGAGAGTGTCATTCGTTCGTACACCGTGTTACGGCTTCCGCGAAGTAGAAGCAGTTTTATTTTAGAAACACGACTCGTAATCGCGAGAATGTATGCAGAGGATTCATGCGCATCTGAGAAGTTCATGGCCGAGCAGTGAAAACACTTTCTAAGTTCGCCTGAATCTAGAAAGTACTTGCCCCGTGAGGTCGTTTCACTGGATTCCTTTTCCAGGTCAGCAGACGCGTATCTTCGAGCAGGAATTCGTTGATCGATGCTGCGTACAAAATAACCCAGAAATAAGTGACCAAACTTTTGGAGCTTGCTACAATCGTATCGAAGAAAGAAAATGGGGAGTGTATAGTAGTATGTTAGTGGATATTTTTCTTGCAAGTTTGGAACAATATTTATGATGGAATTTTCTGAAAACCCTTGGAAGAATTCGTGTAGCTTTAATATTTTTAAATATAGTTCATTTTACTTTATGTTGTATTGACAAGTATATGCTTCTTAACAATTTAGATGGGAAACAGAATAAAGGGAAATTCTCAGTTTTGAACAAGCAAATTACAGGTTAACATTAACACTCTAACTTTTTATGTATATTCGAATGTAAACTTGTAAATTAACAAATTTTGATTATATTCCAATCTTGTTAAGTTTGACAAGAACTCAAAAATAGTAAAGCTAATTAGTATAATAAAGTCATGACTATCATTTCTTCAAAAGATCTATTTCAGAAACGGTTCAAAGCCTTAAATAAAACATTATAATTCTAGATGACTAACAGCAATCTAGAATAGCGTGAACCTAACTGTTGATTCAACTCATTTATTTCGAAACCAGGCACAATACTTTCTGAAACGAGTTATAACGGGAGTCGAAAAATGAGTGCCTTGTATGACTGTCAGAAACTTGGTTGGACGCCTCGATCCACTTTGAAACCTTTCATTTAAGGTTAGGCATAAAAGCAGCCTTTGGCTCTACTTCGCGTGAACATAATTATTCTGGCACCATTTGCACACTTTCTTTGCACAATGAACACCTCGTAATCATACAAATTATAATCTACAGTTTAATTTATTTTGAAGTAATTATTGTAGAAAATTAGTTACCTCGTTAATATCAATTTGCTTGATGTCAAACATTTGGAAAATACACGTTTATAATCATTTATTTAATGTACATACTCCAATAGAAATTCCTGTTATCAAAGTTGTTTAACAGAACTGGAAACTCATTCCAAGAACGAGTAGACGATTAAGTCATGATCCTATATCAATGTTTATAACCCGTAAATATTTGGAACATTCTCTGCATTCGATGAGGCGAGCAGACTTTAGCTGCTCGTTTTAACTTGAAAGAGCTCGATAAGCTCCTATAATATAAGCTTAGGATCATCGTAATCTTGAATACTAGCGCGAGGGCTTTAAATTCTATCGTTGGTAGAGTACAGAGGATCATTTTTGCCGCAATTTCTGGCGTTATAATGTCCTCTATAATTTCACAGCGAATTCGGTTTAATGGCCACCCCGATAAAGGAAATAAACACTGTTGGATTACCTATTACTTGGTTCATTACCTGGCACGCATAAATTTACTTTCATATTCCAGAGAGTAAACTGTACATCTAAAATGAATAATTTGGAAAAAATTAGTAAAGATTATTAACAGATATTACATTAGCGAAATATTAGGCGAAATACTTCTATGTGTAATAAAGAGGGTGACAATTTTATCATTCTATGATAAAATCAAGAGATCGAATCATAATAAAATCGAGACTGTCATATTTGAACAAATCTCATGCTTCTTATTGAGAACCATTCCTGTCATTTTACCTAGAAATTAGTTTCATCGAAGTCTGAATTATTTTCAAACTACAATAAGCAAACATTTGTACACGAAAACCCAAGCTAATTCCAAGCATAGTATTTTATGGGAACCTATGAGCAAAGCAATTAGTTACCAAAACAATTAATTTTCCCTCGAAATTGATTTTTCTGGAGATTCCAGTTAATCGGTTTTTAGACTGCGAAGAGGGAATGCGATTTACCGTGGAATCCTTTCAACGCTGAAATTACAAACGCACACCGATTCGACTTCAATTTCATCCATTGTCGCATACGAACAATGCCGTCTGCTAAACTGCAAGAGGAAGCAAGAATTGAGATCAAGTGTACACTGGTATACGTATGCGGTTAGGTGTGTCCCGTTGTAGCTCCACTTGTGCTCTGATTGCGTTACGTTACGCTGTGCTCGTCGCCGGTTTCCATTGTTAAAATGTTGCGATATGGTTTGAAAATTTCAACATGTTTTTTTACCTCGACAACGTCTACGATTCACGTGCGTGTTTCATGAAATTTGTTTTATGTACAACCTTCGCTGGTTCGTTTTTTTTTTTGTAAATAACACAACTATAATTACAATTTGTAAATTAAGGAGAGTGCTGAGTATGATTTCTCTAGATTCTTAAATAAACTAAAGAGAAGTGAATGGCACTTGGTGTAGTAATAATAATTTGGATAATAAAAATAACATTCTTGCAGCTTGGTATAAAAACCTCGAAATCGTGGTATAGAAAATGTATCAAACAATAAAAAGAGGTTTGTAGGTAAATAAAAATCTACACTCAAATTTTACACATATAAGTATCTTTACATCTTTCAACCACGAATGCTCTGTTAATATGCATTGTACATTATTTCATTACGAATATGAAGCCCCACATGTTAAACCTGTGTACCCGAACATATTGCAACTCTCCTTCCATAATTACGTCAAATTTCCCTTATCACCCCTGCAATCAGGTAATTAACCCTTCGCAGGCCACATTTTCTGATTTCAGTACATCGTTGTCGAGCCTCGCTCGACATAGGAACACAAAGGGTTTACATACCACAAGACTCGTTCACTTCCTAGAATATTCCAAAAAGCCACACACCGTTCATCGTGCAACGAACGCTTAAAACGCTCAATACACGATTGATCGTTAAATATTTGATCGATCCCGTAAATAATTTCGCGGGACGTACGTGCCCCGACTGCGAGCATCGATATCTTTAATGGTTTTTACGTCGGTGCCGAGGGGTCACTAAGGCGTGATCCTTTGTAAGTTTATGGGCGCTTAAAGAGGGTTGGCGGTCTCCGAGGAACGCGATAAGAAGCCGATCTTCCGGCTAATTAAGTGCATTTTAGGAAGATCGTAGCTCCTCCGTGGAATTGCAAAAAGTGTTTGCTACGAAGTAATTTCACAGTCGAGAATGCTATTAACGTTGGACGAGGCCACGTTCGAGCGAAGAAATTTCCACGAGAATTACGGGGGACTATTGACGCGTAAATAACAAGGCTTTGCCCGTTCCTTAAATCGAGACATCGAATGCAAATGAATACAAACACTTGAATTGCCGGTTTAACTATCGGATACACATGGGTCACACGAGGTTAACGCACACATGGCGGCGATAGCGAAAATCCTACTCGGATCAAGGGACCCGATAACGACGCTGGAATCATGTAAGTCGGTACCAGCCATCCTAGAAAGCGATATCAAGCCTCATTGGCTCTAAAGTCCTCGCTAGCATGGTTCCTGCATGGAGATCGTAGGCTACATTCCGCGATACCAGGGTCACTAGTATGCAGGCGAACGAATCTGGAGTCGGCTGTATCGAGAACCAAGGATTTAAGGTAACCGGGTACAGCGATTCACGATATCGACGATATGGTAACATTGTTTTATTCCTTGGAATACGGTTTTCTTGTAACAAATGCGTGACGAGCAAAGTCACTTCGTTTGTTTATATTTTCTCTCAATGCTAAGGAGAACTGGGTACACTGACGAGCAGAATTGAGCCAAACATAAACTTTCTTACGAGAAATATTTATCATTATTGAAATAAATTAATACAAAAAAAAAAACACGTTGCTCATTATTTCTTTATAGTCTCAGGAAACTTACACTATTTTATATACACTATTTTGTAACATATTATTTTACACTATTTAAGAATTGTTTTTCTTTAGCTGTATCAATAAAAGTTCGTTGTTGATTGTGAACTTCAGATCTATTAGTATGATTTACATTGTAGGTTTTTTAAGACTGGGGTAGGTACGACTCCGCAGTTATCGGTGCTTGACCTAAAATCCTCGGATAAGATTGCGATTATTTTTAACGCGTGGGAACTAGTATTCATAACATCTACAAATTGTGCAATTATTTACATACATTTTTCAATCGTTTGTAGACGTAACATTCCTTATCTTTAGCTCTTTTACTGTGAGAAGTATCGGAATAGAAGATGGTAAAGTTTATCGAATTTTCTTAAAAGCCATGCAATCAGGATTTTTGAAATATCAGTTTCAAAAATGTTTATTATTAAGCGTACAGTTTTATGTATATTTCGAGAAGACTCGCACGAGTTCCCTGACATTTTTCATATTTATTTTTAGACATTGGTTCAACGAACAAGGTGGAAAAAGTTTGAGTTGAGAAATATTACTATAACGACTATCATTAAATGTCTTTGTTACATATATATGTAATATATAGTATATGATTCATTTTTACAAAGACGGGGTACAAATGAAAAATCACTTTTCACCTGAACTCCGAATGAAAGTAAATTTTAGAAGAAAATAAAAATGCTTAAAGCACGAGTACGTTTAAAAAACAAATAATCTGAATTCTAGAATTTAATTCAACTTGAAGCAGTCCTCCAAAAAATTGTTCTTTATTGCGAAATTCCATAGGAAGGTGAAGTTTCAGAAACTCTGCCATAGACGATACTCGTGTGCTTTGAAACGGCTCCGGGGGAGGTGGTGGATCATATACGACGTCTATCTAGAATACGAAACTGTCACTACCATGTCTCATAACGCTGATGTCGTCGTTGTTGGGTGCCATGACCTCTAGATCGTCGCTATCGAATCCACCAAGTTCTCATTGCCAGCATGCACGACGCTGGCGTTCGTCGATACTGCCTCGCGTGACTCCGAGGTCGTGACTCTAGAATTTCGTGACCCCAAGCTACTTATATACTGTACTATTTGGCAATTTTACCGTATGATTACTATGATTTGTTTGTACGATCTGTAATTTTTTAACCTCCTAAGTAGTCGTGGCGTATATAATCGTCACTCCGCTCGTCGTTTATTTTTATGGCGCAGTTCTCTTCAAGAAGAAGGCCGGTTTAGGTGAAAAGTCAATTATTCAAGAAATGGCGTAGGTATGTTATCATTAGTTTGTGGTAACAGTATGCTGTTTATTCTTTTCAGAATATTTACAGATGAAACTAAAGTTCTTTCAGAACCAATGAATATCTATTAGGTTGTCCCAAAAGTTTCTTTCGCTTTATTAATAAGTAATACATGCACGATATTTTATGTTTTATGTTATATTACTGAATTGTGCACGATTCATTTTGCTCCATTACTGTTACAACATGAATATCTATGAAATTAGATTGTCTATTTATAGAAACACGACCACATAAAATAATTGAGTGCAACTCGCGAAAGGAACTTTCGGGACAACCTAATACATTCATTACTATTGAAGATATTTAAATATAACCACTTATATTGGTTCTCAGGAAAATCTAAAATGTGGTTATAAATTCATTGCCTTCTGAGAGAGGAACATACACTCTCAATTTAACAGCACAGTGCATATAAATGTTTGATACGAATGAGTGCTTCGGAATAAGTTAAGGACCTCAATATTCATGTATGAAAATTCAAGTAAGAATTATTCCTTCTCCATTATCAAACAGTATAAATTTAATGTAATGTTACTATTTTATACATATATGAATTATAAGTACTGATGTAATATAAATACATGATAATATCAAATAGTTATTCTATTCATGATGAAACCAAAACAAAATATTTAAAATGAAAAAGAAAAATATATTTACGTACATAAAAGAAATTACTCATAAATACCAATAAATTATTTCATAAATTACCATTAAATATAAATAATATATTGCTGAACTTCTCTTAGTTGAAACTTTTCAAATGTGCATTGCGATCGTTTTCCGCTATTTCTGGCGGTAACATTTATTACCCTAATTTCGCGTCACCTGGATGTCGATAAATTCTCAGGTAGCCCAATTTAGCATAACAGTTTGAACCCTTTTCTCGTCGCGATCGTACATCGGCTCTCACCCGACCGGATCGTTTTTCATCGGCGACGTTCTCCTCGCTTCTCGGCGACGTCGAAAAACGTCGTGTCATCGTTCGCCACGTTCACGCGAAAGCAATCGATGAGCTTTCGAACTTCTGCCAGCTTTCACCGATCGTTCTCGCTGTCGTTCGACAACGGGCGAAAGACGCCTCGTGAAAGCGATTAACGAGACGACAAATCCCTGCCCGACTCCTAGTTACAAGCAACACGGAGAAATGCATGGAAAAGCGTGCTCGAAAAATTCGTGCGATGCAGGTGAGAGAGGGTTGCCTAAATTGGATCACCTTCGATATTTTCATAAATTGAGAGCCTGTTAGAAACTTTCGAATGTTGGTTTGTCTGTTGGAAAGAAACCTGTATCCAATGATTGAAAATAATCTAGAGTAATTAATGTTTCTTAGTGAATTTAGTATAATTTTAGTGAAAATTATAAACTCATTTCTTGGAAATGGTAGAAGTGTCTGTCTAATATAAACAAGCAATAAAGTCTAAATAAAATTAATAAACACTATGAAAAGTGTAAAAAATCAATTCATAATACATTTAACTAATTATAAATATTTCTCAATATGATCCAACTTGACCAACGATGCACGTAGAACAATCTAACTTTCTTTTCGTAGAGAACCAGGCAGATGACAGAAAACGGACAGCGCGTTTCATCGTCAGACATCTTCAGATGTGTAATTTCTGGCCGAGGACTTTAATTCCGTTTATTGGCTGACACGCCTCTCTGCTCCAGTCACTGATTCCCAATTTTCCGTATAACGAGCCAATCTGCATCGGCTGAAAACAATTTCCTCGTTTTTCGTTCGAATCAAGCTGAACGTCTTTGAGAGTCCGTCTTGCTAGACAAACTTTTAACGAGAAAGTGACAAATCATTCTCTTGCGTAAGAACAGTGAATATTCATTCGAAGTGTAGATTCAGTGTTATTCATTGTTAATCATTTTGTGACCATTACACTAGCATAGACTCTTTTTTTTTTTATTTATTTATTGCGCTATTGAACTCTTTACGGAATTATTAGCAATATGCTCATTCCTGAGGATATTGACAAATACATTGTAAATTAAATCAATCAGTACACATTACAGAATTAAACAAACTTAAACTTAGATACATTGTAGCAGTGATGGTCAAAACCCTAGGTTTCGAATAAATCTGAAGTTTGCCGACATGTTTGTCTCGTTTCCTCTTTTGAACATTTTCCAGAGAAAGAAACGAGACAAGCACATCAACAAACTTCAGATTTATTCGAAGCCTACGGTTTTGCCCATCACTGCATTGTAGTATTACACAAAACTTAAACTTAGATACAATTACTACATAAGCACAGTATACATGTTAGGATACTAGAAACGATATGTGATTAACGACGATAAGCCATGAGATTTTAGAAACTTGAATATAATTAATAAGGGTTGAATCATTGGTTTGCTGAGGAAAACATCTATTGTATGAGGCGGATAAAGTTCGATTTTACAAAGATTACGGATCATGTTATTCCTATTGCAATTAAGGATTCGACATTGCCATACTACGTAATTGAGATCCTGCTTCGAATAACCACACTGACAGCTCGGGTTATTGACAAGTTTAACTCTAAAAAGAGAGGCGGCCAGATGATAATGGTTCGAACGACATCTGTTTACCCAAGTAACAAATTCCCTAGCATAACCCTTGTGCTCGAACCAGAGGCTCGAAAAAGGACCGTAAAAGAATTTGAAGTACTTCACTCCTTTAACAGGTCGATCGCCACGTCATCCATTTTTGAGTGACAGGATTTTTCACCAAGGAATTAAATAAATTACTTCTGACGGTGAGATGTTAGAGAAAATAAGTCTTTATAAGACTCATGAATTTGGCGAAATTGCACAAATAAGTACCACTTTAAAGTCAACAAAAATAATTTTCAGTCGTATCAAAACGAAGTGTCAGGCTTGTATAAATTTTCACGAGTTGTTTGGCAGTCAACGTGTTAAATTCTCCATCATCCAGCATTTGCTTTTTGTTCTTATTCTTAGCTTGTTCTCTGAAGAACTGGGTGAAGTCAGTGTATGGGACTGGAAAGCTATTGGAGATTTCAATTTCAGTAGCGCGTTTAGCCAAGAGATCCACTTTTTCGTTGTACAATATTCCATTGTGAGCAGGAATCCAGTAGAAATAAAGATTTCTCCTACCATTACAGTCTGACTCGATAACCTTCAGGATGTCACATATGTACGGATTAGACTTCCCATTAATGAAACCTTCGGCTAAGGCTTGAAAAGCACTCAAACAATCCGAATAGATAAATACATGTTCGTTGGAGTAATTATTGGCTGTTTGTAAAGCTGTTTTAATAGCAATGCATTCTGCCGTGAATGTGGACATTTTTTTGTTTAAGCCTGTTAATGCGGAGATATTCAATTCCGGCCAGCATAGACTCTTCATTCACCTCCAATACTTTAAATACATCAATATTTACTTTAACTTTCCCTTCATGTACGAATGAATAACCCACAGTTTCTTCATTATTCCAAACCTACTTTCTCCGACCTAAATATAAAAACACTCAAATCCACCATTTCTTTACCACCTGTCCTCCTTGTCTCTCAAGCTGCTCAAAATTCTCTCGGAAAAATGGACGAAGCACCCTCTCAAGGAGAAACTATTATGCCACTAAAGGGTACAGAACGGAGGAAACACTTAATAAATTAAAGTCCACTTTCCTCGGGCTCGTAAAATCGCGTGGTTATAACTCTCAATTTTTGTTCCGATGGGAAGGAAAATGGAGAACGGTTGCGCGCAGGTACGAAAGAATTTTTCAGCTCGGAACGTCGCGGTCGGAATATAAATCTCGATTCCCTCGGAGCATCGTCCGGGGGGCTTAGAGCACTCAATATCTCCAATAAATCCGCAGTGTAATCGAGTCTTCGCGTGGAACATCCCGAATTAGCCACTCGTCCGGTATCTACATTGTTCCGACCAGGGACGTGAAATCCGCAGGAATTTTTGGCCCTCCATCGGAGTACAGGGAAGGTCAATATTGTCGGAAGAAAATTGGCCACGTGGTGCGAGGCGCTCTTTCTCGCTGCGAGCACGTACTCCAGGAGGTTTTGACAACACACCGAGAACCATCACGGCCGGGACAAGCCGCGGGTTTCGACCAATCGCGACGCCTTTCGAGCTCTGATTGAAAATAAATCTTTTGACGAGGCAACGCCGTCGACGCGGCGTGAATTTCACCAGATACGTCGGACACACTTTCAAGTTGTTAAAGCCTGAGAAGGTGTACTGTTGGTTTTCGAGAAAAACGAATCTGGGGAATGCGTGGCGTAAATTTGTGCACTTTTATGAAATTGAGGGCAGGAAAAAGTGTTTCGTGCATCCTAGAGTGACTGTAGTCCGAGACTATTGAGATAAAATGGTCATGTTCATTCTTCCAGCAAGCAAACAGTAGATATACTTGTGATACATAGTGCAATACTAAAATAAAATCAAACGAAACGGATGGCAAGTTTTTTTATTTATTGTATTATGATACTAGCATGATATTAGCATAAATATTGATATGTAATTCATACTTGTTTATGTGATTTCTATAATATCTCTAAATATATAATATACATTTCTAAAATGTATTAATGTTACACTCATAGTATAAGTACTGAGAGAAACTACATAGATATTGCATCATTTCCATGCATTTATGTTACATATGGTAATGAGTGAAATAATTTTATTTAGTTATAACTTTTCGAGCTAAAATTATTTGAAAATTACATCGTTCCTTTGATATTTCATCTGGCCCCGGAGTTGCAAATGAAGCACTAATGGGCTTTAATGCGCCATGTCCATCACTGTGATCATTAGCGATCATGAAATACAGATTTATTTATGAATTTAGTTCAGGGTAGGAACATCCAGTTTAAATTAAAGATTATGTAGGATGATTGATCAAAGATACGTGTAATATGTAATGTAGGCGAAAAAGAGAGAAATGATATATTTTACATGTATTAGGTTGTCCTAAAAGTTTCTTTCGTGAGTTGCAATCAATTATTTTCTGTGGCAGTGTTTACATAAATAGACAATCTAATTTCTTAGACATTGATGCTGTAACAGTAATGGAGCGAAATGAATTGTACAAAATTTTGTAATGTAACATAAAACTTAAAATATTGTGTATGTATTAATTATCAATCAAACGAAAGAAACTTTGGGACAACCTAATAGCAAATCAACCCCAGTTTGTCGATCACAGAAAATACGTATTTATAAATATATTTATATTACTTTGATACTTCGTATCCATAATGATTTAAATTAATTGTTAAATGACACTTTATTATAATTCATATCCTTTTTCTAATTTTGATAATAATCATCTTAAAAAAGTGTATTCTAATTTAGGATTCCTAAATCGCAAATAAAGTAAGTAAAACTATAATTTTGAGCAAAATTGTGTTGCCACAGTTAAATATGTACAATCACCTAATGTTTCTAAATAAGAATTATATATAATGTTAACGAGGATGAATAGAGTTCTACTACTGGAACTACATACAATCAAGGAACAACAATAATATTACCGCGTGCATTGTATACCTTACTCTCGAGGACAATGAGAATGTCTGTTGACAGTAACAAGATGACTAGAGCTTCCTTGTCGAGACGCTCGATCGATATAACGAGGGTAGTAGTTCTCGCGACAGGCTGTCAAGCACAGACAGACTTGGTCACAAATTGGACATTAATTGTGTACTTTTGTAAATAATAACATATACTAACCCAGTGTTGACGTTCGCCACATTTTTGTCAATATAAAGTAATTTTAACGTATTTGAACTATTATAGATGAATTTATAGTATCTATGGGAGGAAAATAATGACGTTTGTGAAAGTATTCATACTTTTACTAGTTCCATTATATTTATTCTGAAATAATTTTTAATTTTTAATTTACAATAATTTGAAATATAGATAATCTTTATTATTCAGGAAAGTTATTATAAATACCAAGTGTTTTGTCATTTAATCTACGTACAGTTCCACTGTGCCTACGTATATGGAAATTTTTTGGCGACCCAGTACACTGACGTTAATAAGCAACCGTAGTGCGAGGCAAAGGGACGAAAAGTGGAATACCGCGGCTCACCTGAGAACAGTAACGTTAATAAACTAACCGCTGACTACTAGGTGTTATTAATATTGCCCAGCGGCACGGTCCGGGCGCTTGCATGCTTCGGAAACCGTAATTACAGCTAAAATCGAACAATACGCGCATCGGTCGGAGGTTCGGCGACCGCCTCGATTATACGTTAACGGTGGCGCGCATTTCGAGGCAATTAAATGCGCGCCACGCAAAATGTCGTTAATATTAAATTAGATTCGCATCGCACGAACACGTGTAAATTACCGGATTAAACTAAACGTTAAATTAACGTTAAATTAATTAATCCCCCTCCGCGGCATTGCGACTGCTTTGGCGCAAATTCAATTAATTTATACCGTATCAATTAACCTGTCCAGCATCGCGAAGAATAAGAACGTGAACTTTAGAAACAGTACAATTAAGACCATGAGAACCAGAGTAGCCTATCTACAAAATTATGGTACCGAGTTATATAATGTTTTACCTATTTGCCAATAATTCGTTACAGTTCTATGCTGCCACCTGTTACTGATTGAGGAAATTAAACATTCTTAATTTCGATTTTATAAAACATCCTATCAGCTATGCGCTTTAAGCCGTAACTCAATTTTTCAATTTTACTCTGGTTCTCAATTTATTTCAAACATTTTTCAAAGTACCTACGTTGTTTCTATCCTTTTTTATTTATTGCGATGTTTGTTGTTTACATGATTCTGATGGCTCCAACGTATTAATATTTGGACAAATTTGTTTGCATACCCTGTATACACACGTGCGGGCAGACTTCACATGCCAGAATATAGATCACCGAACTCTCGAAGAAGCAGGCAAAGAGAGCTGAGAAATCGCATTAGTGTCCTCATCCCAGCACATACTCCGCCACGCAAGAAACTCTCACGCCGCTGTACTAGCATGGTCTGACCATTCTAATTGAAGTAACCGCTTAACGATAGGAGGAACAAGATAATGCCAAGGTGTTTCATTAACGGGTACCTAACGGCTTTTCTTAGAACTCTATCATTGATCGTATATAACGACGTTTTTATGCGAATCGACGCGTTAACATTATGGTAATAAAATAATATATACACGCGAAGAAATTCTTACTACTTGTTTCTTTTTCATGTAAAGTCGTATTAAATATGATATTAAAAACAAAATTACGCATTGCGAGAAAAATATTTTCGTTTCCTTGGTACCTCGCGTTATTGTATCGGATATATCGATAAAGTCCGAAACAGTGAAATTTATTCCACTGTAGAACCGGAAGATATTAAATTAATTTCATTGCGGAGCACTATATTCCAAGTTTGCAAACATTCCGCAAAATTAAGTAGCGAAGATAGTATAGCGAAATATAATTCAATTTTCCGTTTGTAATCCGAAATATTCTGCATTAATAAAGTATCATTTTCCAAATCAGATTTACCGAAACTTTTTAATTAACTCCAGTGCATTCGTTCGTAATTAATATCAGCGAGTATTATTGTACAGCACAGTTTACGTCACAAAATTCTCTCATCGCTACATGGACTTGACGTCGAGGAGAACACAGTACGCGATTTATTTTTTTTATTTATTTCTACGCTACGTTATATTTTCATTTCGCATATTTAGACATTTTCGTTCCACTTTTTTTGTATGTAATTACAAGTATTTAATT
This sequence comes from Hylaeus anthracinus, assembly GCF_026225885.1. Lineage (NCBI taxonomy): Eukaryota > Metazoa > Arthropoda > Insecta > Hymenoptera > Colletidae > Hylaeus > Hylaeus anthracinus. Next base: position 9,156,642 of record NW_026534347.1, read on the forward strand.
AATATGCAGCTCTAAAATGTAACACGTATTCAATATTTAAATATTATTACGAATTATTGTCTGATGGTATTTGAAAATGTAAATACCTAAATTATACATTTCTGTATCTTGTTATTCATTAATTTTAATAGTAACAGAAGCGGTATTATTAATTACCAAATATATTGTTTTGGTTATAATAAGAGACTATGACGTTTGTTTGGACTTAATTGACTCTACCATTGGTAATTAATTTTTCATAATTGTTTAATAATTGACCAATAGCTCGTCTCCGCACACTTTCCTCATCACTGGTTGAATTTTTCCATTTTTAAAATACTTCATAATTGTAATTCACAATTACAACACAATACTAAAATTATTCAGTAACGTTTAAGTCCACCAATTTGAAAGGAGCACTGTTTGCGACAATATTTCCTGTTTTTAGTAAACAAACCAGGGCGGTAAAACGCTAGAAGCCAACCTGTCGACGAGTAAATTATTGTCCACGTCCTTTTTTGTTCGCCGACGTTCAATATTTTACAATTACAGCGTTAAAAAATTCGATACCTGTTGGCGACGTCGCGCGTGCCTTTGATAGCGAAACGATGACATCATGGCCGCAAACCAGAGTTCACTCGACTTAATGTACCCGCTTATATAATTACACTCACGTCGAACAGAGGGAGGACACTCGATTCGAGCAATTTTTCTCCGCGGAAATAGTCAATTTACCTACTCTAGTTCGCGGCGTTTTCGCTTCAGACCTATTTTTCTTTCGAGGAAAAAAGAACGTAAAATAAAAGGGTGTAGATCAGGTCTCTCAAACTCTGATGCACTAGTTTGGTTTTGGTGAAAGTGGAACAGAATACAATGATGAACAATACGAGGTACTGTGCCAAACGAACATTAACTTTTAAAGTGTTAAAATTTAAAATGCAAAATCATAAAATATAAAATATAAGAAGTAAGAGAACCTTCATTTGCTCGTACAATGACACGTAATTAAGTGAGCACGTATCGTGTATAAAATATTACATTTTACATCAAGATTGGGCGTCACAAATATACCAGCGCACGGGGAGCACGCAAACTACTGGCGCCAGCAGTCCGCTCACTCGCTCCGAGTGTTTTACGAGTTCCGATAATTCCGCGCTGTCCATCACCCCGTCCAGTGGCTTGACATCGATGAAAATCGCGGTGTGGAAAGGAAACGGGTCGGCGGGGTAAGGCACTATCACCGGCGAGGACTTTTGTCGCTGAAAAAGCCACGATTGATGCCACCACTCGACGTTCTCCACAGTGCCACGGTGCTTTTCTTTGATTCCTTTTGCGCATCGGACGTACTTTCCATGGGAATATATCGAATGGGACATCCTCGTCACGTCAGCCGCGCGAAAATCCGTGGAAAAAAAGGCAGCTCGCACGCGTAACGAGAAAAGCAATCCGATGAGAATTGCGTCGCGAGCAAAGAGTAGCGGGCGTCATCTAATTACATCGATCGCTGACGATCGACGCTGGGTGCACGTTTGCGTTTCGTTAACGAGGATCCCACCTACAGCCAGCTCGGTACACTAATTAGTACCACCGTGACTCGATGCGACTTTCAGCTCGCGTTTCTCTCGAGTGTATTTTTAATACACGCGCGCGCGCGCCTTTGAAAAAGTTCGAGAGGAGGTATCGAGGAATATTTTATCATTTAACTTCGTTCGTTATGCGGTTCTTTCTCCCGCGTCGCTCACGCATTTTCAGGTCTGAGTCCCGAGTAATGCGGAAAACGTAATTCTCAAACTGTGCCGGGAAACGCGTTGCGCGACAATTTTAGTGAATAGATCGTTTGGCCGTGCCGGGGACCATAAGTGGCACTTTCCCTTGAATGGAACCGGGCGTATGGAACGATCGAACAAAATTTCGAAGAACGACACTGCCAAAGGGAACAAGTGCATCTCTCGATATTGCACTCCGGTGACGGGGCGAATTTTTACTAGCGGATCACGGAGCCGAAACTTTCGTCGTTTAAGGGGTCACCGCTCTGTAACGGCACCGAGAATAGATGTATTTTCAGAAAATCTTTAGGAAGAAATAAGACACAATTTTAGAATAATATTTTATATAACTAACTATTGATACTTTGTTGGATGAGTACTATAAATGAATCATTCCTTTATTAGTAGTAAAATATTTTTAATCATAATTTGCAATTTCGATCGATGATTTTGTTATTTGATGTTATAAGTAGTTACTCCATATATAACATAGTTAAAGAAATCTTTTAGGAAGCAAATTCCTCAGATGTTTATTTATTTATTGCTTCGAATCATAAGTGGCTTATACAATATATTAGGTTGTCCCAAAAGTTTCTTTCGCTTTATTAATAAGTATTACATGCACAATAGTGTATGTTTCATGATACATTATTGAATTGTGCACGATTCATTTTGCTCCATTACTGTAACAACATGAATATCTATGAAATTAGATTGTCTATTTATATAAACACGACCACACAAAATAATTGAGCGCAACTCGCAAAAGAAACTTTCGGGACAACCTAATACAATAGTTGTGATAATTACAATTTAATCACACCAAATTCTTGTATTACAGTCTTCGAGATAGCCATGAATAAATTTTAATTCTTTAAAATCCGCTTCACTCAAAAAACAATTCTTTCGATATTCCATTCGCAGAATTCTGAACTCCAGAAATGTTACATGAACTGTAACCTGTAATCATGGTAAAGGAGAAAGGTAACGAGAATACAGGATGTAGACTGCTATTAAAAAGTGTAGAATGTCCGGTGAATCCGAAAGTCGGTTCATAGCCGCCGAATAACGGTTCGTCAAGGCCGAAGAAGAAAGTCTGGAAAGGTTGACGACTTCCTAGAGCGTCGCGTACCACTCAATATGCGGGCATCAAACTCTATTTAGTTAGCGTGATGCATCGAAATCCTCGAGAACTCTCCTCGTCGTCCGTTAATAATCAGAATGCTTCGTTCGCGTGACGAATAACTACCGGAAATTTTTTATTTCTTTTTTTTTATTTTTCAAACGATCACGGATAACGAACGAATTTGCGAAACGAGCTCGACGTGCCCGAGCGGTAAAACTTTCGTCTAGGCTGTGCAATCATTCGAAATCATGCGTGTATTGTCAATCTCGAGAACAGACGACGGTGCTTCGGTTCCGTCGCGACGAAGATCGCGTTCCTCTCACCGAAACCTGCATCCGCGACGCTCGTAGAAAGTTTCACATAGGTCAACTTTCTCCATTCGAAACCTCGTCGATGAAGGCAGATGCACTCCGACAGGAAAGTTGAAGGTTAAGTTTACGGTGACTGCGCACCTTGGCTGGCGACATTTAATTGAAACACTTTTGATATTTGGTTGAAGAGCTTCGAGTCGAGTTCGAATCGAAATTGCGTTCGTTTGTTTCGCTCTAGGGAGATGCTAATGAATATTTTCTGGAAGTGTAATACATTCTGTTACACATAGATAAGGATTTTCCTAGGTTATATCCTAAAGCTTCTTCTATAGAAAAATTATGTATTTTTGTTATATTTTATTATCGATATAACTGTTATATTTCAACTTTGATTTATTTACAGCATATTCTGTTTTTATTTCATTTTTTTTTCATATTCATTCCATATATTACCTAGTTAAAGAAATCTCTTAGAAAACAAATTCCTCCGGCGTTCCATTCACAGAATTCTGATCTTCGAAAGCTGTATTCTACAAAATTGTAAAAATTCTTCTGCATCTCATTTTTGTAGACATTTCTACGTGACGTACTACGTATCGAAAATTCTCGTTGAAAGTGATCGATTTAACGCAGTATTCAAGACATTCTCGGTGCAACAACTTACGTGCTCAAGATTACACGACGGGCTATCAAAGAGTTCAGTCAAGCAGGAAATTATTGTGCCAATATTCCATGATAAACCGTTCAAAGTCCCTTTTCACGGAGCTTGCACTCCGGACTATAGTAAAAATGTAAGCAATAAAGGAAGCTATATCGTAACAAAGAGCACGCGTGAATCCTTTATCGGGAACATCGACGAAAATCGTTTTCGTTTCTGAAAATTTATGTATCGCGGAGTTGGTAATTGACTGTCGTTACTTTATCAGAATTAACGAACCAGCAAGACCGAACAATGAACCACTATCCGATTTTATTTCATCTCGGATTCGGCTAATTGATTGCTTTTCAGATACGAAGTGCTCCCTCATTTCTCCTGTTCAACGTGTTCGTATTAATTTCACGCTCTTGAATTCATTTTTATGGTGGAGGGGGCTTCATGCAACAGACATTAAATCGCAAGTCTATCGTGGCCCCGCACACAAAGAGTGCCATTTCAATATTTCCACGCGATCAATTCTGGAAATGTTCAAAAAGAAAGCGCATCCATCCAAAGCCATCTACTTCGATCCTACCGTGGGTTTCAGTTGTATAAATAAATTATAATTCTCATGTATTCGTGCACTTGAACTATTTGAATACTCCTTCTACCTTCATACAAGCTTCTAGTTGAATAATAGTAATCATTCGACCTAACTGTCTACGTGCTAGTATAAATTAATAATTACATTTCCTGTACTCTATCGGTGCATCATGGTTCATTGTATGCTGAGCATCTATGTGTTGTGTAAATGGCGAGATTCAGAGCATTGCAATTAGGATACTATTAAATTTAACCTTGTTCAGTCTAATTTTGTAAATTTTGATGCTACGTGTTACAGAATTATCTCACAGAGCATCCAAATATTAAGTCAAAACATTTTCCGAAACTACCCAAATAATAAAAGTACTCCAAACATTCAAGTACTTAACTCAGCTGTTTTCGAATAATGTACTAATAACGACAATTACGAACACAGTAAATGTTTTGAGGGTCATTAAACAGATATCATCTACCGGAGAAAGTTATTAATCACAGAATTAGCTAGGTAGAAAAGTCGCTTAATTTCTCTTCTATTGCAATTAGCGTGAAAATTAACAGAGTCTCTTAATCTCGACTTGTCGTCGCGCTTATGTTTCGCGGGAAACCTAACAGGAAGAATCGTTGACACAGGAGAAGTCGGTTCAGGAAGCCTCTGTTGCCTGCCAAGACGTGACTATGTTCACAACCGTGTCCCGGAACATTCGCACAGGTTTCTGCAAACGCATCGGAACGATCAAAAACGATGAAAGACGATTCTCACGCCGGAGTCGTGTACTCCATTCAGTCTTCGTTTCCTTCGCCTTCCTCCATTCCAGCACCGTAAGTATTCTTCCAGGGTAACGCGGAGTTCTCGTGGAATATCAATAATGGCATCCAGAGAGCTTGCCAGACTTCTTTCGTCTAAGGATATATGGAAACTGTCATTCCACTGTTTTCGTTGGATAGACGCAAACTGATGACGCGTTCGGCTAACCCTTCCAAATCTGGCGCCCACAATTGAGGACGCAAAATTTAAAAATTACGTGTAAAGCGAAATTAGATTTAGATTTAGATTAGATGTACACGAAATATGTAAATTTTGTCCGTACTAATTTTAGTCCAAGTTAACTCTAAAAATTAAATTACATTAGTACGAGGAAAAAAATAATTCAAGTCAGAAAGAGCTTGAGGAAGGAATTCCAATTCCAATGCGTATTCAATAAAAGTGCCATGAAAAGAATTAAAACCTGAAGATTTATTTATTAGACCCCGTTTTCAAACAGGTTCACCGAACCCGTATGGTTTCCCGAGTTTTATCTATTCTTTACCCGATACGACTAATTTCCCTCGTCAAAACAGTTTTATATCGTTCAATAACATCGTTCTATGTATTTCTGAAGCCATCATCGACAATACCGAAAGGGGGTCGTGTCGCGTATTTGTCTCGATTGTTATTCGCGACGCCGACGTAACGTTTTGCGACCTATCGTGATCGTTTTCGACATCGCGTTGGCGGAGCACCGTGCGCCAACAAAAAGCTCATTATCGCAACTCTCCAGATCCACTATAGCGAAAGAAGTTGCTGCAAAAATTTCAATTTAGTCTGTTTGGTCGTGTATTATTATGCCATCGCAATAATGAATTTGTAACGGAACACGAAACTATGTTATCATCTTGAAAATAATTGGAGTATGGCGAATTTTGATAGTAATTACTTTTTCAGTTTCCAAGAGATTCCAGTATTCAGTTTCTTTAATTCTTTCCCAAATTAAAATAGACATATTTTCATTTCAGACGGATCTGAGTGAGCTTAATTATGTCTGAACTTCGTAATTAGTAGTTATAAATGAAGCTCCGGGACGTGGATTAAAAAGGTTCATTTATGACATTAACGGAAATTATAGTACGAGGAACGTGTCGCTCTTTTTCTGTCATTTTCCTTGCAATTTTAAATGTCAAAGTTTCTGTTTAATTATCTATCATTTTCCAATAAGTGTCTTTCATATCTTTTAGAAATGAGAATTATTACGCATTAACTGGTGTCTTATTTACGAAGCGCGATTAAAAACTTATTTTGGCACATAAAACCGGTTCTCTTTTTTATCAGGTGATTAACATGAACCGGTTATAACTTTTATATTGTCTCAAGATAAGATAAAACGTTTCCACTAAACGTTCGAGTGCTTAATTGATTAATAACCAAGTTACAGCAAATATTGCATCGACTACGTGTAATATATTTAAGAATAATGGTTTTCCATTTTGGTTGCAAGACAAATTCAATTTACTTAGCAAACATTCATGCCCTGACTACAAAATTTGTTATTCATCCTGAGTTTCGACCTTACTTCAAATTCTCTTCTGGAATAAATTAAATACATAATTCATGATCAATCTATAATAACGAAATCCTGTACTTTATTTCTCGTTATTACATAAGATGAAGTATGAATAATACATTTAATTTATTTCTGGAAAAGTGTTTTAACTACCCAATAAATTTCTTGTAATAAATATGTTTATCAATTATATGCATTTGAATTTTCAGAAACTCTAAAAGTGGATGATATATTCTATATCTAGAATTGGATGTCGTTTAAAAGACACGTTTCCAAAGTTAGACTATTTCATATAACGCGATTCCTGCTCGCACATTTTGGAACGAGATGGTGCAGAGTGCAAAGGGTTAAAATCTATTAGAAACCAACACAATTGCTAAATTACCATCACACAAAGAACAAGATAATCCGTTTTGGTCACGTTTACCTTTCATCGCACACAAACATCCTACTGCAGTCATTCCCCGCATCCGTACCCCACGTAAACAACTATAAACCATCGATAATAAGAATCTATCATTAATTTCCACAATTTCTATTTACATTGTGAATCCTCCTATACGAATTACCACCCACGCGATGTTTAGCGCATAAACTGGGCAAATGGCATCGAATTATTCAGAGGCGCGTGTTCTCGGGTGCGGGAACGTTCAGAAACGGTAGCCCACGACCGAGAAGCCGGAAGTAGCCGATTGTTCGAGCTTGGAATGCCAAACAGTCCCCACCACCCCCATCTTTCCCCGCCCCCGTGAACTTTCCGTAGGAATTTCGAACGTGTTCGGTACACGTCCAATTCCCTCTGACATTCGGTACACGGAGTTCAGGGCATCGACGTTATCGATAACGGATGAGAAGCTTGGTCCACACCGCAAACTCCATTACTATGGTTAGCCTCTCTAAAATTAACTGCCGAAATTAGCGATCCAAATAGATCCGCATTCCCGCGGGCCACCGCACAAATTTCAAAGCTCGCGCTCTCTCAAGAATTACAACGGATCGATACAATCCTCCCTGCTCGTTTACGCTTGTCCTGCTAGAGCCGATATAGGACCTTAAGTTTCGGGGTTGTTCATTAACAGGAACGTCGATGTTTATAGCTTGTCATTCGACCAACCGATATTCGATTCCGATGGAGATAGGGACACCGTTTGGTAGTGTAATTGAATTTTATTCGGCTCCCGGATTGAATAGAATCGGACCACCGAGAGAAGTGAAATGAAGAGACTTGAAGCGTTTAGAACTTGTGCTGAACATAAACAGACGATTTACTGTGATAATGGTGTACGTGTATCTTTTTGACAAATTTTTAACAGGCAATGCTTGAGAACGCTGCTATTATTTTTATATTAGGTGCATTTTATGTTTTTCATTCGAATGTATTACAATCAGTATAGTTGATATGCAAGGTTTAACAAAATTCAACATTAACAATTAAAAAGATCTTGATTTCTGGAATAAAAAATTACTAAAAAAAAATTGGAAGAAATAGAAGAAGCCGTTGAATTTGAATAATTGTTAATTCCATAACTACAGTCGTTAATGAAATTATTAGAGACACTGAAGAATAAACAATCTACTTGAAAAATATTCGAGAGCACTGCTTCCTCAAAATAGAAGTCTTCTTTTTATAATCAGTGCTCTTAATAATTATTTTATCGTTCGTGGCCGTCTTTTAACATGAAATAATAAAAGTAAAATACTTCTCAGAAACAAGTGCTTCATTACACCAGCAATAGTCACACACATACAAAAATCCCACACATCTAAATCCCAAATATTGTTCTACTTTCAAATTTTCATGAATGATTCGTGGACTGGACAAAATATGTATTGTGTATCATATTACCATTATGATCGCTGATTAAGATTCTATTCCTAGACCACGAGTTTAATTAATACGATTTTCGGAGGTCACGCGATATTCGACCAATGATATCACGCTTGCCTTCCGCAGATAACGCGAATCGCAATATCGCGACCGTCTATGCCGCAAAATCAATTTCAATGAATATCCAACTAGTTCCCTTGAATCCAGATAGGGAGGTATAAGTATCTGGAAGCGGAACTTCCGATACGACGAATTACGCGCTTCTGCTGCATTGATTTAGAAACGGAAACCACTCGTGGAAACATTTATTTAATTTTCATGGGCATTGGTCGCGAATCTTAGATATGCCACGGTGTTATGTAGAATATGATATCATACTTTCTACAACTTAGCGATCAGAATTAGCCTGATAGAGGTATCAAGCTTGACGTGTATTGAAAGTGTTGTGAAAGGCTGATATATATTCTCTCCAGCTATTTATCATCTACTTGAATATTTTTTTCTCTGCAAATAATTTGATAGATTCTCGAAAATCATACAAAGTTCATCGATAGGATTAATTTATTGAATTTTTTTGGATTTATTTCTAATAAAGAGAGAAAATTTACCGAAGAGAACTCATATAAGTGCTAAAACGTAAATTCTTGATTAATTCAAGAATTCAGTTCATCAAGGATTCCTGCACCTGTTGCTGCCAAATCTACGTCATTAGATATGAAATGTGACTGGGTTCCTGAGGGTTGATTTTACCCCTTTCGGAGTGTACTACAACAGTAAAAAGATAATAAATTATTTACCAATATCCTGTACTTGTACATTTTCCAAATTTTAAGTCACAAATATAATAGAACCCAATCTCTTACAAACCTATCGCTGTCAAACATTCTCAAAACACACACTCATAATAACTATGCTACCTAATAATAATTATGGTGCTTTTATATTTCTTTTTACAATAAAATGTTTACAAACCAGATGTTTCCTAGATGTTTACAAACAATAGTTTTTAAAAGTTTTTTCATTTATATTGAACAAATATGCGAGACTACTTCGCTATTGCAAAATTTTCGTTGAATACAAATAGAAGGAGCTTTGTATACTTGATTCAAGCTTCTGTATATTTTCACTTGACACGAATTTTCGTTAAATAAACAAACGACGACGAAAAAGGCTCACAGGGCGGACAGAGTGAAAGTTTTCTAGAAATTGTTTGAAATGCTTCGACACAGGAGAGCCTCGCGCAGAATTGTCTCTCTCGAATCCAGTGTCGAATCGGTTCGCCTCAAAGAAATTTCTCGAGGAAGGGATCTCAAAGCGTATCGCTTGGAGAAGCTCCGCCAAGACTCTAAGAGGCTACATTTGCCCTGGGCGAACGATAAAGAATTCTCCGAATTTTTATTTAGAGGTAGAAAATTCTTCCCTTTGAAAAATCACTATGTATGCTTTAAACTTCGTGCAGTTGCGCGTTATTTTTGTAAGCGTTACTTGAAAATTGATAAAAGTAAACCTTTTACAACCTGGTGAAGATTTACATCCCTTAAGCGGTTTCCTGAGAAGAATTTTTGCAGGAGCATGAACATCTGCATAGATTTTTATTTAAAATAAAGAAAGAAAAATATTTTTCTCGTCGAAAAAAGTAACTACATAATCATAGCTAATTTTAATAATTTTATATCTTGTAAAAGGGTGTTTTTTTAATTATGCAGAGTTGTAATACTATTCACTCATTCAGTCATGAAAGATCATGAAATAGAAGACGGAGACGATCTTAAGGGCCCTACTAGTTAATCCACGTATCTCAACTGAGATAAACGTCACCTGTCCACTCTGTCTAGAATTACGTTTATTACCCTCGAAAATGCGCAAAGAAACTCTGAATCCAAAAAACGATACAGAAGTCCCGCCCACACCATAAACAAAGCCACTCAACCAATCCTAAACAATCGCAAACACCATGCAGAACCAAGACCTGTCAACCCATCCACTTAGGAAACGTCGATCTCCCGAAATACCTCGCGGACCCGCGGATAGGTTGAACGTACCTCGTGCTGGAAATTCTGACAATCGAGCAGTCTTCCATGTCGCGTACACCGCAGCGTTTAACTCGGTCGACGCGAGGACGAAATTTCCCACTGATAAAACCCGTAAAATCCCGTCGACCAAGTTTCCACAATGGGCCGCGAACGGATCGATCAGGCCGCGCCGCGACCGTCAAGGTGTTACGGAGTTCACAAAAGTGTGTCAACACCACGCGTAAACGTCGCCGCCTTTCGTGTGTTCGGGTGACGTCGAGGCCTGGCACTGTCTGCCGCAACTGGTGAACAGTTGTCAACCGACGTCGCGAACGGTAGCTACCCATTCGAGGCGTTCCAAGACTTTGATCGGGGCGACGCGAACGACGCCTCGCGATAAGCGTCTGACGACGTTATAAAGTTTCCGTGAAACACCTTCGCCATCCAAGGACAGACGAAACGAACGTCCCGACGCGATTAAGAAAGTCGTTTCGCTGAAACGAGATACGAGAATTCCCTATTGTGCACTCCGGATTGCCGGAGCGATAAATCATCGCGAGAGACGTTGCGAACGTAATTTTCAGTTGTTATAATCGTTTTGCGTTATTGGCTTTCCCTAATGCGATTTTTTTCAGAGATTGGTAGGTTCGTTTGGATTGTACAGGATGCACGAAGCAGGAACAGGTGTTTTTAAGATTGATTTTCTTGATAATGAAGTGTGGTAAAACTTCTGATTCAGTTTTACTGGCTTGATTTTGTTATTATATACTGATTACTACATTTTTACATTTATTTTATGATGTTTATCGACCGATATTAATTGTCTCCTTTTTATGGCAAGTAACACTTTCTTATTTATTACTGAAATAGTACGATCCCATTGTATGCTCCCATTATTATGCGAATTATGAAATATTATACTATAAATATAATTCATATAACGCTTAGAATAAATTTTGTATAATACTAATGTTATAAAAATGAAGAATATTATTAAATTTTAATACATGCAATCCCATAAATATTCATGTCGTTTATGTTTTATTATAAAACAAAATCTTAGAACCTATTTTGGAAAACTCATTGTATACGTCATTGTGACCAATTCATTTATATTCTCGTGACACGACAATAACAAATGATCTCCAAAGAGAATTTGGACAGCATCGCAATCTTTGATACCTCTTCCAAACATAATTTCAGTCATTCCGTTCCGAAAAATCTGGAAAACTCGGACGACGCAGGATAAGTGTAACTGCTAATTAGTCCCAGACCTGTTTCCTTTCCGCGAACGTGAATTATGCAGGTCCCTAATATGTAGTGCGGTGGAACCTTTCGCTGAACAATCCCTCGGGAATACCGCAACCAACGCTGTTTCCCTTAACCCAGAACTCGTCCGCGGACGGGGCTACCCAGTTTAGTTATCTCCGGCATTCAAACTGGCTGAAGCTCGCGTTACGTGCACCCGTGCTTTCGAGCTTTCCTGTCGAAACTACGCGCGTTTAACCGAGTACCAGCGCCCAATGGAAACGAGCTGCTATTAAGCTCGGCCCATTTGCCGCTTAAACGTTCGTGAGATCAGGGTTTCGCGACCATTCTCCAGTATATCCACGTTTCACTTTCGAATGCAAGTAATATCGATTCGAATGATACTTGAACGTCAAATGCCATCGACGGACGTCGTGTTTCCCGTTTACAGGGCTCGTTGTAGCCGTCACTGTACCTTCGAGGGCTTATTTATTTGATTCAGTGACATTACGCGTTAACTCTTTCTCATCAACATATTTTTTTTTTGGTGGCTTTGGTCACTCTCAATAATGAAATAATGATTCTTTAAATATAAATGGTAATTTTTATTAAATGCCAAATAGACTTTACACGTTTATACGCTCACAATAAAAAATTTATTTGGAAACATTAAACCTATCATTTAATTTAGACAAATTTCTGTAATAGGTACGAATATTTATAGGACTGACTGTATGTCCATATGCATAACATACCTAAATAAATAAACCACAAAATATATACTAGGATTATTTAAACAAAACTAAAAGGACCAAGTATCATACTTCAGCACCAAATTGGAGACACACAAACAGTAGGAAAAGTTCATATAAACCTACCCCCTCCCATCCACTTTCCTATTCAATATTGTTACCAAGTTACGGCTACTTTAGTGCTCGGGTAACCTACTAAACTATTCGTACAGAATGCTCGATAACTCGATATCTCTCATCCTTGTTTACCACTCTGTCGTGTAAGTCACTCTAGTTTCTCTGGGTTCTCTTGCTACCGAGCACTTGACGTTTCTGTAACATGTTAGAAGCTATGAATAGGTATTCGAACCAGGAAATGGTAGACACGCGCTTAATGTATGAGCTAGGTGAACGTAATTCAGCCGAGGCAAGACGTCTGCAGATCGATTCCCCAATAGACGTCTGTCGAATAAGAAAACATTTCCAAGATTTCACGAACGCTTCTCAGGTACTCGTTCGTTTAAAAAACGATTGTCAGACGGTGGTAGACCGGGCACCATCGAAACTTTTAATCGAGGAGAGTGGACCTCGAATTACGTCGACTTAAACGATAGTAATTCCAAGAATAGGGGAATGTCATACACGTGACAATGTGGATATCTCTTTCAGGGTTAATTTTTTGTCTACTTTGTTCCTGGATGTGTTTATCGTGAATTGAGCCGTTCATTGCACAAATCGATTAACTCCATAAAAAGTTGAGAAATGCGACGAAATAATGTACATTGTTTTTTAAGATTTCCTTTATAATATAAATTAAAATAAATATTGTAGACTGCATGAATACAGATGTAGCTTTTTATCTAACGGTGTATAAAATTAATAGAAAGAATAGCCAAAAAAGAATCGTCAGTAATGTTACAATTTTTATGTGACTGGTGGAGTTAACTGGCTGCAGTCAATGAGCATCTCCTACCATGTTTGTTTTAAGAAGTATTTATCATTATTTCTTTCTAACCATAGCGAGAAGCAAGTATTTCACCAAATGCTACCGATGTACATCGAAAGTACATCGAATTAATTTTCGCGAAAGGCTGCGTTGCAAACAAGGATATTGATATTTGTACAAGAACTGCTGCAGCAAGGTAAATTAGGTCAACCCAGGGATGCGTTACGGTACCAAGCTATCGTGTCTGTGTTTGCTCTGCAGTCGTGTCCTTATTCCAATGCAAATTCCATCCAGACCTTTTTGTCACTCGCTATTCTCTGAGAGTAATTCTCACTTTTGTCTTTCTATCAACTCCAATTGTGCTATTATTTGTTTCGCTGTAATTATTTCACCACAAGGCACGTGTATTAATTTATGCTACAATAACAAATACCTACCTTAAAAAAATAATTTTCTTACAAATTTTAAAATTACCTGAACAAATTAGTTCCTCGCTAGATTATTTCTTTTATAATTTTTTCACAGTTTTCTTTCCTGCAATCATTTCATATCCTTCCTGAATTATTTTATGATTTCAATTTATATGGCCAACAGTCACAAAGTTGTATACATTTTCTGTTTCGTTTCAGAACACTGGATGTTACGCAAGTTACGAATAGATTCTTCAAATATCACGTGTTACAGGGCTCGTATTCACGATAAACAGAACAAATCGGCCGGCTTGCGTTTCCGTTACTATCGATATCCGCGGGACAACACTGGCTTCATAGTAAATCGAACGGTATGCGGCAGGTATACATACGTACAGCAAACTGCGACGTGACGGGAATACGAAAATTCCTTTTCCCTTCGTGTTCGCCTCGCGATACGACTGTAACTGCCTGTGAAGATTCAAGGAAGCGACGAGTATAGGCCTGTGAACGGTTATTATTTGGCTAATGCCGCCTCTTGCTCCCCTAACGACAAGGGAATAAATGGTAACAGCCACCTTTCGCGAATCTGTTCGCTCCTGTAATTTGCGACGCGAGTATTTTATACGGCGGGAAGAGCGCGTCGAAACGGAATCTGTTGACCCAATAATGTCGCGATTTATAAAGCGCGATGAAATCCGGCGTTCAGCTCCTGTGAATGAGCGGTGTGTAAATCAAGAACTGTTGGAAAACTGCCTTCATATTCCTGTTTCGTTCGTCGAATGGCGTTTTAGCACTTTCGCAGCCGCTCGATTCTAGCGCGCGACCTAAAACTGAGAAATGATGGTGCGGAACTTCTGGTATTAGGAACGTACCAAATTTTTAGAAAGACTAGTTTAAAAAGAATTAAATAATTTTATTTTAGGCTACGTTCAATGTATTTTTAAACATTTTTTTTCTTTAACGAAACTTAATTGCTTCTTCTTTAAAATTGAATGGTTTTCTTCAATGTAATGTTTGCCAATTTGTTTGTATACATACTTTTAAATTATATTGAAATACTCAAGGTTCATATTAAATCTTGGAGCCCGAGGCAAAACGCTTTAAATTTGCCTGGCATTGAATGGATTAAACGCTAATAAAAAAAAATATCTACGTGCATCTGTCACAAATATACGAAAACTTGAAGGAAAACGCCAGTTACTCATTCTGCCAACCATATTATTTTTAACCACTTCGTTAACTTTGACTTATATTAATCTTATCAAGTACCGTATATTGTCTTCGACATAATTAAAGTCTAAAGGGCTTTTTCAAGAAACGTAAGACAGTCATTAAGAATTGCAGTGGTGAATTTTAATTTGAATCAGAATTACGTGATCAGATTTAAATGGAACTGCAACTGGAACGTGTATTCCTCAAATAATACGGATGCTCCTGGCAATTAGTTACCCTACGATTCCACAACGCGCCAAACGCAGAAATTTTCCAGTTAGGCGGTCCCGTTCGTCCCGGATTAAATGAACCGGTTCTATGTTTGCTTCTCGATCGTTCGTTCAATTCGCGCCAGCGCCGGTGCGTCGCTGTATTATCCGCGAGTCGAGTTATGTAGATCCAGGGCTTATCGCTCCACGATTTCCATTCTGCCTCATTATTAATTTCCATGCGTTAAGCAGCCGGAACTGGGATTAGTTGGAAACGTCGTTACACCAACCCACGAAACTACCTTGTTTCTACGGTGCTCTATTGATTTCACGATATAATTATGCTTGCTGGAGAGGTGCTGCGAATAACAACAATGTCGGTGCTGTAAACAAAACCAAATTCAGGCCAAAGACACGGTAATTTAAAATATTAAATCGAAGGTTGGCAGCGTCTTGTGTTGATGCTCGTCAAATTGTGTCAATAGAGGTTACTGTGAACACGATATTTATTATTTTCGATAGGGATCATCGTGACTGTTTTGAAAAGAAAAGTTGAGATAAGATGGCAGCGTTTATCTAATAATAAAAGAGATTGCTTTGATTTATGTAAATATGTGCACATATATTCTCTTCATTATTAAATTTTTGTAGTAAAATAAAACACACTCTTAGACTTTCTCAACATCATGAAACCTTCTGTTATTTATGCTCTACAATTATTGCAATTTGTATTCCCTTGCACAACCTCACCATTTTAATATATAATTAATTTAATCATCATACTTCAAGTCAACAAGTCGATGTTTATTCTAGCCTTGATATTTATCCATTTAACATTGTTTTTATATTCACGCATGAGACTTAATCGTTTCAGAGAAAGAAAAGTCAAGGAAATGGAAACGGAAATGGAAACAAACGTAAGATTTTAATCGTAAGTGTAATAACTCAATTGTATTATGCGATCAGCTCAAGGTTTAACCACGGTACAAAAGTTCCCTTTACTCCAGTTCCACTTTGGTTTTCCCTATATTTATTCTTCTGCCAGAGGGACAACGCGCGCATGAATTGAAAAAGAGGAGATAAAGTCTTGCGCTACCGTTTCCTGCGACCGACCGTTTTATTTGTAGCTCAACCAAGAGCAGTCTATTTCTTGCGGATATTTCCAGGAAGGACGAATAGTTTTGCTAGTGACCGTTTCTTTTATAGCCAGCTGCTATTTCCTTATATTTCCTAATTAAACACACAGACAACAAATACACAAGAACCACGATATATAAAAATATCGTATTTGTTAGCTCACTTCCCAATGAGGACAATCGTATGACCTGTTATAAAGCGAGCAATGTCTCTTTTTATATCAACAATTTTATTTGCAACACACAGCGACAAATCAAGCATTTGTATTCTCCTCCTATTTTATTTCGATAATGTTTATAATATATCATCCTACTATGGGTTCTCTTTAGAATATAATACATTTGATTTATTTACAATAAATACAAAGGATGCATAATTAGAAGAAATTTTCTAAATTATGCATGTCCAGGGAGCCATATAAACATTAAACAGGAAACAATGACATATTATATAGGTATACATTATGAAAATAATATACGTTAAAGGCCTTAAGCAACAAGAATATTAAGTCAAAAACTTTTTTTTTAACTTAGAAACTTTACACCCGTAGACATTATCTTTCGCGTTTAATCATAAATATGTATACTTCCGTTTAAAATAAAAGAATTAGACGTATTTCATCCTATTTGCGTTTTATAGGAAAGCAAAATCCTAAAAACCCTTTTCGATCACCTGACAAGGACCTGTAAGCGTTCAAAACGTAATGCTTCGACCTCCGCCGATAAAAAGGTCGCCGATGAACCGAATAAAGCCCCCCCAAATTTGATTTATATTATAGCGACCGTAACCCTCGTCCGCAGGGACGAACTTACTACCCGGAAACGCTCCATCCCGCGAAAAGGACAGAAAAGTTCCGTTCAACTCGTTGGTCCCGAGTTCGCATCAGTTTTCCGCGTTCGTAACTTCGTTATAACAAGAGGGAGACAAAGCGTCGCGGAAGACTGGTGGTTTTCCGGTGACGGTCGGAAGAAACGGGACGAGTTTCCCAGGGAAAATTTGTCGAACGTCGACGGAATTAACCGCGCACGCACGAGAATCGAAAAACTTCGGTGCCGTCGACGGAAGTAGATAGTGCCCCGCCGCATTTCGACTGTCGATTCGTCGCGATCGACGTCGATACTTCTCCCGAAGAATCGTCCCCCGTGTTCCGCGGACTTTTAAAGTTTCAGAAGGCCGATTCTCCCACAAATCACATAATTTGTATGCATGAAGTCGGAATGCGGAAACGCGTTGCGATAGCGCGAACGGAAGTCGAGATTCCTGCGAGCGAATTCAGCCCGACTCGCTTATTGGACAGTGCCAATCCTTTGACGTCGCCGGTAAAAATTAGATGTGTTCTTTCTTTCATTAAAATTCATGAATGCTCGTCATTCCAATTTTTATTTCGTTAGTTTACTTTGCGTTAGAATTCAACAGTCAATCCTTTGGAGCGCGAGGATTCTTTTTGATATGGACGTCTGGCAATTTTAAGATAACCTTGTGAATGTTGTTTTAAACAAAAGGAGTGTTCTGTCTTTTATTAAAATTTATGAATGATCATGATTCAAATTTGTATTCGTTTATTTTAGTTATTGTGCGCATTAGGTATTTAGGACAGGTGAAAATGAGATGAACCTTATGAATTTTTTTTAGTGAAAAACTTTCTCCATTCCAATTTCAACCTTTTAAACATTTACACTTTGATCCATTATTTCTACAAGTTTTAGTCAAAAATTCATAAAACAAAAAATCTTTCTAGCCATTCTTGTAAGGCATGTACTTATCCAAGAACATGTTCAATGGTTATCAGAATCTTCATCTTTTTTTATCTGAATTGAAGAAATAAAACATTTCCTTCAAATGGGTAGAAAGAGTAGTTTCAGTCTGGCGCAAAATGTAACGATACTTGAGACATTTACTTTGCCTGACGACACATAAAATGTCGACGCCCGTGGCTGCGTTTCACTCTTGTTAAAAGGTGCGAAGGAGGTCACGTGAGTTTCCACGGAAAGAAAATATGAATTCATGAAAATTCGTTTTATATCTTTGTTAAACATTAAAGAATAATATTCCTTTTACCCATAGTTAAATTTATTCGTCTCCTTAATAAAATAGATTAACGACTTTTTCAATTATTATTCCGATATAAAATGAAAAATGGATAAATAAATAGTTGATGATTCGGAAATATTATCCAAATCCTTTAAGAATCACGTTCCCATTGGTTCAATTCATCCGTTCCGAATTTCTGGTCATGCTCTGCTGCAAACATATCGTGCGAGTATTCCCGGAGACCATTATGTGCAAGGTCTCCATAGGATTCAGATCAGGACTTATAGCTAGGAGCTCTAAAATCACGACTCCGGAGACCAGAGGACCATTTCCTTATCGAAAAATAATTTCTTCGCCTTATGATGACCTACTAGAGACTGGACGATGTCTTTCCGATACTTTCGGTATCATTTCACGTCTGGTTTGTTCCGAATGAAAGCAATTTTGCACTTCGTTTGTTTCTCAAATAAAACTATGTCGTTCTTTTGTCTTCGTATCTTTTATTGAAATTAACCATGTGAACATTTAGAAGTTCTTCTTCGGTAAATTAAAAGACGTGTAGAACTTGGAGTCTGAGAACTAATTAGTAGCATAAATATTTCTAATTCCTTCTAGTGTAGAAAATTTATTTTTTATTATATTCTGAAACGTGTTCTTTAATATTCTCTAACATTTCTCAATAAATATATTTTCCATAACATAGAATGAAGTATGTCAAGGTACGATACCAAGCTATTATAATTATTATTATAACTTCTGGCAGAGATGAAGGACGATGAATTTATTTTGCATTTCACTAAACTGCACGATTTTATCGTTGACCAAGATTGCAATTTCTGCCTATTAGTAAATATAGCGTGACACAAATTCGGGTTGATGGAGAGAATAACGTTGACCGAAGTCTAACTACGCGAGTTCTATCGCCAAGTAAAAAGCAAAGTAATACATTCGCTATTTTTGTTAAAAATTAATGTTTATCGGATCTTGTGAATGTCTTGTCACAATATCAACGTCATCCTGCGAGGTCATGTTAGACAGACAATTATAGGATTTCAATTTTGTTTCTTGCTACATGGCTCAGTGAAACAACAATACTGTACATACATGCACTCTAAACATAGACTATTAGGTATTTAATTCTTAATTTTTGTTCTCGTTCGACATCCATATGCGTATCGTATTAAAACCTTCACCTATAAATGTGTCTACCTTTCTCCTTTTTCACGTTACTGTGAATAGAACATAGACAGTGAAGAGTAATTTTATCTATGACGACTGACTGTAATGTTTGACCTAATACGCCTCCACAAAAGATCTTTCTTCCTCCTCAGAGTTCAAACGTCTTATTCCGTTAGGATATGTAACCCAAAGCTATTAGATCAATATTTCAATATTCATCATTTTGGAAAAAATACTTTATCTGAATTCATTGCCCATACTTTGCGTCTTATAAGTTTCCTCTAAGTTTATTTTGATTTTTGCTTATGCAATTATTTTATGCACTAATTATATTGTTTTACGTTTCATAGATCTATGAATATTACTTTGTTATGTCAGAATAACTGAATAGATTAAAAACGTTTATAAATAATCTAATCTTCATCGCAACATTATTACGAAATCAATTAGTTTTTCATTAGAATTATTTGTGTTGTAAAATTCATAAAAGCTTTTTCAAAGGTAACCATAGAAATTTATTTTTAAATAAAAAGTTAGATACGTTTCACACCATTCGTGTTTTATTAAAAGAGACGTAGAGCCCTTTTTGGAAAACGCTTTATAATTCTATACTATCACAGTGAGTACAATCACAATAGTATAAAGAAATATATTTTCGAAAGCAATGGTACAAAATTTTGTTGCTCGATAAATAATGGGCGTTTGTTTTAAATTGCGTATCGCGTTGCATCCGTTTCTCTTTACCTCACGTTAAATTAAAACGTTCAATGCGAAAGTTTTGAGCATGGGAATCGTTCATTCGCAAATCAATCTCTTTCTCTCTCTCTTTGTTCGTCGGTATTAGCGTATCGCGAGGGCTTATAAACTTTTGACAGTTTCAGCAGTCGGAGTGCGAGTAAACTCGGGTAGCCCTCCAATTCCAACGTTCGCAACTTCGTCGACGTCTTTTTGTCAACCAACTAATTCAACGGCGACCCTCATCGAAGAAAAATAACGCGATTCGTTAATGAAAAACTCGTATTTGATTTTTCCTTCGAATTTGAAGCATCATTTGGTATTTACAAATCGAACAAATTTATTTAATCGTTAGCCGAATGCTTCGTTTTCAGCATTTCATTTATTTTGAAACAGCTAAAGAGCCATTACTGTTTATTAATACCTAATTACAAATTTCCCACGAACACATTTCATCAATAATTAATACACGGGAATATTGCTTTCACATAAATAGTCGCAATAACAATCTGAAACTTCATGATGCAAGTGAAATTTATGTTTCCAAATTAATTAAACATTTATAATGTAAACAGTAACATTTAGTATGTTATTCTTTGTATATTTCAATAACCTTCAATAAGCTTAGTGTCTTCCGCTACAGTTCAACGAAGCTTTACTAGGTGAGGTCGCAAACTCCAATTTGGAAAGCTCTGAAATCTATTAAACCTGTACCATGCTGGATCGTAAATAGCTTGAATTATTTCCAACTTCGCGGAACATCTTAAATTACAAAACTTTGAACATTAAAAGCAAAATTTTCATTTCCATCTAATCGATCCGATCGCCGCGTTGATTAGCCACCCTTGTGCAGCGAACAATCTGCACACTCGAGCGAGGCGTTCCTGATGAGCAGCGTAAAAGAGAAAGGATGAGAGCATACACTAAGTCACGGAAGAGAGAAAAGTGAAGCACTGAACTATATACGTTATGCGCGCATATTGCGCACTGTACAAATAAGACCTCTGACATCAAAATGCTTGCGGTATATTCTCCGTGTTTTAATAATTGATGTTTCACTGGAACAGAAAAACCCGATGAGTTTTACTCGTTGTTGAATATATCATACATCAGTTGTCTCCAACGGATGCTCTATAACCTGTAAAAAAAAAGAAGGAGAATAAAAATGGTTGGAAGTAAACAAGTTATTTATTTCAACGAAGAAGAGGAAGTATCGTCTATTGACGAAGCACGAATCGAGGGAAACGAAGAATTTCGTTCGAAAGACGGGAGCTTTGAGGGGCTTAACGGAGCGAGAAGACGCTCGCAAGACTATAACCAAATGAGTGAGGCGGACGAGGAGGAAAAACTGGCAAAAAGGTTGAAAAAACACGTCGACGAGCAAAGGGAAATTAATTACGATGCTTGCGGGAACGCTGAGAGAATTGTCAGCGAAGACAAACGTCAACAGAGTTTGTTTTTCTTTGTCGTTTTATGTATGTGCATAAATTCCTTCGCAACAGCGGGCTGAATACTGTTCAGAAAGAAAAGACACTTTCAGGGCGTATCTCTCGTTTTGAAGAACGACACGGAAACAGAGGTTATTATTTTTTGACGCAGCGTTTCCGTGTTCCAGCAAACTTGGTGCGTTTGCCAAGTTTTCTACATTTTCGGAAAAACCATGGCTCGAGAAATTTGTACGATGATTATTGTTACAACCATATTTCGCGTTTACCTTTTTAGCTTTTAATGGACCAAATGTGTATCCGCGTGAATTTTCATTGCGAAGAGTGCATTAATGTTACAATACTCGTTATCTACTTGCAGGTTTTCCTTGGTTTTGGCTCTTTTTAATGCTACCTGATGGGGCGATGTAATTCTACCATATGGAATTTTTAGAATTATATTTTAACATTCAAAGATTAAGGAAATGTAGAAAAATTTATTTTTTAATAATAATGATAAAATTTCATAAAATGATGGAATATTATAAAAGTGAAAGGAATAAGATTGTTAAGAATTATTTATTCCATACATTTATTTACTATTCAACAGTTTTATTTAATGTAATTAAATTTTGTCCCAATAATTATTCAATAGGATTGATCTATAACTTTAACATCGATATGAGTGTTTATCGTTTCATCACTGCTATCATCACAATCTGATAAACAATTCGTGTATAAATATAGTAAATTTTTTCACAGTCCTAAAGACTGACTCCAAATTGAAAGATCTATAGCTACAATGATCGATGATAGCCTACTTTACTCTTCTTACTTGCTTTAAACAAACATGTTAGTTCTGCGATAGTCGAGCATGCATGGCATCGTAAACATGCGTTTAAGAGCGATAATAGTTCAAGTAACGTATACGTGTCATCCACCACTGAAATGATAGGGGTCGTAAAACAGCGTATCGCTCTCACTGAAAATTCCTTCAACACATTGACTTTCAGACTGTTTCACATGGAAATGTCTACAAAACGACAATTTTGTCTCGAGACTATTGAAAATTAGATAATTTAACACTTCCCCTAGTATTGAACTTTTCTATTCTCACCAAACTCACTAATCCTATCTAGATTCATTTCGATTACCCCCTCACCTTAGAAATGAATCTTTTCAGTTCCTTAATAGAAAGCCTTGGTCACCAATTTCTAGGTGATGTGGCGACCAACGTGTTAAAATTAATTGTTGAAATACCTCAGTGAAAAGGTTTGTCGTCCACGCGTGGATGACGTGGCCATGAACGTGTTGAACATCGTCCCAAACGGAGTCACACACGCAAGGGTACCAGGAAACAGGGGTTCCACGCGAAGAGGATGAAAGTCGGTGTACACATACCTGGAAGGAAGGGAAAGAAGGTTGTCGGTCGTGGAAAGAAGAACGTGGGCCAGCTTCGAAGAAAGAGAGAGCCTGGAATGGAGACTCCGCGACGGAGTCACGGCTGGCATGCTGGCGGGAAAGAGAGGAAGGTCGACGCTGGAGAACCGAACCGCGGAACGAGAACGGAGGTGGAAAACAGCGACGAAACAAAGAAGAATCGAGGACTTGCGTGGGCGACGGAGAAATGATCGGCGTTAGAGGAACCCGCTGAGGTCGAAGCGAGAGAAAACACGTCCGAAGGGAGAAAAAAAGGTGAGAGGACCAAGAACGCGACCAGAACGTGAGGGACGAAGAGGACGAGGAACGTGGAAGGTGGAAAAGAAGCCGAGGCAGAGACCTACATATTCCGTGGGGCCAATGAGAAGGCGCAATATGGCGTTACAGTACACTCATCCTTTTCCAACGCGTTCGCCTGATCTCGGAACGGAGCGCAGCGCAGCCAGCCGTCAGTGGGAGAGGGATAGGGGAGGTGGGTGGACGAAGGTAGCTCCGATGAGTAGAGCGCGACACGACTCAGTTGCTCACGAGCATTCGCCAGAGTAAGAACCGAATAATGGCTGTCCGTTCGAAGAATACCGCGGGTGTCGTGCTCGCGGCGTGCCGTACGGTGCTTCTCGTGTTCGTCGCCGTTCTTGTTTTCGCCGATGCCGATCAAAAGCAGTCGGGACTGAAGGTCGAGAAGCTGTACGTGCCGGAAGTTTGCGACGCCAAGTCGAAGATCGGTGACCAGCTGACGATGCACTACACCGGCACGTTGCTGGACGGTACCAAGTTCGACTCAAGGTCAGTGACACCCTCCCACGACAATCGCTTCCACCGAGTCGGGATTCACTTCCTGTTTAGGGAATGCGTGAATCCTCGTAACGATCAGCGGAACAGTGTACGATTTTTCAATCTAATCGCGCGGAACCAACGTGCCCGGACTCGTGGTGGATTTTTCACGATAACGAATGAAACTCATTCCTGAATGCGTTAAAAAATGATATACTAAAATAAACCGTTAAGGACGAACTTTAAAATTGAAATCGAAGAAAATAACATTCGTCGGTTCGTTAAGCTTAATTGTTAAGTACAATGTTCAAAATAGAAATATAACGTTACTTAATGTACGATCTTTAGTTGGCTACTAAAGAAGTGTTTTGTGTTTTTAAAATCAATTTTACATTATTTACTTTTTCTTTCGTAGTATCATACCGCCACGTCATCTAGTTAGCTGTTGAGTATCGTTTGGAGTAGAAATCCAACTGGAGCACAACTGGGAGGTTGTGCACAGAATTGGAGTAAATTTCTCGTGGTGATAAATTCCATTTCTCGTTGTGTATATTAAAGTACAGTATGTTCATGTTAAAAGTATTTACCTCGATTTGTAACTCGTAAAGTGTTCACGAAGAAAATTCTAAACGAGGATCGAAACGCGTGTCTAACAAAGATACGTAATCGCTTGTAATTCATATTAATTTATTCATTTGGCATTGGCATGCAACAAGCGACATAAATAACTGCAGTCTGAATTATAAAATGAAATGGTACTCCATTTTACAGTGAACGAGGATAACATTATTTCGACAACTGTTGAATGAAGATGTGTTAAGAACACGTGTTAAGAATTACTCGCTGTATTTGAAGACAATTTTGCCCATCTCTATTTGCCTTTCCTCGTGGACCGTACGTCATGTGATGCCATGTGTGCCTCGTCTTTCTTAACTTTGAGAACAGTACGAATAAGGAACTTTCTTCGCAAAAGAAAACCGAAGACTCCATTTATTATTACCTCTAATCTATGAATTCGTACCTCTGGCTCTGCTCCGATTTAAGCTTATGTTTACATTTCTATTTATACGTTTATTCTCTTAAAGGTTGCCGCGTAACCGTCGACACGTTGATTTAGTAAATAATCGAACACTGCTCCGATATTACCGATCATAATCAATTTCACACGCTGTCGTACATATTAACCAGGGAAAAAGAATTTTAGAAAATTTCTAAACCCTATTTCCTGTATATACGAGTTGATCTGCTCCATTTTCCCTGTGCACGTGTCAAGTATTGCGCGTCAGTGGCTTTCTTTCAGTGTCTCGACGCTTTTTCCTTGAACGTTTAAAGAGGTCGTCGGGTCGGTGAACGAGCACACGTTACTTCGGAAGGTTATGGTTTCGTGAAGTTCGCCAGTCGTGTGGTCCGAGGGAACTGGTGTTCCAGATCCAGATGTTAAATGTTCGCGTACACGTAGGACGGGATGATGTCAACGAACGACGGTCTCGTTTCGTACCGATTAGGAAAAGAGGTTGAGTAGTTAAGGCTCGTTTTCACGTGACGCCAAGTCGTGTCTTTTAACGCTGTGGTGTATCGAATTTCATGACGTTTATCATCGTGAAAATTTGAATATCGTGTGGTATTCTTAGTCACATGTGTTACGTTTATCATGATATCATTTTGGAAAGTGAGTCAAGTTTGTATTATTAAGCCAGTTATTCTTTTACGTTTTTTGTCAAACATAGATAAATAGTTAATTATATTTCAAGTTTTTTTTTTTCTATATGAATCACCTGTTACAATATGCGAATAAAATATATATTGCGTTTTTACTTTCGAATACATTTGTTTATACTCGCTTTACTGCGCCCTTTTCGTTACCATTATAAGTGTACGGTCAATTTTATTAATGTCTGTACGTGCTCCACATGAAGCATAAAATAAATGAAGACTGATTGGGTTAAGAAAAGACATTTAAACCGAATCGACTAAATATTCCGTCGACTAGGAATGGGAAGTACGGTTGGAGAAACGACCTCGGTGACGAGGTTGCACCTGTGGTACGGAGTATAATTAATTCATTTGATAAAATCAAACCGAAGGTTCGTACACCGTCGAGCCAAGAAAGGATATTACGGAGTATCGATGATTCGTAGTCCAGGCCCCTCGAATAGCTCGAACTAGAAACGCTCGTAAATCGTAGACGTTCCAGAAGGCAGACTTTGAGTTTCTGTTTGTACGAACAGTCTCTTGAAACGATCGATGACCTCGGTTGAAATTCGATCGTATTAGGTTGTCCCGAAAGTTTCTTTCGCGAGTTGCATTCAATTATTTTATGTGGTCGTGTTTATATAAATAGACAATCTAATTTCATAGATATTCATGTTTGTAACAGTAATGGAGCAAAATGAATCGTGCACAATTCAGTAATGTAACATGAATCATAAACTATTGTGCATGTATTACTTATTAATAAAGCGAAAGAAACTTTTGGGACAACCTAACATATCCTGGCTAGCCCGTATGTTTACACAAAGGAAGCCTTGAATGAGACTAATTAGACACCGTCCGGTTCGAACGACCCATTTTGACGATTAGTGGTCTACCATACTCGAAGTTGGGCGAAAGACTTGATTAGCTACAAATTTACGACACGAAATGGAATGCAGACAACTTTTGTTGAGTTGTTTGTTCGATAAGAAGAGTATTATAATTTTTACATTTCGTACTAAATGAATTAACACTAAACTTGCCATGAAATTTATGTTGTTTAATGTTCATGACATTTATCAGCTTAATTTATCATACATTTTTAAATTGTGCAATTTTTTATACGCAATACATGAATTACATACAATTGTCTCGTGTATTATTTAATTTAGTATCAAGAGAAATATTTGTCACATTTAATTGAATAACACAACATTAATAAAAGACGAACATCCAAAAGATGAACATCCAAAAGACGAAACATATGGTACTACTTTAATTTACATTTCTATACGTCGTCTGTGCATGAAAATATGAATTTGCATAATCATCCGCATCCTACTTGCATCCGCTTGTAAACGTAGCAAACGAATCGCTAAATGCTGCTTCCGTTCGTTATCAGTTACTCGAATTAAATTTCGCCTATCTCTGCCCGTATGGTTACAAGGAATGACGTCGACGTAAATCAACGTGGATCTGTACGAAGATTGGGCAGGATGGTTAAACGTTGACGGACTCGTTCGAACGCGAAACGTGGTCTCGCACGATTGGAGCGCATGATCTGCCAACGTGGACACTTTACTCGAGGAACGCGTAAACACATGACCCGACAAGTGGTCTGTTAATGTGCTAACGGAGTTCATGCTTTTTATACCGCGTGCGTTTTATATATCGCAATTTTTTTGAGTCCGACGCACTCGATTATTGTGCCAATGACGTGGTCATATTGAAATTTTTAGCAGACCTCACCGAGAACACTCGTAACTCAAACATTTATATGTATACAGGGTGTCCCAAAACTCGAGGAGGAGCCGGAAATGGGAGGTAGCTGAGACGATTCTGAACAAAAATTTCCTTTGCAAAAATGTCGGATGGGGCTTCGTTAAGGATATATTAAGGGAAAACACCGACCAATCAGAGCGCGCGTAGACCGTTGGAGCGGCCGCGGTAGCGAAGGCTACGCGCTAGGTCGATGTTTCGATGCACGTCACTTGTTCGCGTGCAAGCGCGGCCACCAGCGCGTAGCCTACGCTACCGCGGCCGCTCCAACGGTCTACGCGCGCTCTGATTGGTCGGTGTTTTCGCTTAATATCTCCTTAACGAAGCCCCATCCGACATTTTTGCAAAGGAAATTGTTGTTCAGAATCGTCTCAGCTACCCCCCATTTCCGGCTCCTCCCCGAGTTTTGGGACACCCTGTATATCGATTTTGACGCAGCCGTAAATTTTGTAATAAATTTCCTGCGATAGATCGAAAACTCTTTTTTGCTCTGTTTTTTAATCGAGTTCATAGATATTTTATAGATATTCTCACTGAAGTATGTATAGGTGTTTGTGTGGTGGTAAAAAATATTTACGAATGATTGTTCCGTGAAACGTGGAGAAAGTTATTGTTCGAATTTACGACCAATCAAAAATTAACCTCCTAGCATGTGCCGCGGGGTTTATTTGTTAGAATTTGGAGCACGCGCCGTAACTTCTAAAATAGAAGCCTGAGTCAGTATCGATAACGGGATATCTCAACAACGAAGCGACTCGAGCGTTTCAGAACGCTTGAAATCGGATTTGACAGTAGGTTTACTTACGCTTCTGTCGTCCATTCTACACAATTGTTCGCAGAATTAATTGCTCGTCGATATGGAGGCGACAAACTTGCTATCGATCGTTAATCAATGGCGATTTCTCGTGAAACGTGGCGTTCTCAAGCATATGCTACTGACGAATCGAAAACTTTATTTTTGCAATTTGTAACAGAAACGCTAGCCTTTTCTGATCCTGTCTTTGTACTTTTTTTTTGTAGAATCTTTGCAACAGAAAATTTTTTAACTAATTGATCATTGAAAAAATCGTTTATTGGATAGCTGTGTATATAATATTTAGTAAATACTTGTGCAACATCGCCGTACAAAAATGAAGCAAAATTCAGGAGGCAAGAGAGAAAGAGAATTTTTGTTTTTTTTTTTTGTTTCAGTTACGACGGCAATGGAATTTTTAATTTCTTTCACTAGTCACGACAGCGATGGAATTTTTTACTCGGAGATATGATTGTTGAAAACCTCTTCTGTATCAGTGGCGCTGATAACCGTTGTGATAATATTCGTTAAGTATATTCGCGAATAAACGAGACCTTATCGCGCATTCAGGCAACCTTCATTGCTAGATTAAATAATCATACTTTCTTGGCTGTCAGTGGTCCTAAGATTATCGTGCTTGGATTTTTCGTGCTCTGAATAATTAAGAATGACTTAATAAGCTCGTGCAAAGGGAAATAAAGTTGAAGAGTGTAATATTTTTCGTACTTAAGAGGCTATTTATATTTCTATGCTGCATAAATAGATGAACTTTAACATAGTTATCTGTTGATTCTTTTTCTTAGATAAATTATTAAGGTTGTTTCTTTATTATAGCGGATTAAGTCATGCTGTGTATATAATCGTTTCTGCATCACAGTATTCATTGAGTTGCTTTCAATCACTTAAACAGTTAAATGAAATTGACAAATTATTTGTTGTAATGTGACTACCAAAATAAAAGGATTCGAATGATTTTTAAGAGACTGGAAGTCTTGGAAAATATGTATTTCAAGTTTTATTAGAAGATCTTCGAAAATCTAAGAAATGAGAATATCAATTTATTTCTAAGGATCTAAAAGCAAGATAATCTTGAATACCTAATATTTTGAAAATTCAATTCTTTTTTAATTAAAACATTGTACGACGAAATTTGAAAGCAGTTTCTCTCGAAACGACATTTTCCGACCTGATCGAAGTAACATCTCTGGAACCAATCGACCGATAGACTCGAAATTTGACAGACATATAAAATAAATGTCCCTCTATCGACCAAATAAGATCAACTCGATATCTGTGAGAGGTTTCTCCTTCGCTTGCAAGTGCTCCAAAATTTAGCTATCGACTTCTTCCATTTTTCTACTTCTGTAATATATTTGGAAAACTATCGAGTGAAGAAAATTAGTAAGACTATTACTCAAAGTATGTACTCTCAACACACTCGCGACCAGCAGATGTTTTACGTTTCTAATACCGAGTACTGATGTAAATAATAAAAAATGTTTTGAAATATCAGTGTTGTAAATATATAATGTATAGAATAAAAAAATTTTCATAATATTTTTATAACCAGAAATGGAATTTGAAGTGCATGAATTCACGTCACATATTATTAGTATCGCTAGGAAAATTTCCTAAATGTATACATTCGTTCTTTTTCGCGTGAAAGGTGGTTCGATGTCTTTACAGAAAACTTTTGTCGGTCGACGAGTAACATATTGTCGATTATTGTTTTTTTTTTTCACGGACGAAGTAGCTCGCGGAAGGGCGCGTCAGCGCTCTTTGTGATTCAAATTCAATATTACCAGCGAAAACTGCGGCCAGCGCGCTCTTTGAGGTCGTAATATCGCGCGAAATTATATCACGTTCGGATAAACGTCCTCGCGCGCTGCGCTCTCGTGTTTTCATAATCATTTCCCTAAATCATCGCTCGTTAAAACTTCCGTGGAACGTTTCGCCTTTTGCGAACTCCGCGTTTGAACGTTTCCTCTCTCTCTTTTTCTCCCCCGTTTCTCCCTTTGGGGTATATCGGTGTTTCGAACCCGCTCTCTCGTGTGTTGCTTTGACGCTGAGATTAATAAAAACGTGAAAAGTTTTACGCATCGGTTTGAAAATTTTCGCATGCATGGCTTTCAGCGAACCGGGGCATTGTCTTTGGTCTATTTTGTTTAACGCAGTCGCTGCAAGAAACAAGAATTAAATTATTAATCGAGATATTGAGCTGACACGTGAATCTTGTATTGTTTCTTTTACGATCAATACAAGTTTTAGTTTATCTTTTGCGAAAGCAATTTTTTGGCTAAACTTGTTGGAGTGTTAGGAGTATTCATAATAAAACATGCGGAAATTTTGTGAAGTTACTAGTTAACATACAACTGATTATCCTTACTGCATCATCCATAATTATTTCTGGAAAACAACCTTCAAGATGCAGTATTTTATGAGTACTTACATCTTCGTGAAAAAGGAAAAACAATCTTATTTTTTCTTTTAAATTTTGTATACATAATTCGAAACTCATAATTCTAAATATAGAATAAATTGTATGAAGTAGTATTACATGAACAAATAACTTTATAGTAATTACAAATAATTACAAATATAAATTTCAGCATTTACAGTCATAAGTATTCAAATCGTGTCATTTAATTTACAAATAAAAACTGTTTATTTTATACTTGAGTCAAGTATCCAATATGTTAATTGGAAAACCGGTTTTTCGATCGCAACAAGTTCCGATCGATACCGATAAGTCTTTAGTCTTTTTAGAGTTCCTTCGTCATGAAACGGATTTTAGATTAATCGTTGGCGATCCCGCGATCAATTGATGGGTTCTTTGGTGCAAACTGGATCCTGATGGATTGGGGAACGATAATGATACCCGACTCGGGCGACGCGTTGCCGCGTTTAAATTGTTTCGTGGGCCGTTACCGATACCGTTAATCGTGGGGCCAGCGAACGCACTCCGCCGAGAAAAGTTAATACCACGTTTGGAGGTCATGAGCGTCGGTGAACTCATGCGGTACCAATGGAATGTGGCGTCTCAGTACGGGAGTATGAAGCCTTCTTATGGTTTTGAAAGAGAACTTCATGGTTAGACGGACGCGTTGAAAAATATTGGGAACATATATTATTTACAATTTATCTACATATAATCTAATCAATTATTATGCACTATTACTTTACTTGCTGGGTGAGTCAAGTAAATGTGATAATTGATATAAATCCGATATCAGTGCATTCAGAGAAAAAGGTGAAGGGTCAAAAGATTACTATAATTGTGAAATCAAATTTTTTTAGAAGTGCAATGGTGCATGTGCAATCGATAATTGCATTACTTTTTTAAATGGAAATGGAAATTTTTTAAATGAAACTTTTTATCGTTCGATAGAGTAAATTTGACTAAGTGGAATGCATAACGAAGAAGACGAATGTTATATTTGGAATCAGGGTCCCCAAAAACCCCTAGATACAAAGTTTCATCAAAATCGAATCACGTTTTGCGTTTCGAAGCCGCCATTTTGAATTTCTTAATTTTTAGTTCGGATTTGGAATCAGCGACTACAGAAACCTTTGGATACCAAGTTTCATTCAAATCGAATCATTTTTCGCATTTTTGTCTTCTGTATGGGAGCCGCCATTTTGAATTTCTAAATTTTGAGTACAGATTCGGAATCAGCGACTCCGAAAACCTCTGTATACCAATTTTCATTCAAATCCAAGCACTTTTCGCATTTTGGTCTTCTATACTGCAGCCGCCATTTTGAATGTCTAAATTTTGAGTTCAGATTCGAAATCAGCGACTCCAGAAACCTCTGTATACCAAATTTCATCAAAATTGTTCAAAAGGAACTCTAGGTATTCAAGGGAAACCCCATAAGGGTGATTGTTGACAACTCTTTGCGGAGTTACCCCTTCCACCAAGAAATACTACGCCAGGCCCTGTGTTTACGATTTTGTCTACTTTACTACTAGTGCGTACGCATTTCCGGGTATTGATGTAGGACAATCAGTCATTCATAAATCAATGAAATAGGCTGTCATATAAGGTATTCGATACGACACTTTGAAGTGACATAACTCAGCGTAGAATCATCCGATTTTAATCTAACAAAAATCAAATTGAAGGGCGGAATTTCTACTATCTAATAAATAGTTATTATCATTGTTAGATACTCTTAAACAATTGTTTTTTTATGTAAATGTATGTAACTTAAAAGTGTCGTAACTCGTCCAATTTTATTCTAACAAGACTCAAATTAAAGATCAGAATTTTTAGTATCTGATAGATAGGTACTTTCTCCTTAGTCCTTTCGTCATTCTACGTAAAAAAAAGTATTAAGGTAAAAAAATAATTACTTTTTCAGATATTTTAAACTATCGTTTGTAGTGAAAAATATGCACCCTGATTCTTGTATGGAACAGCCATTTTATGGAAGCTTGATAACCATCTAGTCAATGTAATGTAGAAACCTTTAATCAAATTCATTAATTTCACGCCAATTTTTAGAACCAAAGCTGCCAGAATAGGATGGTAATTTTTACTTTTTCGCAATAACTGAAAAAGGTCACATGTGTCGTGTCTGACATGACCCAATTAATTCTATCGCTACAAGATACAGTTCCATCTATTTTTACAGAGCGAATCATATATTTTTTTCGTGCGAGTCTGATGCTTCTCGTTATTTTGCGTATGAAAGCAGCAAGGTATGGATATTGAAATGTGAATTATTTACGAGATACGGCAGTACCGATTATTCAAAGTACCTGGAGCACAGGATGTTGGAATAATCGATTCTTTGGGTAATCTTGGATGACTAGGTTTTAGAGGAATAAAAGATCGTTTATTATGTAATATTCGGTACGGTTTAAAGTATAGAAAGTTTACTTAACTTTGTTTAACTTCATAAAAAAGTAACAGCAGAAGCATCGTTAATAATCGATTAATGAAAATAATAAGTTGGTCAAGTCGACCAAGTTAGCAGATCTAGCGTGATATTTTAAAAATGTCAACTTACCGTATAGGTTACATCCGTGGCACAGAATTGCTTCCAAAATATCGTTTACAAAGGGATTTTGTTCGCGTTAAACGCACATCGATAGCTTTTCGAAAACCTCGTACCGAGCGGACCTCCGCTCAGTGACGCGCGGATAAAAAGAAGAATTATTGTTCAGTGTAACTTTTGATTCCCGCGCTTGTTTGGTGCGCTTGAATTGATCCATTGAGCCTAGCGTTTTCCGCCCGATATTATGCTCTAGTTCTTTTTTTTTCCTTTTTTATCGCGTGACTCGCACAGAAAAGTGGTCCTTTCCGCGACGAAAAATTCGCCCGGAATACGCACCGCGCGTTCATTCGCCTTTTGTTAGCCGGGTTAATTCATGCCCGCCGCGGATTGTTGCGCAAACAATGTTGCTAAATGTCGTACGAAAACCGCAGTATGCATTGTGCTTGTTTTCACGCATAAACTGTAAAATTCAGTTTACAGCGAGAGGCGAAAGAAAGTCCGTCGTTGTTGCGTACGGGTTGGAAATAGCATGAATTACGGGAAACCAACGTTCAGAACGTACGTGAAAAAAATAACATATTCGTTTTTCTTCCGGCTATTGCTCGACATTCATCGCGTGTTTTCTCAGCTGTTGCTTTTTGTTACAGAATGGATGGTCATGCGGTTGGTTCTATCTTGAAATAAATTTGTTGGTTATTGTTTTAATAATTGCGGTAGTGTTTGTCGAATTTTATTTCTCATTTGACTATCGAATAGCTTGATTCAAGAATGTACGACGTTTATCTGAATATTGGAATAATTTATTACGTTTTAAAGTGTGAGAGATTAATTCCTTTCAGATAATATTCGTAATTTTTGACACAATTATAATCGTTTAAGGGAAGCAGCTCTTTTTTTTGTTATGCCCTCCCATGGCTTTAATTTTCGAGACAGTTATATGACTATCAAACAGCAAAATCAGGTGCAAAAAAAAGTTTTCCTTTGTCATATTATTTAAGGAAGACATTCCTTCCATCTAAATAACTATATATAATCCCTTCGTTTTAATCTAGAAAAAAAAGTCGAATTACAAATCGTCGTACATTTAAACACAGGCCTGATTTGTATGCTCGTTAGCCAGATTCAAGCAATTACCTGGTTAGTTCTTTTTTATACAATTAAAAGTAATCCTCATCTCGCGTGATCTAATTGCCCAAGTAAATTAGTCGCCACGTATAAAGCACTGTAACGGCAGCAAGCCTTCGAACGTAGTCGCTTCCAGTGGGAAGGAGAGAGGCAATTACACGGCACGAGATTAATTCCAGTCCTTTCGCTTTGGAACACGGAGAAGAAAGTGAGTCAACGACGCGTTCGCGCGATTATCAAAAGCTTCGGGAGCCTTTCTTTCCGGATGCTCGTTGCTCGTCGATTGCCACTTGGCCCGTTTCTGCCGCGACACATACGCGCCACGATTTCATCCATTCTTTCCAATAAGCTTCGCAGTTTCGTCGAGCACCTGCTTATTGTCACGCGCTATTGAGCGCGCCCGGTTAGCGAGACGGCTTGTAAGTTCACCAGACGCTGAGTGCATCGCGAAATCGACGCGGAAACAATCACCGTTTCCTTAAAAAATATATATATAGAGAGAGAAAATCAAATATCGTAGGATGCAATGCAATGCTTGGCGTTTTAATCGAGTTTGCTTTGTTTGCTACTTTCGTGAGCTGTCTGAGATAACACCTGACTACAATAGAGAGTTGTAACAAGCTAGAATAAACACCTTTCTCACATATGTTTCTTTGTGGAATTTGTTTTGCTCGAAGATGACAATAAGAAATAAATTTACGAATGCTTTCACCTAGTATCACGAGTTTCCTACAACTCAAAGCAAGGTGCAGAAATTGTAACGAAATAATTGTTTCTAAGAATATCCCAATTACTGCACGAGATCCGATCCAAAAATTCATCTAATGTTTCGGCACGCAAACCAATAATCACAATAACCTCCATGATATCAAATCTCGCGCTTGCCCTTTAAAAAGAATCTAAAGTTCGTCTACTTCCCTATCAAAGACACAAGGGAGAACCCTCTTAAGCGGGTTCTACGTGCGGTGGTTTATAGTTGCCCGTTGAGGTTACGAAAAAATGCGCGTTCCACGTCTGGTTCGCTACAGGTTTTATAAGGTTCTTGGGACGCAACACCCGTTTAAATATTCCGGTCCCTTTCGCCCTTTCACCTTTTCACGGGGATGGGGTGGGAAGGCAGCTGGCGCCACAACCAAGGGCGAAAACGTTGGCTCCATTTGGCACGACTCCGCCAGTTTCCTCGGCCACGGGGCTGAGTTCTCAGCCGAGCACCAAGTTTTGCACCACGAGCCGCCCGTTCCCAGAGCGAATCTTCGATTGAGTTGGTTTTTGTTCTGCGAACACGCCGCGCTGTGTCGAGGCCATGAAAACTGTATAAGGAGTTCCAACTATGTAGTGTAGAAGTGTTATCAAAAAACCGAGCTTTAAGTTATGAATATTTCTACCATTCGCGGCGCAAGTCAACACAGATATACGTATATGATAACACATACACATATGACATATATATGTATATATCGTAGTCTGTGTGCACTAGCGCCACGAGTGGACGAAATATTCATAACTTAAAGCTCGGGATTTTGATAACAGTTTTCTAGTAACTTTCGTATGGAGTTGGAACTCCTTATACAGTCTTCATGGTCAAGGCTTTAATCTACTCCCACCCTCGTCCATTCTTCCTGTGCATCCGTTTGCCTTCTGTCTGCCGCGTATTTCTCCGAGGCGCGTCGGATGTCAACCTCTGATGCGCATCTCCTAAGGTGCGTTAAGTAGGTGTGACGAATGCTATGTTGGCACTATTGAAAATAATGGGGCGCACAGGGGAGAAAAGGAAGGAAAAATTGGGTGGGAAAAATTGAAAGAAAATTCTGAATTTTAAAATGAACAATCGTGGGATACGATGCATGTAGTGCTTAATAGTTTATGGATTGGTTAATTCGGAAAAGTCGGAGTGCAAAGGGTTAACCATTTGCGCTCTAGAGGTAACTCTCAGTCACCATTAGGTTTCACGCAGCAAATCTACAATACCTAATGTTTCATTTAAATTTAATTTCTTTGGAGCTCCAAGTGTCGATAAAATGTTTGTCGGCGAGTTAAAGGTGACCTTATTCTCAAATCTAGATAGGTTAGAATTCATGGCAATAGAATGCTAAGAAACATCTCCAGTTGCTGGTAGATAGCAGAAAATAGGCCTCGAGTGCAAAGGGTTAAAATATATTTTATTATTTTTAAAGACGCAGTATCCATCACAAGACCTCTTTTATTACGAAATTTGCTTAAACATCTCTCAGTAACAATTTAGCCATGGTCGACGACATCATAGTTCGGAGAAGGTTGCATTCGATACACGGACGCTGTAGATTGCTCGAGAATTCGGCGAACGTAACGGAAGCGAAACGCCAATAGAAACTTAATCGGTGCCTCACGGTGTTTTGCGAATGACGGGCGTCAATCTGACGACGCCGACGCTTTGCATAACCGTGCACGTCCCCGAAGACGAGCGTTGTGTACACGTTCGACATGCGATCGGTCATGTTGCGAAATAGAAAGAACCTGAGGGAGCCGAGGAACGAACGACCGTACGCTAGAAACTGACACAGACACAACCTCGATAAAGCAGGTATCTAACCCGACGGTGGCTTAAACAGATAAGGAAAATGATATCGAAGGGGAAAACAAGCTAATAGAAAAACGAAACCAGAGATAGATTTTCGGGTTTCAGGAATTACATCTTTTTGTCAGAACCAGCCACTTTCTTGTTTAAGAAATGATAAATAATGATGGGGAATCAATCTTAGATTAAACTCTGTTGTATTCCGCTTGATTCGTTACTTTATTATTATTATACAAGTACAACGTCGAGCGAAATTGAACGAAGTTAACAAAGGTATACGCGTGGTACTGGCTATGGATTCTCGTATCGAGACGGTTCAGACAATTCTGAGTTCAAAGGGAAAAGTAGTGGGCTTTATAGGTTTGGGAAAGATAGAAAATGGAAGGATAGGAATGATCTTAAATGTAGTGGTCAGCAAAGGAGAGGTAGCGAGGTCGAGGTCCGGGATGACTAGTCAGGATGAAATCATTAGTTATCGAAAGAAGAAATTTGGAATGTTTGCTGCTGGAGTTTGACGGAGGATGAGAAGAAGAGAGTTATCTTAACTAAAGCTAATACAAAGATTATGTTAGCATACAACAACTCCTGTAAATTTGTTTATAGGGTTAGCATAAAAAAAATGGCAATTAGTAAATTGCCAAGTACTTGTGACTCAGTAACATTTTTATGAGATGCATACTAAATACAAATTTCGAATAACAAATGGAAGACAAAGAATTTTGTGATTTGTTGAGTGAAATTATATAGTGACAGTGCGTGCACCACTATTCAAGAGTTATATTTTTATTTCCTCATTGTTAAATGGTCTACTCTTATATTAAATAAAATTTCATTTTTAAATTCGATTATTATCGTACAAGTAATACGTTGCCTTCTATTTGTCATTTTAAACTTTCATCTAGATAAGAATGTTACTCGTCTCTGGTCGATAACCACAGCTGGTAAATATATGCATGGAGCACGGACGTGTGATGAATAAAAGAGGTGATAGCGTACGGCATCACAGGCCAAGGTAAGGAATATTTTAAAGCGGTTAGTGGAATAGTCAATTGCTCGAATTGAAAGTACTCCGCGGACGCGTTGACTTTCCGTCACACGTATCAGGTCATCCTGCAAATTAGGCGACAATTATTAACAGTCGTTAATCGTCCATATATGTATACATACTCCCCACTTTCTAAAACGCTTATTCGTCTGCCCATTAACTTTTGTATCCATTATTCATCACTCATCCTTAATTTTATTCATTTTACAAGAATTCTTTGACTTATGAAAGGAATTTAATTAGGTAAAAAAGAGTTTCAACATTAATTTTCTAGCAAACGAAGCATCGTATAAAATAAATTTATTGTATTACTTCGATTCATTTCTGAATCTACAATAACTCGATTTTTAACCTGCAATAACTCGATTTTTCGTTTTTGTTTTAGGTAAGTCACGAGCACAGAACGTATTCGAATCTCCGAAATAATCGAATCTACAAATAGTGTCTAAAGAAACTCATCAAAGGTATTTACTATAATTAATGACTTATCATAAAGGATTTAACAGGATTTAAATTATTATTAGGCTATCCTCTAAATATATTCCTTTGAATACGCATTGACTACTAATACGTGTAACCAGATCGGAATGTAATCACCACATGTTAAGTGATTGGACAAAATTATGCTTTCGATCGTTGATACTCTATCATTCTCGTCGAAAATTCGATCACGGACGCAATCATAACTGGAATCCAACGGAAAAGATCCACGATAACGCATGTGCTGGGTAGCTTTAACGCGATTGTGCAGTGAGATGTATAATTATGGCCAGCTTATGTGATCCCATTTGCCGCGCATTTGTATAAGAGCTGGGTATGCGCCTCGAAGCGTGCGCGCAGGCAATATTACCAGATTTTACTGCACGAGCGCCACTTTAGGTTGATTCCCTGTCGCGAACGAAAATGGGACACGTAGAATGTAACGAGATCGGATGCCTCAGGAACGACCAGATTGCTTGGGTACTCGTCAAGATTGCTGCGTACGCGAAACGTCTTATCTTCTCGTTTTATTCGTCGCGCTACGATTAAATCGTCGGCGAGATTGCATTATGCAACGGGAACGCGGATCGCGCTAAGACGACCAGTTCGATCGAGTTTACTTTCGCTTTTGAGCCAGACGTGCGTCTCGAGAGAGTAACAGCTTCTTCCTTTTGCTTGAAAACGTGTCAGACGTGGTCTATCGTGGATGGTCATCCAATTTCTTTGGTTACTCGACGAGTTAGATAATTCCTGTTATTAGTGTTCAATTCTTGGATCTTCAGAAGGAATTTGAAGGCACGTGTGCTCTAATTTTGGCGTGCAAACTCTTGTCTTGACACATGTGCTCCAACCTTAACACATGTGGTCCAACCGTAACACATGTGTTCCAACCTTAGCGCATGCTGTCGCACATGTACAACTTTTCTTTTTGTTTTCTGAATTCCTACCGAAAAAAGTGGGCTTAACACAGAGAAACGGTTTTGTCGATGACCCTAATTGACGAATCTAAGCTTAAATGTCATACCTTTATTATTCCGAAGTTCACTTGTATTTAATTGCAAGATTAATTTCTTGCCAGTCATTGAAAAACTAAATATTCAGGAGCTTATTTTCTAAGTTGGAAACATAAAACTATATAAAGTTCACAAATTACTCTACATATTTTTATACACAAAGTAGAAATCCAATAAGTTAGGTCAAAAGATTATTAATTGTCCATCAATTGCTTTGAATGCATGAAAATGAGTATTAGAGTTCTGATTTACCTTAAAAATTGCCGATGAACATAGATTACAAATTACAGTATTGGCACAGGAAGAGACTAAGCGCGATTAAAGCTCGAATATTCCATTCACAACCTCTTAAGTCTCCTAAGGGTTCCCGGAGTGAAATAGAGAGTGATAAGGCAGGACGAGGTTCAGAAAATTGTATCTCCGTGTCGACGTAGATAAGGTTTTGCATTTTAATGCAAATGTTTGCTCAAAGGAAGCACATGTAAATTCCGTTTCCATCCGATTATTCGTGACGCTTGTCATATTTCTGCGCTATCAACGCCGAAAGAAATTCAGATCGATGGGAGCTCTGGTGCTTGCGCGCCTAAGTAGCCTATTATTTCGTCGCGTTCCATGGATGGGACGAAGCTCGGCTTAAACGTGTTTATCGAGGGACGCTGTTGGACCTATGCAACGCGTAACGAGGAAATCGCGGTAGATATTAACGGGAATTCGAAGCTTATTCTGTTACACAACGAGCATCATCTGATCTTATTTAGCGCGGTTATCGCGTGGACCGCGCCCGATTAGATCCGATCTGCGGGAATCGAATCGTCGGGATACGTCGTCGAGCGCAGCTTGTTCGTCGCAGATAACTTGTTCTTGTAATTGGCAGGCCGTGAATCACGGAAATACGTGTGTGATCGATGAAGGTTTGCCTTCGTTTGGAAACGAGTCGTATCAATTTTGCGTCGGATGCTCCCGTAAATTGATAGAGTCGACCGGTTGTCGTCGGTGTTGGCAAACGTGTAGCGGCGGAGGGGAGGTATAGTGATCGAACATTAACCGAGCATGCTTGGAATAATTGCTGAGGGGTGTCTGCGGGGGAGGATTAGTTAGAATGTTATGTTCTCACATATCTGTAACCCTAGAATTCATTAGTGGGCATTGATAACGTGGTTTTAGTGTTTATGGATTTTTACACTCTTCTGGGAGAGAAAGAATGACAGGTGACAGGCTGGAATTTGTTTGAAGTTGTTGTGTTATTTACTAACATGTCAAATTCTTTTTTTTTACTTATTTCTAGGAGTATAGAGGTCCTCAGTTTAGTGTCAATGGAATTATGTATAGGTATAGATCACCATCTTATGTATATTTAAACGAAGTAACAAAAAGGACAGTTTTTATATCTGCAGTTTTAATTAAGTTGGAGTAAATTAAATCTTCCAAGTTCTTGATTTGTTTACGTTTCGTTATAAAGCAAAGATTTCACCAGTATATCCCTGCGATAGTTTGAAGATTAAAATAGATAAGATTAAGCAAATCTTATTGACCAAAGTCGATTATTATTGCATGTCTTAGATTTCTATATTTATTTAAAACGAGTAAAGTAGACGTTGAATGTTTGTATTCGATGCACAGGAGACAGTTCAACGAGTGAAAACTGAAAGCGCTTCTTTGAACATTTCCAACGTGTATCACATACAGTCTGGGCTTTTAGCTGATATACGATTCGCAATGCATGTACAATAACGTCATATCAACCAACAGTCCCAAAGATAATGTCTGGAGTATCGGGCGAGAAAGTGTGCTTTGACTCATTGCATGGGTTACTTTATCACACGAAATATTATTGTATAATATAATATAAATTATTAGAATAATAATTCTATATTATTACAATATTCTCTTAATAAAATATTTAATATTCAATTCCACACTAATATTAAAGAAATTAAATTCTGTGGAGTCTTCTTGTCCCTTAATTTTATTAGGTTGTCCCGAAAGTTTCTTTCGCGAGTTGCACTCAATTATTTTATGTGCTTATATAAATAGACAATCTAATTTCATAGATATTCATATTGTAACAGTAATGGAGCAAAATGAATCGTACACAATTCACTAATGTAACATAAAACATAAACTATTGTGCATGTATTACTTATTAATAAAGCGAAAGGAACTTTTGGGACAACCTAATATTTAAGCAATCTAATACAAATTTACAATTCGTTACGCAAATATAATACATACTCCAGGCCTCCATCAATTTTCTCTGTATGTATAATAATCTCTGTAAGGATTCCTATTCTTGAGTTTTTCAGCATCAGCATCAGAATATAATCCCATGTTTTTTTTTTGATAGTTACGAAAATATCTATATCGTGCCTTCGCGTCATTCACATCGAAGGAAAAAACTCGAATGACGCATCTGTGCGTCATCCATCGGCAATGTGTTGAGAAACCATAACTTCTCTCCATTGTTCGCGTGCTCGTTCAAAGAAAAAGTTGTGGTCATGAAGGAGGGTGCGCACTCGACGGAACGGATCAGCGCACGGGAATAAAAGCCGTTGTTTTCCCTCGCAGTCCACGTTTTATGATATTTTCGTAGTGTAATTGATCATCCTCTCGCGACCAAAGCGCGATACAAATGTCCCCTTAAATATTGCACGATGTACCCGCTGGTGGGCGCCCGTAATGACGAAAGTTTCGCGATCGATGGAACAACTTTCTCCGGGAAAAAATGATTGTTCTTCCGAGGTAGTTCCAGCGAGGAACTTCGAATATCCATTAGAAATCTCGTGAAAACATCGGAGTCAATCTAAAACGCCAGGGAAACGGATGGTCCGAGGTGTGACGCGAATTCAATGGTTTCTCTCGGAATAAGTATCGTCACGTTCGTGAACGTTCAACTACTTTTAATTCTCAAACTATTTAGGAGGAAAGTATTATAATCAAGGGAAGTCTCCGAATCACGTTTCGACTATTGGAAAAATATTTCTTTTCGAATGCACAATATGTTTTGGACACTGGCTGCATTATCAATGGAAGCTTACGTTACTATGTTTATAAATATGAAATAAATACGATATAAGAAAGTCAAATTATATATTTCATGTAGAATTTAATTCTTTTTTACGCTTATTTAAGAACACTTTTAAAATATTTAGAAATGACAAGTGCACAGAGATTACAGGATAAATGTAAATGTAAAATTTATATTCGTAATAACAATATTTATAACATATATATGTTATAAATATATATTAAATATATAATATTAAATATATATATATATATTTATCCTGTACTTTTCTGTATGTTTGTTATTTTAGTATACTTTAAGAAGTGTTTTTAAATAAGTCATAAGAAGAATTAAGTTCTATATGCCATAGATAAATGAATTTTCTTCCTGTCCCTCTATTTTAAAACAAATTAAACGAAATATTAATATCTCCATCTTCAAGAACTCTATTATACATTCGCTGTCATGTCTCATTCTTTGAATGTTGCTTTATTTTGTTCACTCGGGATCACTTTATACTCATCATATAAGAAGTTTCAGTAATTGAATTTAATTTCGTAAATACAGTACATCCCACGTTAATTACACAAGAAAAGTTACAGACACGACACGTGAAAGGGAATTTCCCATATCTCTCGAAATTCGTCGCAATTCGGAGCGTTCGTCGCCGTGAATCGCTTGTTTTGAGTAAAAGAGCTAATTAGCATCCACTCGCGACTTTCTGCCACGAATCGAAAGTGGAGTTGTACGGAAAGGGTCGAGAACGCTATTCCGCGTAGGGATCCCGGCTTCGGAGCAAAAAGTTATGTGGCACGTAGAGAGTGTGCGAGCTCGACGCACGCCATTGTACGACCAATCTAAATTTATCCTCGATGCCGTATTATAAACAACTAGCACGCGTAACTCCCATCGGGACGTTTTAGTTGAATTATGAAAACCGTTTTCGCGCGCAGTTTCCGGTAGGGGTTGCGAATTTACAGACTTTTTCAATTACCGGTAACTCGGTAAAATTTTCAATCAACTCGATTTCACCGCTAACTTTTCGTTGTTTGTTAAGCCATCGATATGGGAAATGTTACACGAGAAAATGAAAAATAATTTCCCTCGCGTATAAACGGGCGTTACGATCAAATATGCATGAATGCCAAATATGAGCGTAAGAGGGAATATAATAAATTCATGTGGAGTCTATTTGAAAAACGCGGAGAAGTTTTTATTTGGTAAAATAAAAGAGTTACTATGCAAGAGTTAGTATGTTCATGGTTTTGGACAGTGAATATTCATTCGATATCAATTATTTTGGTGACCTAATTGCAGGTTCTTTTCGGTACAAATTCTGTACTTTGATTACACTGCAATTTAAATTACCTCTCAATTTTTCATCAATTGATACAAAAACGCAAATACACTGTTTTTACTTTAATAAGATTAGATATAAGTAAAAAGAGTTTGGCGAGAAAAATATTTTAGTATAAAGTAAAATGGTAAAGAATGTATCCTATTCTTTTTGTTTTAAATTAAAGTAAACAGAGTTATAATTAAACATGAAAGATGATTCAGGTACCCATCCACGACTACGCCGACAGGTGCATTTATAGAAAATACAATCGTAAAGTCTCTCTTGGGAAGACCCTATACTAATCCTTTTATTTTTGTACATCCATGGGGCTCAGTGTTAATATTCAAAGGAATTTGCGTTGTTGCTAGACCGGTTTACCGTTCTTGTAATCCCCAGTTTCCACTTGACGGCGTCTCTAATAATTACGAGCGGCGCGGCTCTGTCTTGCTGGTGAAGTTGAAGTTTCTGGAAGTATGTGGCGGTGTGTTCAGTTGAACATACGAGAAATGTAACAGAGGCGCCGCCTAAATTAATGCAGAATACGTCTGTTCTCT
Source organism: Hylaeus anthracinus (assembly GCF_026225885.1). Classification (NCBI taxonomy): domain Eukaryota; kingdom Metazoa; phylum Arthropoda; class Insecta; order Hymenoptera; family Colletidae; genus Hylaeus; species Hylaeus anthracinus. The sequence goes on from NW_026534347.1 coordinate 9,201,082, forward strand.
GTGCCAGGCTGTCTCTCAAGTGCACGCTCGACGAATACACCCCGTTCGCGGAAAATACGTACGTACGTAGCAACAAACAGGCAGACAGCAAACAGACATTGCGAGCTCGCTAGATGTTAGATAAGACTGGACGGAATTAGACCGTTTGGCATGGATCGATTATCGACAAACGGAATGCGTTTAGAAAATATTTAGATTGGTTGAGAAGCGAAAAGGAGATGCGGCTACTATGCGGAGATGAGAAGTTGGATACTGGTTCTGATTGGTAACAGTAAAATTCTTTGATTATACTGTAGAATTGTATATTAATTTTTGTCCTATAGTGTAGAATTATATAGTATAATTTACAAGATTGTACTGTTACCAATCAGACCCACTATCCAACTTCTTATCGCTGCATACTAGATGAGTTTAGGAAAGAGAATTGGAGAGTGTATCGATATTATTTTTCTTTGGTTCGGTGTATGTACGAGTGCTTTTTTGAGAAATTATAAGCTATTTAGAAAGCGCAGAAATTTTTTTGGAATGACATTATACTATAGATATTCAAACAAAGTTTACTTATTTTCAGTGAAAAATAAATCGACACTGTTCGATTATAATGGGTATAACTGCAGAGAACAAAATAATAAAATATTTAATACGACCTTTTCAAATATTCTTTCGCACTTATAATTAGATTTTATTTCATTTAGAGCGAAGTGAGGAATAATTAAAATACTTACCATGCCCGGGAAAACTGGAAGGGTAAAAGTAACATTAAACCCAATCCTGACAGATTTCAGGATCAACATTCTGGATTATGCAATGGTTCTATACCATCTTAGTAACAAAGCACCTATAATAGTAACGTATTTACGAATTCAACCGCAGTCCGTGTTTCGATCAAGAAGGTAGCACGCAGCGCAAAACTGTTATTCTTGCGTGATTTATGCTCGCCAAGTAAATCCAGTTGGATACGTTCAAGCATGCTAAGTTACGGTTCCGCCGCCATTTTTCCGTTCCCAGCACGCTTTTAGCTAATAAAGCGATCTCACGAAAGTCTTAAATTTGTGTCGTAAATCTTGTTAAAGTTAACTACCGCTCGGAACGAGAAAATTCACTGTCATCGTCCGTATGTAAAACAAATTCTGTCAAATTGTGAAAAATCGTCCTCGCGGAAGTTCGAGAACGTTCCCTTGTTTTTTTTTTTTCTTTTGAAATATCGCGGTGGGGTTATACAATTTCGAGTAATGGACTGTCGGGTCTTTAATTGATAACCCATTGTGAAAATGCGGGGCTTTCAAAACTCGCTGACGTGTATGTAAAAGGATTCGGTTGAAATGGTTTTTTATGGAACTATTGGTGCTTTTTTAGTGACAAGCGTGGTGTAATAATTGGACGCACTGCGCCCTGTGATTTCTACTAGAATTGTCGCGATACAGTCTTTCGCAAGTGAAACGAACTCGTGTTTCTTTTAAAAGCAGTCGACTGATTAAATAATAACAACGACCATAGTCAACGAACTTGCCAAAGAATTTTCTTTATTCTTTGCTGGAGTTCCCATTTCATTTGGTATATGTTTTATCACATGCAAACGTGTTTGTAATTGTTCCGATTAATTAGAGAATTACGTAGAATTACGTGTTTGTAATTGTTCCGATTAATTAGAGAATTACGTAGTGACGTGGAATGTCGTAGCCACTTGATAAAGTGGTTCATACGTGAAAGCCATTAATTATTCGAATAACATTGTACAACTTATTCAGTCTTCGGTAATATTTTTATGTACACACTTCTATATTTTTTCAATACTAAGTTCCACAATATTAATCAAGCAAAAAATTGTTTGAGCCAACGTAACTTGATAATCGAATTGTTTTACACATACAAGTATAGTCACAATTTTCAAATATTAAAAATCTTGTTCATGTTCAGTCACAATTTTCTGTTTGAAACGGATCATTACATCTTTAGACACATTTTTCAACAACTAATATAGTGCATTCCTCGCATAGCTTCCTCGAGACTACAAAATCATTGACACTAAACCTACCAAGACCAAATGTTCGTTTTCAAACTTTTGTATACAGTTCTTATATGCAATTGTTTCGTGCGTTATTCAATTTGATCCTGCGTAAAATATTTTTCCATTTAACTGAAAAAATTGTCTTTAAGACTAGTAATTTGTTCCATCGCGGTAGAAATAGTCGCGCACGAACGTCGTTAGGTTTAGCGTTAATTAATTCGTGGACACACAAACACGTCTACGGCCGTTTGCATGCGATGTTTCGAAAAACCGACGAAAAATACTGTGCCGTAACGGGCGTGCCAGCAATAAAAATAACTCGATCGCCATGGTTGTTCCCGCATCGGGAAACCGACGCACGTAAGCCCGCTCCCATTTACGGGATCAATTATTCGCGCGCGAGCAAGTTGGCCGACTGGAGCCCATAATTTTCCCATGTTTGTCCTAACCGCGTCGTAACCGAAGCAACAGCGTGTTCGGAAGGGTCGCGCGCGGCGAAGTGTTTAGCGTGCAGACCACGAGTCCTCCTCCCCCGCCTCCTAGTCGATTACCTTGAAAGTTCATTCGTGAACGGCGAGAGGGTGCCGCCTCGGAGGGCCGATAACGAGGAGGCCAGGCACGATAACGTTATCGTTTCTGGCGTACCTATGTCGTTGTCGTCGGTGCCGTGGACTCTCCCTGCCTCCGCGATGTGTGTTTCTATCGTGCACCCGTTATCTCGTCGTGCACGCCTTCTCCAGGCTGAAGCTCAGCGACGACCACCGAGCACGTGCCGATACACACCGTGGAAAAGCCGTGGTATCGTTTATCGAGGGACGCCCTGCACCGTTTTTTTTTTTGTTTCCCGAGTTTGCTCCCCTGGCAAGGGATGCAACGAGGAAATTTATTTTACTTGCCAGCCCTTTGGAAGAACTTGCCCCTTTTTCCCTCGTAGCGCGATGCTTGGCGCGTTCGAGAGGATAGACACACGTGTTACGGGCCAATGATTCATTCTTTATGGATGGGGGAGATATTTCAAGTGTGTAGCTGGGTGTCTTGGAAAATATTGCAGTCAAGAGAACAGCTGTGTGGGTAGAGAACGACTTTGTATGAACGCTGACAGTAGTATTGAATTTTCGGGTACACGCGGTTGTTGTAGTCGATATTTTCCTCTGAAGTTGCCAGGAGTTGTGTATAATTTAACCCCTGTTCTAATAAGCAAATTTAAAGCGTTTTGCCTTTGGTGCCAAGATTTTGATAATAAAAAGTGATGTTAAATTTGTTGTTTCAAAAAGAAAATTTAAGATCTTCTTTTGGAATAAATCGTGACTAAAAAAGCTCAAAACTTATCCCTTGAGTAATTCCAGTTTGTGAGAAATATATTATTTTAGGTAGAAAGGAGGATCAGCGTCGGATTAGCAAGCCCGGACAATGTGTCTGATTCAGTACGTAGAATATGGACAGCGTCGAGTAGGTGTCTCCTCTGACGTCTGACCCAACACGTCTGTTTCTCCTGAGGCTGTTCATTCTGCTCTGATGTCATCTTATTCGTCACATTAAGAAATAAAATCAAAATTTTTAACTAATAAAATTAGTATTTTATTATTTCATTATACTCTATTTCCAATAGTAACACCCATAGATCAATCGCAGTAACAGCCACTTTTATTAGTCGATATTTCGATCCACGAATAGAGTAAATACATTTCACGGCATAGTAATTATCTTGTCACGTTCAGGTCTCCGGGACCCGGAACAGAGTACACGTCGTAAAGTACATAGTACTTCGTAGAATATTCTGGTGATCGTACTTACTGATGGGCCCGTGGTTTACTACGTACTCTATTATGTTGATAGAAGGACAATTAGTCCTTGCATGACGTTGACATCGTAAGCAGCCGTGAAATTAATTGCGAGACTAATGCTTGCTTCAGGGAACTAGCGATCGACAAAAAGGTAGGTCGCGCGTAACTGTCATCTAATTACAGCAGAAAATGTCTACGGTGACGTAATATTGAAACGTGCACGTGACAACTATCGTGCTTCATAAACACGATTCGTAGACGAGAAAACGCTTTGTGCTCCTATTTCTCTGCTCGTTCAGTGGAAATAATTGTTACAATCTTCGATGCACTTGGCAAAGAGCACTTCGAATAATAATAATGGAAAATTTAGGGTATTATTCTTTGCTTTCGATATTATATAGGAAAATTGAGTATTTAATAAGGTATAGATTATGTATTCAACTTGCCTTGTAGATGTGGTAGTTCATTTTACATTTAAATTTTGAAAAAATAAGTAATTAAGGTTTGAGTATTCTACTCTAAAAATCTTGAGACTATTGAGACATCATAATTTAAAAGAAAGCTTGTAAACTAATTATTGCGAATAAGCATATCAAATCTTAACAAAAGAAAATTATACATAAAAAAACTTCAAACTTAAAAAGAATTCAGAATTTTAAAAGAAAGATTGAATTAGAGTCAACATTAATATAATTCCTTTGAATGAAAATTAATTAATAACTAGTAATTACTACAAAATCATTGCATTGCACTAGTTATTAAATTATTAGTCGATTATAGTTATACTTCGTGTAACATTAAAATATATATTGAAAGTTGGAAGCGTTGATGACTGGGTAGATGTAGAAATGAGATACATTTATTTTACCTGTGCAGAGGAATCTTGGATCAAGGCATCGTCGCGACTATAGGAAACGATTCATGCGACAAATACGGTCGATACATTATCGCCCGCTTCGACCCTTAACGTATGTATCGGCTAATTGAAATTTGCGTCTGATTGACAGCCTCAGAGTAAACTATGTCGAATGGTAGGTTGATATATCCAGACGGGAACCGTTATTGCATGCTGGAATTATCTCTCTGCTGGATGAAAATGATTCCCACGTCTGTGCGGGAAGTTTCTGAATTATACGCGCGAGCTGAATTGGCTAATGGAACTGATTGCGTTTAAGGCACTTATTGCTAGATCTCCGCGAGTGAAGATCTACGTGTCGTCGAATTTCTTCATTTCATGACACATAACTGAACTCGTTTCAATTGGTTGCTATAGAGAATAGTAATTTACTATAACAAAGTTACTAGAAAAATAAGTAACATTTAAGTTCATTTGTAGACTAGCAAAGTATATATTAAAAATTGTATATTGTCGCAAGTAAGAAGAAATGGTGTGATGAGAAAAGAAGGAAACAAGAGGCAAGAGACAAGGATCAATTATTCGAAGAATTTGTCATATAGAAAGGGATCAGACTCTTTGGCACTCTATTTCTAGCGATTTATTCTGTTCACCTGACTCTGATTTGAATATCAATCTTAATTAGACGACAGGTTGGCGGTAAAATTTAGGACCGGGTTCTATATTTCTCACTCTAAATAGAAATTGCATAGTCCACGACCTGCATCGTAGGAGTTCGTCGCTACTCGCGGCATGGTCGAAGCGTTTTAGATATTCCAAAGCGAACAAAACTCAATTCCGTTGCTCTCAAAATACTATTTCCAGGCTCTCGGTTCTGGTTTGTCGAAACTGTCAAGTTTCGACAGCGAATGCCTCCAAGCGTATCCGATTCTTCTTTTCATACGCATTTATTTAACTTGCCCTCCTGTTTATGTACATGTTTGTCTCCAAGTCTTACAATTTTTGGAGATTTATAAATGAAATTCTTATTTATAACACATATTCTTTTTTATAGAATGCATTGGAAAGCGAACATTATTTGTTTCTTCTAATATACAGTAGTTTTATCAGGCGAGTAGAAGGGTTGGTATTTAGAGAGACAAGATACAATTGATCCTCCTTCCCGTTTTCGTACGTTAATAGGAAAATAAAATAATAATATTTTTTTTTATGAGATTCTATTTTTTGTCGGAACTGCTGCTTTGTAATCATAATATTAAATAATATTAATTTCCACATTTTAGGGTATTTTATCAATAAAAGCACCTTTTTATATATTACTTTTTCACCTTTCGTTTGTAGTTTATGCGTGACATAGCTGAGTATTCGTCTCCATTCTGGGAAGAATCGAGTTCGCAGGGAAACTGTAATAGTCGTATACGAACGATTTCGACAAGTCGAGGGTTGTATTAATCTTCTGAGGTGGATACGGTTCACGGAGCTTGTCGTCGGGTTCACTTGTGCCTTCTTCGCCCGGCGCATAATGCCACCCTTTAAGCTCCGCCTTCGATATCGGGGTAGGCCAGAAATCGCATGACGGCGGTCGGAATTTGTGGCCAGGGAAGAGTTTTATAGCCGTCTCGCGCACACAGCGTCGGGTTCGAAATGCTCGAGGCCGAGCAAAGAAAGAAAATATTCGAAAGAGGACGCGAACGATTTTTATTTGTCGCGCGCGATCGCGCGAGACTGAATTCGACCTGGTACGGCTGCCACCCTCTCCAGAGATAAATTATTTCGTTTGACGTGCACGAAAATTCGAGGTGACCCTCAGGTATGGTATCTATTATTCTCTTAGAATTTCCAACAAAAATCGTCCCGTAGTCAAAGGATTAATGTGCTTACTTTGAACAATATTTTTGTCACTTTACATACCAAAATTTTAATTAACGTAGAAAATATTAGCGTATTCGTACTCTAACGCTACCAAAACCCTCATTCATGTGATTTTAGGTTACAAACTAAACCAAAAAGATATTAATGTTCGCGATGCATTGCTGGCAGCCAGCTTTGTATGATAATCCACGTGACTTTGAAGCTGTCTGTCCGTGGGCGAATTCGTCGAATTTCCACGATAAGACGCTTTACAGTCTCTAATTGTTGAGGAATAATCACGGAATAATCGCCAGCCCATATTCGGTCTGTAACCGCGCTGCATGAGCTTAAAGATCCAATTTGCAGTCGGAAGTGCAGATGTGATATTACGATACGTTTCCATTAGCGTGAATCGTACATATTCACCTGCGGCGAGGATTGCGTTAAGCGCAATTTGCAATATTCATTTAACCCTTGGAGACCTTCGTCGGATGCTGCAGTCTCTGTTTCTTGGAATCTGATCCAGCGTTTGCAGTATTGTACTGCAGTACCTATATGGTTAAATTCTTCCATTATATTTCGATACGTGGTATTCTCATGATTCTTACATTAAAGGAATAATTAATTAAAAATGTTCTTAGAGTGACGTTGAGTTATATAAATTTACTTTTTACATTTCAATATTCATTTATTTACGTGGGTAGTTATAGGTACTTTAAAACGAAAATCTTCAAAGTCACTTAGCTCTAAAATATTCTTAGAAAGATAGTGAACAATTTTAAGCTTACTTTTAAATTTGCTTTAAATTTCAAAAACTTGCTTAACCGAATGTTAACGAATTCCCACATAATGATTAGAGTCACAGGTAGGATACAACGAACGTACGCTGGTGTGTGAGAGGGTAAACGTTAATATCGAAAGGGTTAATCTGTGGGGTCGAAGTCTCCATTTTGTACGCAGAATTTTCGGGACTTACGCGTACCCAACGGAGCACGGTGCATCGCAATTTCTCCTCAGCGAGATTATAAACGTCCGTTGTAACATTCAGCCGGCGGTAGACGCTCTCGGCCAAGTGCTTTTTCCGTTATTAACGGCGTCGGAAAATACTCAGGCCGGCCTCGATACCGAGTGTAAACTGCACAGGCTCACCCATAAACAGGAGGCACCCAGAGCCGCTTGTATCCTGCTACGAGCAACCGTAAAACTGTTCCAGTATTTCATTCCGGTAACCGCGCTGCCCGGTGCCACTTTTTCTCCCACGCGCAACCTCTTGTACAATCTGCACGCGAAAATATTCTTCCGCGTCCGTAGGTTCCGGTTACTCGTGCCTCGTTTGCCACCCTCCGTCTTTCTTTTTCTAATTTTTCACTCTCCTTTTTTCTACTTTGTTCATTCTACAATGAAATCCGTTGCGACGCTAGGGAACTTTCTTCGCGTTGTCGACTACAATTTTCAGGCATTCTTTTGGATTCTTTTCCCTTAAATCTGGAAGGAATTCTTTTAAGGTGTTTCACGTATATGGTTATTCGTACTTCAAGAATGTGTGTAATTTATTTTTAGTGGAAATAATCAGAATTTTACCATTCTTTTTAGACGTTAATTTTCCAAATACGATGAAACACTTTGGCAAATATACTTTTAAATATCTACCCTTGAAAAAAATAGATTTTTAAAAAATTCTGGACTAGAATTCTCTCTGGAAGTCATTATACCACTGAATTACGTTTCCGTCTTCTTTACAGCTAACTAAACCAAAGGATGATTACTCTAACGAGCGCTCTCTTCCTTATTTGATCCATCCAGGCATATCTCTAGTCTTTTGCGTCGTAAGAACGTTTGTTATTCGGTTTTTACTCCCCAACCCCAGCCAAAGAATATTAAGGAATGAAATCTCCTCATCAGAAGGGGTGAGAAGTTACCGCTGGCAAAATAATTAGGCACCATACATTCCCGGGTCGGTAGACTTGACCGTCACTTCAACCTCCGCGTACTTTTGCCCGTACGACTTGTTTCCTTTGCGTGTCCGTCTCTACTTTCTACCTTTATACAGCTCGTCCAATTACATTTCTGCCCGTTGTATTATTCATTCGGAGAAGCGAGATAAACTCAGCCGGCTTAGAGCGCGATTATAAGGGTCGTTTCGCCATCCCGCCAACGCAGCTGCGCGGTCCGAGACGGTTTCGTCTCTGAGTTTTCGAGCATATTTCGGAAACTACGTTTTGAATCGAGCCGTGCCGCGGCTTGGGAGTTTGTTGCGAAAGCTCGCTTGAATTTGTTGGGAAGCGTCATGTGTATTATCCGTGAAACGGACAAGTGGTCCGAGGAGAGTTCAAAAGAGCTTCCGCGGAGATAAAGTTTCCGCTTGTTTCCCGTGAGGAATTTGTTACTTCGGAATTTATCCAAACAGAGGAAAGTGCAGCGCGCCGTCTGCGATGCAAATTGTTTTTTCCTATGTCCGCCGATGGTCCCTTTGTTTTCTTTGCGAATGCAAAGCGTGGCTGATCTCGTGTTCTTCTGGACGAATCGGCCGATTTTCGAAGCCAACGCAGACTTGTTTAATTGCGAAGAGGAACAGATTTGTCAAATTACGAAACTGTATGTAGGATATGTGTGCTTTAATGTATTTCTCTCGATAGACATATTTGCATGTGTAAATTATGAAATAAGACGAACATTGCGTGTGTTCAATTCTTACTAATACACGAAATTCCAAAAAAGATGCAAGAAAATATTATATGTATTTAAACCTTAATGTATTTATTTGTAGAATGTAAGAATGATTTATTGTCTATGTAATGATTTGTTAAAAATTCAAATGGACTTATTAATTTATGTATACTATCGCAGAAATAACAGAGTAAAGGTAAAGACGAAATTATAATATTACAAAAATAGTATACGATTATAAGAATGTCGCAATACACAATTGTAAGATGATACTAATATAAAAACTTTAAAAAAGATATAAGAAAATATTGTATATATTTAAACCTCGATGTATTTATTTGTAGAATGTAGGAAGACATCTTTAGAAAGTAAAATGATTCATTAAAAATGCCAATGGGTAAATTCCATTTATAATTTCACTGCATAATTCGAATTCTAACGTCCACCTAACGAACAAAGGATAAAAGGTTTATCTTTTCCTTGCCATTCGAGACACTTCAGACCTTTTATTTGAACTTGGACGGAATCGTTTTCTGGCCTCGATCGCCCCCGGGTGTAGCCAGCCCTCGTTATTCTCGCTGACGACGAAAGCCGTTTTCGGATCTCGGGCGTTAACCGAGCGTCCTCAGGCACGGACCGTATTGTTAATTAAGAAACAAGGCTTATTGAACGCAGCGGGTAGAAAAATGCGGGGACCTTGGCTCGTTTCCTCGCGGAACGGTGCTGGATTTAATTAGTACCGGCTCGTCCCACGTCCTCTATCTTGGAAAATGAAAAAGCCGTGGAAGAAACCGTGGAAGAAAGAAGCCAGCGAGCTGGGAGGGCGAGAAGACAGAAGAAAAAGGGGGAGGGTTCCGAGGAGATGCGAAACAGGATGGGAAACGGAACGGTTGGATGGCACGGTGAGGCGATGGTAAATGTTTTTCCTCATGGGGAAACTCGCCTAAAAGGGTTGTCGTACCTCCACCGGCCGGCAACGAGAGAATAAAAGGAGACAAGAGGACGAACGAGCATCTCGAGTGTGTCATGCCAACCGCAACGTGCTTGTCGTTCGCATATGCAACGAGTCTTAATGAGAAGCGTATAAAACGCAAATTAACTAGCAAATGAGATTTCCGAGAATTTTCCCTCCCCGCGGAATCCCCGATGGTGGAGCCAGTCCGACGCAGGTGGTCGACTTAAACAATCGTCGACGGTCCTGCTTAACAAACCGCGACGACGATCGTTCAACGTGTTTCCACAGATTGTCCATTCGTGTTTGCATATTTCTCGTTGAAATAGCTCTGAATACGAAGGGTTAATTAAGGGTTGTGGAAAAAGTAACGCGATTGCTTGGACTGGCCAAACGTAACTCTACATTAAATTTTCCTAGGTAATATTCAAGAATTTTTATCCAAGATTTCAATATATATTAATTTAAAACAAAGCATGATTTTACAGTTCGAGTCTATAATGTATTTAAAAATAGGGAAGTCTTGATGTACACGATAATTTCAGAACTTTTTCTCTGAAACATTGCAAAGAAATTATTCGATGAAAACTAGCTATTTTATTAAGGAAGGTTGATAATTTTCAAAGTCGAAGAATTAGATTTCCCTCAAGGCCACTGCTGTAAGAAACAAAATTTCGAAAAATCCTTTTTCTGCGGCGGAATCTCCGGTGGTGGAGGCAATTCGTCGCGGGTGGTTGATTTAAACAACCGTTGACGTTGCTGCTTAACAAACCGAGACGACGGATTGTTCAACGTGTTTGGAAACGAAACGGCAACGTTTGTGGACGGCAGCTGCTTCGAGTATTAGGCCAAGGATGAAGGATCCCGTGGACGGTCTGAATAGACAGAGCTCGTTTCACTGGAAATCGACTTCGCTTTGAGCTCGCTTCACTTTGTTTCCCAGCGGCTCGAGTTGTTTCTTCTTCTGTTGCCAGCTGGCTGCCAGTTTATTCACGCTGGAACACAATGAACCGAACCAGTGGTCGTCAACCCGTCCCTGCCAGCGAGCAATTTATTTCCTTGTGTTGGCTTAGAACAGTAATTAGAGAAATTCAGGTTACCGTTTGATTTATACTAGTAAATAACATTCACAAGGCTGTTAGTCTAAGACCCAGTGTCGATTTTACTAACGCCATTTTGAAATGAAAATAACCCCCTATTTATTTGTTTGAATTTCATCTAAAAGAAATGACGTTACTTTCTGATTCCTCTAATAAACGACGTAAGTAATATCGTCGCTGGCCTCCACCTATGTAACGAGACGCCTGAACGAGCCATTTCGTTGAAATGATAAAATCACTTGCACGGTAAAACTTTTCATTTACCGTGTATCGAAAGGAGAAAACGAGCGTCAACTCTTTCGCGGCAAGTAATTTGATGGCGCACGATAGATTGATGCGTTAGAAAAACGATACGCGAATCCGATTTGCGTTCGATCGTCGTCAGATAGGCCGGCTGCGATGAAGCTGTTATGCTAATGACAAAGTTCGATCGATACCCGGGAACAAGCTACTGTAAACGAGAACATCCAGCCGGTTCGCTAACAGGTTTATTACGTGTATAATTAATTAATTAACTTACCCCGTGTAAGCAGGTGCACGCTAATTAATGACCGTGCGTAATGAATCAAACAAATACGTAACGATGATAAATAGATTAAAAGGATAGTCCGGCGATGAACCGGGAAAGAGCTTTGCGAAAGGCTGCCACGGGAAGGGACGCGAGGAAATGGGCATCCTTGTAATTAAAAACGTCAAAAGACGATGCGAGCCGTTGTTGGGGAGGGTTCGGTGTAACGTTGCCGGTGCAATTTGCTTGAGTCTGAAACCTTTTAAAGCGCTCTGTACCCAATACTTTTTTAATCTTCCTGAGAACGATTACGCGAAACGTCGTGCCTGTCACGATGAAACGGGAATGTATATTTTAAAGGAAATGGGTCAGATATGCACAGGGATACCTTAATCTCGAAAGCATTCTTCGAATTAGTAGCGAAAGTATTAGCATTCTTCTCTCGGGTAATATAAAATACATCGACAGAATTGAGAATACCGAATAGGTTCAAAAAATAGATAGAATCAATCGAGGAAAATAGTTTGGTTGCAGATCGAAGTAGAAATTACTGAAATTCATCGAAATAGCACTCTTCTGCATCAACATATCGTTTCCCAGGACATCTGCCAGATTCTTTTCTCTAGGAAAATCTAAAATAGGGGTAGAAAGCATGCAAGAAATAGACAAATCTAAAAATGCAGAAAATTCTTCACCTCAGAAATGGCGTAAACTGTGCATCTTCGTATTATTATTGCAGATCGAAGTAGATATTACTGAAATTCCTCGAAATAGCACTCTTCTGCATCGATATGTCGTTCGCCAGGACATCTGCCAGACATTTTTCTGTAGGAAAACCTAAAATACAGGGTTGAAAGCATACAGTACATAGACAAATCTAAAAATGCACGAAATTTTCCACCTCGAAAATAATGAAAACTCTGCATCTTTGTATTATTATTGCAAATCAAAATACAAACCACTAAAATTCAGTCAGACACTTTTCTCTAAGAAAACCCAACAGATATGGTTGAAAACCTGCGCTGCATACATGAATTCAAAATCTATAAATGCAGAAAATTCTTCACCTCGAAAATAATAAAAACTCTGCATCTTTGTATTATTATTGCACATCAAAATACAAACCACTAAAATTCAGTCAGCCACTTTTCTCTAAGAAAACCCAACAGGTATGGTTGAAAACCTGCGTTGCATACATGAATTCAAAATCCATAAATGCAGAAAATTCTTCACCTCGAAAATAGTGAATGCTGTGCATCTCCATCGCGTATCCAGTCGTTTTACAGACTCTGAATCCTCATCGCTTACACACTTATCAAAAGCATCTCGGCTCGTATACCTATTAAGAGCAAGCTCTTCAGTTCCCTGCGGCGCCTGTCAAAGTGCCGTGAACACTTTCCCCAGCCCTGGGTCGTTGCAACCGACTATCGAGAGTTTCCGCGACGGACTTTCGAACGCGTCCCACAAATCAGGCTCGCGTGTCCGCGCGTGTATCGGGACGCTGGGATCGCATAAATTTCGAAGGCCTCGCTTTCGAGGCCAGGCGAGGTGAAAGCTTCGTCGCGAGGATGACTCTCGCGACTCGTCTGCGGATGCATCTGTCGTGTTGCGAATTGCAATTGAATTTCAGATTCGCTGGATACTTACCGCTTATTACTGTTCTATGTATTCGTCCTCGATGAAATGTATTAGGTTTAATCATGCAACGATGAAAATAATCTCCACGTGATTGATAATTAATCTGCTTGGTTTACAAATGAATATTACTTTAATAAACTTACTCATGTTACTAGTCCAATCAGCATTGTTTGATTAAATACACAAGAGTAGGAGTGTAAACGAAAAATAAGACAAGGAGATCCGGATCCACGTATTTTGCTGTTTTAAATATTTTATCAAATAATAACATAGAAAATTTTCAGACTCTACTTCCATTTAAAAATGAATATGATATGCATACATATAATATGCAATACATATAATATAATTGTTAAATAAATGTCATATTTCTTACTAGTTTCTGTATTAATGAATGTAATTAAATATATATGAAATAAAATATTGTTTACGTTATGGAACGAAGCTTCCGCATAAACCGCGTGTATTTTCCAAAAAATGCTCACTCGTCAAAGAGTTAAACATAGAGTCGAGCAGATGGTGACGCGCGAGGTGGCAAAACCAGCCACACTGTATTAAGCGTGCGTACAACATCTTTCAATTAATCTGCATTGTTCGCGATAGAGCCGCGTTTCCGCCATTCAACAAGTCCCCGACGCGTTCTTGAGGCGAGACATATTTCCACCCAGCCGTGTCTCCCGGCGCCAATTTACACCCTCCGGTCGTCGGTTTCGTCCGTCCTTGGGCCCTCGTGTGAAACCCTCCGTTCTGGGCAAACGTGTTGGCTTTCCGGGGAGACGTCTCGACGCTCTCGAGGCTAATTTACCCGCCTTAACGCGACACTTCCCGTCGCGACTAGACAGACTGATACGATTAATGCTCGTGGCCCCTCGTCACCCAACCTTCGGATGATCTATACTCATTAGCGCAAGGCTCGTTGTGGTCTAGTTTCGGGTCGGGCGTCGTCGTCGCGCGGGGACGAGGGTGAAAATTGTTTTTCGTAAGGCTTTTGATAAGAACGAGCAATCCGATGATTTTTTTAAGGGGACTTGTAGGTAGACAGGTATGGAATAAAGGAAAAGTGTCAGGGAATGGATCGAGATATTTTTTGACTCGGAAAGTGAATGATCAATGTATGACAAAGCATTTATGTAATTCTTCATTTGGAACTATGAGAAATTTGTGCTTTTCATATAACAAGAATTTTTCGTCGATTTTGACTTGCTAATTCTGAATTCATTTGTCAAATTTATTCAAGACTTAATTCTTTAATTATTTAAACTGTCTAGTCTGATGATTTGTGGCAAAGTATTATATGTTACCTCTCAAAGACTCTTTATTGATCGTCCCAGCATCGTCCAAGCTTACCATTTAATTCCAGATAGTGTACTCAAACAACCGCCTGCACAGTTTTCATTAATTTATTCGTACAAATTTAACTCTACCTCTCGCAGAAAAAACATCCAATCTCTCGGTATCAAAAGTAAACACGGTTCTAAAAATTTTTACGTTTTACTATAACGCGTGTCGTTTTTTTTTCAGCGTTTTCGAAAGCAAATATTAATTCGGGAGTTTTAAAGGAAGCTTCAAAAGTTCGCGTTACTGCTGTTTCCCTTTAGCCGAATCGCGATTTTTCCAGTTTGTTTTTACACAACGCGGCGTACACCGACGACAAAGTGCCAAATTCCATAGGAAAAATCGTATATACAAATGTGCACGCGTATATATCTCGTTACGTAAAAGTGATAAAAAAGCAAACGTTGAA
This sequence comes from Hylaeus anthracinus, assembly GCF_026225885.1. NCBI lineage: Eukaryota > Metazoa > Arthropoda > Insecta > Hymenoptera > Colletidae > Hylaeus > Hylaeus anthracinus. Next base: position 9,216,190 of record NW_026534347.1, read on the forward strand.
GTGATCCACGTAGAAAAAAGTTTGTCTGTAAACCAATTTTGTTTGTTGCCTATAGCTATCGTCTCGAACGCGGGGGTGTATACAATTTTCGCGTTGACTGCTTTTTTCGGTTTCACAAAACCATGCCGACCAATCGTTCCGTAAATACTCCCTTGCATACAAAAAAAAATTGCAACACCCGCTGCAGAGAGGGAAAAACAGAGTTCGATAGTTCCTGGATCAATGGACGGGGCATCGAAGCGTCTTCGTCAGCTTTCAAATTTCGATGATCAATAATTGGCCGGCGTGGAATTATTGGAAAACCCGCGATTGAATCGCGCTTCTTCGTACAAAATTTAACTCAATTTTTAACAAACGTTTCTCCAATTCTATTGGAAAATATTGCACTGGATACGGGTAGGAAGTGTCGGCGTGGCGGCGTCCGCCTTTAGCTTGCTGGAAATACGGGTAGGATAATACGAATAAAATTTGAAAGCGAATTGATCGGACATGGTGGTCCTCTTTGTGACAATCTCAATTATCTATAATACGGTTAAATTTATTATTAAATAGTGTCAGATATATTACATATGCGACTAGGTGAATCACTTTAAAATTCGAAATCGTGGTGTACTTGAGATTTCACCTGGTATAATATGGAAGTGCAATTTAACAATTATTTAAACATTTATTTCAAATAAATATAAAATAAAATGATATACTTTTTGAGTTCATACTAAAGATCAAGAATACTCCCAGTCCAAAGTTGCGTAGAATTACAATTCAGTTGCTCCAAGAATTATCACTACAGAATAATTTAATTGTATTGTAAGTTGTAATTCAGGGATCTCATTCAAAAATATTTATCGAAGGAAAAGTTCGAAGTAGCCTCAATAACATTGTTAAACGTCTCAAACAATATTTCCGAAGAACGAGGCATCCAAGTGCCACCGAGTTTCCGAGTTTCGCCGCTATCAGCGGAAACGCTAGCCAGGGTATAAATTTGTTAGCTTTATATCCGACGCGATATTGCGAAATTTGTTCAGGCGTTGTCGGTGTCGGGGCAAGGGTCCTCCGCGTCGTGTTAGGTTCATGATGCATCGTGATATCCCTCGAATGCCGAGACAGAAATAAAAACTCAGGATGTCGTGGGCTGAACTCGAATGAGATGGATCTGCCAGACGGTACTGTCTCTGACGCGACGGTACAGGTGTGTATCCCATGATCCTTGATATGCAGGACGAGGGCTGGTCTAAGGATGCAACGTGACTTCATCACAGACCTTGTTTATTTTTTTTCTTCCTCTCCCACTGCTCTGGAAAATATTTTCCAGTCGCGGTCGAGGCGTTACGCGAACCGTCCGTTGGCCAGCGAGCCTCTAAAACGTTTTCCCATGCTTGAAACGGAGACGTTCCCTCGTAACACTCAAATTTCACTTGAATCGTATACAGAGTACCTCGTTCGGATTTGGATGAACGCTTCGAGTGTCTTCGTTTCTATGGATCCCACGGGGATGTCGTTCGACGAGATGTTTGCTTTGACGTGATATTTTGATCGGAGAAATGGAGGATTTACGTAAATGACTTCGCAATCTGATGATTAGAGAGGTTTACTTCGAGTGGTGCTGTATTGTCTTTGTTTTTGTATTCCTTACACAAGATTCTTCTTTAGATAGAATTTATTTGACTGAGACTCCCTCTCTGTAATTTCAAAGAGATAATTGTGTACATAATAAGTATAAATTGGCTTTGGTACATTTAGCACAAGATAGCAATTTAATATTGATGAAACGTATAGTAGTATTTAATGTGTAGTTTAATCGTGAAGAATATTATAAATGAACAATAAATGTAATAATCTCTCACTAGTTGACTGGAGACATTTATGCAAATTCATATTTCTACAGTTCAGATTATGAATTGAAATTTAAAGAAAAGTATGTCATCTTGTAAACAGTGTAACATGTACTTTATTATTGACTTTTATTTATTTTTGTTTTCGTGCATGTCCTCAGACATTTTCATATATTTCCACTTGACATAAATATATAAACACGTCCAATGTACTCGTAATTAATGCTGTTTTACTTTTTGTTTATCGTTTCATTATAATTTAAAAATTGCTATTATTACTCTACACGATCAAGAATTGTGTCGGTTTATTCTCTGCAGATATGGACGTCAGTTTAAAAAGATTAAGCGAAATAACCAGGTTGCCGGGTAAAAAGAGCGAGGTCATCTTCTCAATTTATCTTTGAGCTCGAGACTTTTTAATCCTCTTTTATTAATGCGCTAAAAGGTTATTCTTGGACGATATTAACAAAGAACAATGATTAAAGAATATTAAATTTTTTTTTTAATTTACTTACAGTGGAAACTTTTTGCACAAAGATATCATTTTTACACCGGGTAACTCGTTACTTCTAAAAGTAGGAAAGAGTGTCCGAAGCAGAAGTTTACTGGCTACATGGGCTGATTAGATAACTTAAAATTGGATATTTCTGTATTTGTCGTATAGAAGCTTTTAGAACGAATACAGTAATCAATTTTTCAAGATAGATGGTATATATAGTCTGTTCAGATCAAAATAAAACAGAAAAGTAAATAAAAATTCAGTGAAGCACATAATAAATGCAGAACAAAGGAGATCCAACGCAGGTATGAATGAAAGTTCAGTACTGCATTACGAAAGATTGTTTATATTAGGTTGTCCCAAAACTTTCTTTCGTTTTATTAATAAGCAATACATGCACAATATTTTATGTTTCACGTTACATTACTGAATTGTGTACGATTCATTTTGCTCCATTACTGTCACAACATGAATATCTAGGAAATTAGATTGTCTATTTATAGAAACACGACCACATAAAATAATTGAGTACAACTCGCGAAAAAAACTTTCGGGACAACCTAATATAATACAACAACATCGGGAAAACTATCCCTATTAAAATATACTGATTTTCCAGAAGGACTACCGAATTAGAAGCGAAAATTGGAGCCAACCAGCTAAAGCCGTACCGCAAGCATCGCTCTCATTGCCGATATCGTTTCCGCCGTATGTTCGCCGTGGTGGATAACGTTTTCACGTGTCACCCATCGTTTTCTCGATCCCGTAAAAACGAGGACGTCGCTTTCATTCGGAACAAATCGCTCGGCACGTCAATCTCTCATCGAACACACGGAGAACTGAGCGGGAACACGTGGCACACCGTAGTCGAACCGTGTCCGTAGGAAGCGTCGGACGATAATCGATTCCTAGCAACCGATGGGATCGCCATCGAGTCGATTAGAAACCGTCTGCACGAAAAGAAGCTTCGTGACCTTCTTCTCGCACTCCCCCGCGAGCGAATAGGGTACACGACAAAGTGGAATTGTGCACGGATAAAAGATTCAGTCGTCTTTCGTTGGAAAATGGCGGATCCTCCCTTTCTCTCTTCCCTTCTCTCTTATTCCCTTCCCTTCTGGTCATTCTCTCTACGTTCTCTCGTTTCGCAGCGAAGCAGACGTCGCAGCGACTTTAGACGCGCCGGTGTACGACACGTATGCGCCCAGGACGATTAAACTTTAAGGCTTTCGCGGTCGATCCTCTCTCGAAGGATTCCGTCACATGGTGCTGCGCCCCTCTTAGCTGGCTCCCCGAACGAGATAGCTCGCAGTAAAGCAATTTGGGACACGTTGCGACGTGTTGCTGGGAAACTTCTGTCGCGGGAACGATTCGGAAAGTTTCTTTGACTCGCGGCCGACAGCCTCTTGTTAATTTATGTCGCGGCGAGCGATGACGAAACTCGCGGACGCTGCATCCTCGTCGAATCTCTCATGCGTCGGCTTAATCCAGGTGTTGAAAATTCAAATTCAATCTTAACATCATTGAGTTGATTTTTGCGGTGTTTTTTGGCATTATGGATTTTTATCCCGTGCAGAAATAAATTGCTTTAATGCACATCCTCGTTCGTAAATATGTGGACACTTACTACCTTTAATGAATAATTAATATACAGTTAATTTCATAAATATTCTTACTCTTGATGTCTACTGAAAAAAAGTCTAAATGAAATTATAGATTTGATGTTTGGAAATAAATTTTTCATTATAATAATATCGATACCAAATTTCATTAAAATTCCTGAGTAAACATATCACTCCCCAAGCACAAGCCTGGCTAGATACGCTTGCAGTTTTTGATGACTTAAAGTTCGCTACCTCTACGTCATGTGATAGTGGCGCTTTGCGCGAAGGCTGGATTCTAATTGAATTTCGAATTTACTTTGCGCTCAGACGCGAAGTTGAAGTTGCTTACTTTAGTTTCCCCGGTTCCCTTGGAAATTTCAGCGCGCGCAAAGTAAAAGGAAAAGCTCTGAAATCGCAAGTCACGTACAATTTATACGCAACCGCGTATGACAGTTTTTCTTGCAATTCATCGTTTTATTTTGTTCATACTGATTGGACACTGCTAGGCGTTGGAGAAAGTGCAAGTGCAACGTCGATTAATCGAAGCAATTCACTAATCTGATACATGCTCAATTAACTGAGCAGAACGGTTCTGGTATCTCGAGTACAAGCATGTCTGATTAGATCTTCTGTTTAGATAATCGAGAGTCGAGCAATTAGCCAGGTGTGTCAATCTAGCTATCATCGGTAATCAATCACCGAGCGTATCTTGGATTACTCGGGAAAAATTTATCTGTTATTTTTTACACTTTGATGCTGAGTCAAGGTAATTATAGTAATGGAACCAGTCCACTGACTGAAAATTACTTTTTTTAAATAGTTACTTCTAGTCACAGGAAAGAATTTACAGAAAAGAATTTAAAAATGAGCAGCAGGATAATAGAAACGTTTAATTGTTCCATTAAAATTAGTTCCCTGTTTGTCACACTTGTATAATTAACACGTTTCCATGATGATGTTGAATGTACATTTATGTTCACCAAACAAGCATCAAATAGAGTAATTAAACTTGATGCAAGTGATATATATTAACGTTGCACGAAATATGTACGAGTAAGTACTTTATAAATACGCTTTGAAGCGAATCGATACAAAATTGCCTTTAATTTCGTAATTGCGGAGCTCTCTGTATGGTACAATTATAAATTCATAAGCTATCGCAGAACGCATCGTGCGATACTCATATGTTACAATTCTTTAGTAATTATTTTTGTATCATCGCGTGAAGGCAATTTGGCGTTCGTGATAAGAATAGATTGTTATAGAACTTTTGCATGGTGTCATAAACAAACAGAAGGTAGAAATTCGATCACCAGAAACACAATTAAAAGTTAAAGCCAGTATTTTTCCGGTGGTTTTTATTTCCATATTTCGTGGACAATGTTGATAGGAAGTGTGTTTAGAAAAATAACGTTTTATTTATTTATTGTCGCATACATGTTCAATATTTAGATACATACGTGAGTCATAACATAATGCGAATACTTATCGGACTGAGTGTATAAATCGACTTTGGTATTTTTAGCGTTTACCCAAAAGTTGTAGGGCATTCATTCAACACACACAATCTTAACACTTTGCGATCCTATGTCGAGTGTGGCTCGACAAAAACCTACTGGAATCAGAAAATTCCGAGTGCAAAGGGTTAATATAGAAGTATAAGGAGAAATTCCAAAGGATGAATCTTGACAAGGCTCTAATCATGTACCTAGCTATGAAGAATTAATTATTAATTAAACACACAAGATCTTAACATAAAAATAACAAGAAATACCACAGTGGAATGGCTGTTGACATAGCCCAGAATTACCCAAATCATTCCCAGAGTCACAGACAAGCTCTTTTCACGTTTCTACCTAGGTTCTACCAAGAATCTTTAGGTTCGTTTACGATCGGTCTGTTCCCTTCGATATCGTTTCGCACCACTTTTGCCCCAGTTCTCAAATAATCCCCGCTTCTTTAACGACGCGGAATCGCCAAGGTTGCAGGAATTGAATCCTCGGAGGTCGGCGCGCAAGGAGTTGACGTTCGCCGACAGGGGGCGTCCCCTATTAAATTCACGCTGCGTCGGGCCTGTGCTCACACTTGTCTGCCGGTTCATCATTAATTCCGCGCGTTACGGTTCCGCCCGAGTCACGGGCAGCATTAAAATTGAATTGCCGGTAACTTCGTTTCCGAGTTTCGAAACTGCTCGCGCGCGTCTTAGCCTCGATCGATCGGCCGCGATTATTCCGGCCAGTTCCTCCGCTGCTTTCGTAACGAAGCGTTTTCGAGAGGGATCGGGATTGAAGGGCGCTTCTAAACGCCTCCTTCCTTCCTTCCTCCTCCTCCCACCTCCCCGCCGCGATCGAGTGTTCGTTGCAATTTTTCACCGTTTCTCAACGTCGAATCGGTAACGATGCACCGGTTGAAGGGGAATTAGAAGTAGCGCAGGATGCAAGGGCAGCAGGAATTGGCCGTGGAGATCAACCATAGAGAGTTAGTTGATAGCGAGCGAGAAGGGACGTCGGAGGGGTGTGGGGTAGCGTCAGGATAACGCCGGCTCAGGTTAAGGAAGGAAAAATAGCCGAGACCCGCTGAGTTTGCTCCCACGAGATATCGAGCTTCTTCTTTGGTTAGTCTATAATGCGATCTCGCGCGGAACCCATCGATCCGCTTGAGCGTTTTTCACGTATGCCAACGTTGATCGATTTTAGCAATTGGCGGAGGATCTAGATTCTGAAACTGTTAACGTTTCCTTGGTTTGAAAACTCTGGATCTAGAGATAGCTGGATTTCTGTTTAGGATTTGAGCGGAATCTTTGAGAAATTTTTTCAGACTCCAAACATTGGTTCCTGTTAAGAAATGGTACTAGAAATATAAATGTTACAGATTTTCCACTGTCAACTAGTAGAGTTATGAGTACGTAAATATAAAGGCACAGAATTAATTTCCACGCCTAATGCTTGTCAAGTATTTTCATATTCTGTTAGAGCAGCAATACACAACATTTTGTGGCTATTGAACTTTGTATATGTAAATAAATACACTATGATGGCCATCAGGTTGCGAACTCACAAGGTTGCCAATTTAACGTAACAAAATGACGAGTAAAGATTTTTACTCGAACTCCACTCATAAACGATCGAACGTAAAAGCGCAGAAGTAATTTCCACACGTAATAGTTCATTCGTATTAGCGTACACATATTTCCAAACAATTATCTAAGAAAACGATATCATGATCTACATCCCTACAAAAAGAATTTCGAATTATATTTTTGCATCTCAAAGGCGTTCGCGGACGCGTACTCGCCGAGCAATTGATTGTTCATACGAACGAACATCGCTCGCACGGTTAGATGGTTTCGCGTAAACGTTCGAACTTCTGTCGCAGTCGATGCGTTGGAAAGCGCAGGGATGTGCGACGCAAACGACGCACGTTCATCGGTACGAGAGATGGGGATGAAAAAGGCCAAGGGTCGCGGGCCACGGGTTTCTTTGATCGGTGATGCATCGAAAACCGCACCGGGAAATTCGGTATTTCGGTGCATTCAAGCACCGATCCTCTCCAGTTGACGTATGTGGCTTCGTTTCACCCCCTCGTGTTTCTCCGACCCTCCTCGGGACAAAGTAGGCATCTCTGGTGACAGTGGAACTCGCGTGAAATAATTAACAACTCTCGTAACGATGGCCCCGTCCTCCCATCGCGATCCACGACCCGCGAACAGCTCTCGAAATTTCAGCGGTCACTCGAACTGTTCAACGTCGACGACTCCGAGAAATTTTAATCAGCTGTGAATTCGATCCCTTAATCTGTGCTGATAGAAAGTTTCTTCGGAATCGATTCTTCGTGCGTGTGTAGATGGAAAAGTTTTTAGCTTTGTAATGGAAATTAAAGTGATTTTTTAACCGACTTCGAAAAGGAGGAGGTTCCACAATTCGACATGTATATTTTTTTTTTTACCAGAAAGTTTCAATGATGAGAATATTCTATTATAATATTTTTCACAAGCCCTTCTTTGATTTTAGATATATTTAACTTGGAATTTTTTGAAAGGCTATACATTATGTACAAAATAATAAAACAACTAACACTGAAGTAGTAATAAAATAAAACTTACAATTAATGTATCTAAATCTCTCTAATTCAAATTACAAATATCTAATGAATAAAAAACTATTTCCATATTTCACAATCTAGCTTCAGCGTTTGGCTAACGTAACTTCATCCTAGCACTGCATCGTGTACCGATTAGCTAAGCAATTATTAGTACACCATACAGGAAGGATTAGCCGCGTTCTATGGTAACATTTTCTACAAAAGTATTAGCTGATTAACTACTTAGGTTGATGGTAATCCCTGTTCTAGTTAACGTGAGGTCCCCCAAGGCTTCTCTTGTCAGAGGAGGCGTCGAAGTTTCTGTATCCCATTAAAATTGTAATATCTTGATATCCTAAATCACCCGTTGCCCTGTAATCTATGTGCAGATCGCATCAGATTACGCAACAACTTCACCCCTTACTTCCCAAACACATTTGATGCTTGTTAAAGGGATTATGCAAAAAGAGGGCTGTAACTCTCATCGGTTCGATGCGTTTCACGTATGAAAATTGTTGTACAAGTTTGGTGAATAGAACGATCTATATGTTAATGTTAGAAGCTAGAAGAAGAAGTTAGAAGAAGAAGGGTTGAGTTCATTAAAATTTGTATAATAAATAAATAAATTTGTATATAAATAATTATGTAGGAAATGGGAAGAGGGAAAGCAGTGGGAGACTAAAGTTAACCTTTGCACTTTTATGATTTATAGCAATGATATGAATCTGTATAAATAACTTCAATGCACATTAGTTTGTATTCTAAGTATTGGGCATTCGTATGGTCGCATTATGTAGCATTGTTATAAAATGATTAGTCCAGTCATTGATGGAGATAAGTATTAGGTTGTTCCGAAAGTTTCTTTCGCGAGTTGCACTCAATTATTTTATGTGGTCGTGTTTATATAAATAGATGATCTAATTTCATAGATATTCATGTTGTAACAGTAATGGAGCAAAATGAATCGTGCACAATTCAGTAATGTAACATAAAACATAAACTATTGTGCATGTAGTATTTATTAATAAAGCGAAAGAAACTTTTGGGACAACCTAATACGTCTCAACCTGATGGACAAACTTTGCTAACCATCAAAAGGAGTAAACAGCAATAAGACGTAACATTAAGAATCAATTAATGTCTTTCAACGCTCACTTGAGGCTCACAGCTCCAATGCTGGGGATAGCCACGTCTCAACCTGACAGACATAACTATACCTAACCCCTACAACTTTATCAATCACTAAAAGGAGCAAAGAGCGTCTCGATACGCATTTGCCAACAATTATGGCACGATACAATATTACCCGCGGCGTACTTAGCCAGATTGAACGGCTGGAAATTGGTCAACACTGGAATTGGCGGACATCAAAGTCCCGTTTCACACAACAGGACGAATCAAGCGGCGAAGCATCGATGTTGGTCCACGCCACGGAAACGTATGTCCGCGCAGTAGTGTTGACACGGTGCCGCTTATCCGGAACTGCCGGAAGTCAGTTTGTAGTTGGTACACAAGGTTTGCCTTCCGGCGCGTATCTTACAGCGACCGGACACTTTCCCTTCGTTAGACAGTCGGCTGATGTCGGATTCGAGGGAACTTCGTAGAAAGTCCGTAGTTTGCAGTCGTGGTGGTGGAAAACATCAGGGCACCGCGCAGCTTGTAACTTTCGCGATTTTACGACCACGAAGGGTTCCTGCTCCAGGCGGGGCCGACGTTCCCTGAAAACATGCTGACGCGGAGGGAATAGACGTTTTCCTCGCAGTGTGGTTCTGTCAGGTTTTGTTTAGTATTCTTGCCGCGAGTGAACATATTAACTAGTTGAAAAGGTTCTTTTCTATAATTCTAAAATTTGTCCAGGTTCTTCCTTTTAACACTATTTTTTGCTTTTAAAATTTTTATTACACCTCGGATAGGACAGTAAAAAATAATATTAATTTCATTGTGCCTTTAACGCACAAATCTATCGATAAACATAAATTATCGAATTTGATTTTATCTGAAGGTATTACATATTTCCAGAGCGTTTAATTCCAGTCGACATATTTTTGCGCTAAACTTAAGCTTGATTTGTGACCTTATTAAATGCAGGTTCGTGTGTCAGAATTATGTGAATATTTTTAAATTTAAATTTCTTTCGAGTCAAATTCTTTGGATTACCTTAAATTAAATTTGATATTTTCTATTGTTTTTCAATGTTTCAAGTGCATCAAATTCTGTCGAATCGACGTTGTATTTACACGAACACGGTGTATCGTGTACTTTTCTGCTTGGATACCTGATATGTTGACTTGCGGGCAGTTGCTCTACCAATCCCATTGCTAAATCTATATACATAATAAATATCAGCGTATCTCACGTTACGAAATGCTCGGAGGCATGATTTTTAAAGTATCGCACTGCCTCGATCGACGATACTGTTCCTGCGTTCGTTACAGAATATTTAAATAAATAAGGAAAATTTTCCAGATATGATATTTATTAATATTGTACTTTCAGTTAGAAGATTCAATGAATCCAGATTTTAGGGACGCCCTGTAGAATGAATTTATTAAATTCGAAGAATACAACGTTCCAGACACCTGCACTAAGGCTACCTCTTTTTATTAAGCTTTTTTCTTTTATTTTTCACTCTCTACCATTGTTCATTAAAAGTCGTAGCATCTAGCTGCAGTAACGAACTAAAATTTGACACGAAAAGATAACAGCAGTATTTCGTTTCAATCACGAGCGCCACCATACTTCCGTGGCCTACTGTACATTTTCACTGTACATTTTCACTTTTGAACTCTAAAATACCTGGCAAATGTAACGAGCAGAAAAGTAAAGCGTTACATTCCATAGAATTTGTAGTTTTTCGTTTCCTAATTAATAATAGCTATTTGTGTATGTACGTGTTGATTTTCGATAAGAGAAACAGCACAAAAGTAGTGAATAATATGGATGAAAAATAGTGATGTATTCTTTAAAAAAAAAATTTTTTGATCGAGTTTGCGATTACGATAGCCATCGAAACAGTTCAGAAATAAATAACAATTTTTCTATTCCAACCTTTCCGTCATAACTGCTTGCCCTCTTCAGAAATGTCAATTATTATCGAAATTAATTTCATACTTAAAAATATAACAATAAACAACAAATTTAAAACTTAGTAAAATATATGACGTAAAATATAGCGCACAACATTTTTATCTTAAATTATAGTAAAATATACACAAGTTGGGTCCACACGATCTTTCACAAACAACACGTACACGCACGTATCGCATACAGAAGCATTCTTCGACACTTTGGCAGAGTTAATTAGGGAGAACATGATATCGTTGTAAGTAGAGAATGGGGTAAAGAAAAGCATACAGTGGAATTAGTGCATTCGAGGTTGTTCGCGAGAATGTTGTTCCTTTGACGGTTTATCATTCATGAGCGTGGTTGAATGCGAGCTGCGTCGAAGGAAAAACCGTTTCGCATATTAAATAGAATACACCGTGTGCAAACAGTCGTGAGAGTGTCGAGAGGTCGACTTATTTTTCGCGCTTGAATTACGCCTTGGCAAGTTTCTGGGTCGTCTTACACGGCGCGCTTTCTACGGCGTTTAAGAGCTGTCAACCCGCGGCTTTCATTTTTCTGATAGCTCGCTTCAAGTTAGGATGATCCGCCTGTTCGACCTCGGAGAGCCTCTAGTCCTCTTATTATCAAGGGATCCGCATTCCGTGCTCCGCTTTCACATTTCTTTTACGGTCCATCGCGCGAGTTTTGGACCGGCCGATGACGTCAGTTATGTATCTCTCGTAGCGATGAAAGCCGGACCTGTTCTCCTTTTCTTTACAGCTTTCGTCGAGTAATGTTATTTTTCTGGGTCACGTGCACATCGCTGTCGAAAATTCAAGCGTTCATTACGAAAATGATTCAAATACATACTTTCTCGATTCCATGTACTGCTGAATGTTCAAATTATTAACACAAACGAGAGTTTCTGTTTTACGATTGCTCTAAAATTTTGTAGGAATTCATTTCTTAACGATGTCACAATTTTTAAGTACCTGGGAAAGTGACTCAATTCTGGGAAATTGAAGTATTAGCTTCAACGCGTATTGTTGAAAATTAATTGAAATATCGTCAGACGTTACTTTTTATTTATCGCAACCAATAGATATCCATATACATAATCGGAAATCAATTACCCGTGCCAGGTAAAGCACGAGAAAGGGACCGGTGCAGAACAGTTAACTCATAGAAATCGTATAACGAGTCAGACTTGTACAGCGAAATTGGTGTTCGAACATAAGAGCGAGTTAGGTTCGTTACGAACTTTCCAGACAGAATACAGCGTTCGAAAAATAATTAACGTCTATACAACCTTGTTGTATAAACGTGTTTTATTGTTTTTTCACAAGCAATATTGAACGTAAATAATAAACAAGCAGTGACAATGTTTGGGTTTTTGGCAAAAGACTAATAAAACGTTTTAAATTTAATATAACAATACAAGCCCGCTATGTTATTGTCAATTTAATACCAAATTTTAATCTGTATACAATATGTCGATAAAATCTAGATACACGAAACTTTTAGTTAATAAAATTCATTAAAGAAAACAAAAGTGTTTGCGTAAATAAATCGCGCAACCATTGTGCACATTCTGTTACAAATTTTAAATGCCAATTTCACACGTGTGTGGTATTCTTTTTTATTTTTACTTTTCACAGCAATTCCATTTACATTTCAAAAAATTATAATCAATCATCGAACATAATGAAACAATTTTCTTTAACGACTGAATCGATCAGTCTTTCTGTGTTTCATATTTCACACCTTAGAATTTGTTAAATTTTACTTTCTCAAGCTCCAAAATGGTGTACTCGCGTACTGGCGCATTCACACGTATCGTTGCAAGACGAATCTTCCCGCGGGGTTGTCCGTACCTATGCATGGGCTCTATAAATTTCGCGCCTAAGCTCCAAGCGAGTGCGTCGCAGACTCGCGCGAACACGATACAGTTGCGCGGTCCACGGGAGAGAAATGTCGTTGCCGATAAAAAAAAGACGTGGCCGCAGATTAATCTGGATCAACCGCAGATAAACTGGTCATAATTCCTCCGTAACGTCGTCCTTTTGCTGGCTGGAAAGATATTAACGTCTAGCGGTGCTATATCACCGTGAAAATATGCCTGCAAAGACGACATGACGGATCGCGAATAGGTCGGCAGCAATATTGCACCTTCGTTGATTCTCCAGCTTGAGTTCTGTGCTTCTAAAACGATTAACATAAGTGGAGTTACTTTGTTTTGGACTGGAGATCAAATTATTACGACTTGATTAACATGGCACTGAAGGGCATAATTATTTTTTACATTCGTAGAATTATCACTCTATGAAAATGTCAAAAAGTCAGTTGTTGGGGAAACTGAAACTTCGAAAATTACTTTAAAAAAAAATTTCGAAAGCTGTCTTTTGACACATTCAGTAGAAATACTACTAAATACTAGAATCACAATTAATATAAAATTACCACATTCATAATTAAGCAATAAGAATTGAATTATAATATCCGACTCGTCAGGTTAATCAAATTACTTTAATTTTATACGACCTACTTTAACTCAATTTTGCGATTCGATGAACAGGAAATTCAGTAGTTCGAACTACAACATTTTTCTCGACATCTATTACATCTTTTCACAATATACATCGCTTTGAAGACGCAAATAAGGAGTAAATGCAGTAGCGACAAAAATTTATTTTTAAACATAGAAATTCTCGTTTGTTTCGGCATTATCGCAAATTACTTTTGAAACTCATTGAACGCGAAAGGCTAGATTCGGCTGAAATATTTTCGAATATCCGCCGCGGTGCGTTTGGCTCACTCTTTTTTTATTTTATTTTTATATTGATTTCACGCTCGTTTGAATGCGCTGCTCGTGTCGGACCATAAATTATACGTCTATCTATCGAGCCGTGACAGAGATTTATCGCAGTTATCTCCGTGCGAAATTTACTCGATGTAACAACAATCCATCAGGGTCGTGACTAATTAATTAAAGCAAGAAACCCGTGTGATGCTCGTGGGTCTCTTTGTCTCTGACAAATAATGCGATTATCGCTTAATAGTTAATTTATATATGAACGGGAAGTCTATAAACATTGTCTGTCGATGGTCAAGAGAGGATATTGCTCGTGTTCCCTGTAATTCACTGAAATTTCATATGTAATTAGTTATTTATGTCAGTGAAATACAAACGAATTTACATAATTTATTGCCTTCCATGGCGATCAATAAATAACGAGATTTATCATCCCAGCTTGCGTCAATATTAATAAAATAGGCTCTCGAGTGTTGAACACGTCGTATTATGTACAAATTGTGTGCGTTGGAGCAATTGACGCATGACAGAGAGATATGAAGCTTCAATTGAAAACAATGGTATAGTCCGAACAATGGTTGGAGCAATAGATCGTCATGTTTAATAGCATTGTTATACGCGTGGTTGATCCAGACTGTACTATTGTTTTTAGTCAAATATATCGACTATAGTTTTGTTATTTGAAACCCAAATTGTTGTTATTTTCCACTAACTTGATTTTTCCTTTCTGTTTCAGGTAAGCCACGAAAACGAAAACTTGACTTAGACAAACCCACAGATAATTTCCAAAGAAATTTCCCATCACAGGTATTTATTATAATCAGTAATCCTTGGCAACGAGGTATTAGGTTCTTTCAGAAATATGTAGCACAAAGGGTTAACCGAACGAACGGATCGATCTATCGCGGAACGATCGCAGAAATCTAAAAGAAGTTTCTCGTAGAAGAGGGAGATTACAGAGAAAGAAATTAATAAACCCATCAGCGATCGGCAATCGTTCGCTGAGGAAGTCCTAGCTAAATCCGTGGGATAAGGACAACGTCTGGTGGTGATGGACATAATATCTTTTCCTTATATCCTTTTCGCAGCGGGGATTTGAAACCAGAGCGGAACGCGGGCCGAAGGGAGGCAAAGTAAAGGATTTCGCCTTAGTAGACGCGTCGGATCACGTCGTGAGACGGGTTAAATTGACGGGATAACGGCCGATCGTGTCTGAAAGCTTAAAGTCTGCCGCGAAAGTGATTACCGGGTTGCTGCTTGATATATATATATAGTTCCTCCTCGGTGAGTTCGTTAATAATAACCCGATAGAAGTTTGTTGCGCGGGGTTAAAAGGTCGCGCTAACGAAGATCCGCAACCACTAACGAGTATCCAGCGTTTTAAATTAGCGGTTGAATTTCCTCTGATTTTCGCTGTCGAAACAAACTTGGAGCTGTCCGTGCACGTCGCGCTCTTGATTATACTTCTGATGATGTTTGGCGGAGGGGCTTGTATCGGTGACGCGTTGGGAATTGATTAAGGTTGGAGTTGTACGAAGGGTATTTAATATTTTACGTGGTTTACCGAGGATTTCAGATGTACGCCATTTCCTTCGAATAAAATAGTTGGACGTTTTGCTGGAAATGCAGGTAGGATTTTTTTTTAGGGTTTAAGTTATACATAACGATGTCGGGGTGCTTGTGTTGTTTAGGAGAAACTATCTTCAGATTCAGAATCTTCATTAAAAACCTTCGATAAACCGTACCACTTTGTTCGGTTGACTTTTAAGTGAAATTTTGGCGCCGGTTTCGCAAACACGTTGTGGTTGTGACGAAACTGAAACTAATGCAAGTTCCCCGAATTCGAGAGCTCGCGGAATTGCAATTTCGCGACTTCCGAAGTTCCGAGTTGCAGCTTCGGAGTTCGAAAGTCCACAGAAGTTACACGGTCCGAAGTTCCAAAGAACATAGAATTCAAAACACTTCTGATTCTCGCGGAGAATCTATTGCTTCGTCTAAATTGTAGCTTCTTTATCGATGCTGCTCAACTATGTGATCGGGGATTACCTCGTATGTATATTTAACGGATAATCAATCGTTGGGATTGATAATTTAAAAAAAGATATATAAAACTTTGATCTAAACAGTATGTCGCGATTATAACGAACTGTTACACTGAACCACGTGACATATAACCCGTGTTCGGCGACGTGCGACGGGTTGGGGACTTGCTCGCTGTCACTTACGTAATAACTAGTACTAACATATAATTTGGCCGTATCTGTGTATTTTGTGAAACGCTGGGAGGTGGATCCGCGGTGCCGTTCAATTTATCCGAATTAGTCTGTGCAATTAGGAAAGTATCAATATTAATTTATTATAATTAATTTAAATGGACAGCCCGCGGGCTTGATTAGTTTGCTGTGTACCCGTTGTTTGAAGTGCACTCGCGATTAATTAAATTGGGCAATCTATATTTCGTGATTGCGCGATTGAGATACGTCGTCGGTGGTGATTCTCAAGGGATTGCGTCATCTCGGTATCGATGGAACCAATTTTTCGTAACTGTGCCATTTGCCCCTGTGAAGTAAACTTTTTATCGTCAATGGTAGATATATTATGCTTCAAAATGACATTTAATAATCAAAATATGAATGAAGTCTTATGGCTTCAGTTTTTATCAGTAGATTGATTATTATTAAGAACCTCGCCTTTTTTTAACGAGGACTTCCTTTCTTTAACAATAACGCTATCTTAAGTCGTGTATTTTTAAGAGAGGAATGAATCAACCATTTTCTCCTTCCAGTACTTTTTTCTTTTATATGAATAGGTACATGACAAAGACACCATCTTTTTCTATAAACACTATATATTTTATAGCAACTAATATTTAATATAAATTTGATGAAAGTTGATTGCATGCTCCTTGAACTACTATTGTTCTTCATCGCGTCAGTTAAGCGAGGGAAGGACCATAAGAGGTCCCCGAAGTTTAAAAATTATTAGCTTCCAAGTGGCGAGGATCTAAAGTGAAATTGCTGCTTCCACTCTGAAAGTATGGAGCTGAAATATATATGCTCTTAACTTTGTCGTCCGTTATACACACATTCTCCTGTCTTAATTTATTCACCATGGAAACAGCACCTCGTAGCAATAATTTTACGTTAACTTTACGCGATTGTTTGAAGTAGCTATACTCTGAGAAAACATTTTATACGTTATTCTTCTTAATCTTATTTCCGTTATTCTTTAGTTTACTTCCATTTCTCGTCTTTACATCGATATTAAGTTTTGATATTTATTGATGTTTGCACATTTTTATCTATGGCTATAATATATTTTTAATTTAATATAATTATTTTCAATCTATATATAATATTTTTATTTTTATGTGGAGACTTTACAGAACTCTGCCATTTTATTGTATTTTTAATTTATTATTTGATCGCATATCAGAATGAGGATTCACTAACAACTCATTTTTCTAAATATATTATTGCTCTCGTGTTTGTGACGACAAAAGTGCCTACCTTGTGCTTTCACTTATGTTAATTTAATAATTGGATATAGATCTCAACTCGCTGTTTTCGAAGATTGTATGTTTCTGCCACAGTTATTCACGTATTACCATTTGCAAATCTCGCCCAAGTATTTCGTCGTTATCTATGGAATGCATTATGCCAGAAACACTTGAGTGTCTAGAGACGCTATAAATTAATAGCCATTGCGGCTGAAACTGCTCGGGTCGATACTAACTGGAATGTCGAAAATTCCTATTCGTACACGAATTTGTGTAAACTTGATAGGGGATAACTTATAATCCGTCTAATACCCCTAACAAAAGCTATAGAAACTGACCGCGTTAATTGCATTCCACGCGTTACAATATTCCATTCATCTTAGTCACTTATTCCCAAGTGCTAGATGTTTAGAATTTAGCGAACATCCGAAAATTTGTTCCTGTTCTCCACTATTAAATTTTTAATCTTATTTGTTCGAACTTTGTCTTACAATTATTTACACATGTCTTAATAGAAATATATTATATCACCCAACATTGTGCATCTTCTCTAGACTCAGAAAAATAATAAAAACGATATTACCAATTCTATTCAGTTCTAAAATAAAATCTTTTTTTTTTTACAACGGATCAGATAAAAATCAAACCACCAGACGAGAAAAGCCTGTTTCGTGGCTGCTACGAGTTTAAACAGTCATCACACGATATTGTTTCGCGATATCCATTTCAACGACGCAACGTTTCGTACCGCACGTCTCCAATTACTGTATTTGCATGTAGATAAAATTGAGGTGAAAATGGAGCATCGACCACGTCGGATAGCGAAAGATATTCGGGGCATTACTAACTCACACCTTGAAATATCGGTTGGAACACCTATTTGCTGGAGATGAGAGAAAAATGGTAATGCTTTGGCACGCTCGATATCCTCTACAGCTTCTACTGCATCGAGCGTATTTTTCGAGAATTATTCCGTCAAGTTTCTGCCGGAAATAAGCTGCTATCTCTAGCATTTAGCGTATGAAATGCTGCAAGCTTCCGAGCGGAAATTTCGGGTAAAACGATACTTACGCAAGCTGATAAACACGCGTTACAAAGTCGAGGAGCAGTGCAAATTGCGTGAATTTGAGAACTCCGGGAAAGTTGTTTTTACGCTATTAGGTTATTGATGCAACCATGTTTGCAGAATCTCTGTGCGGTCGATTAGAACGGTAAGAAGTAGTTTAGTGAAGGGGATTACGTTTGTTTTATGTGATAAATTTCCTTTAATTTTAAAGAAGAAAATTTTATAAATTCAGTGAAAGTGTGAAATTGGAATTCCAGTATATCGTAAGTGGAATTGAACTGTTCATGGTTGTTGAAAATTGGAACATCGAATACGGTATTGGCATTGATAATTCGTAATTAAAATTTGTAATATTATAATTAGACTGGGGATTTTATGCTACGACGAGCAACATGCAACGCGCACGATGTATTTTGTCAATGAATAGAATAATAATGTTGTGTCATTTTGCAGAGGCACATATACACATTCTCATACGTGTAGCGCGTCTGCAATCTAATTAAAATTACCTGAAAATGTTTTAACGAAGGACTCGCGAAATACTCATGTATTTATTGTGCATTGTTTTTCCGTGGTAATTATAATTATAATTAGCTCTTCACACTACCCAAGGACACAGATGTACGCGACCATAATCACCAGACAAACCTGTTAACCCTTATACAGCGGGACGATTTTCGTTGGAAATTCTAAGAAGCATAAGGGATGTGAATTTAGAAAAAAAAATATCAGCTTGTAGGGAATGATCAGACGAAACTTTTTTATATTTATTCACACGACGTCTATTTTCAGAGATAAAAATTGAAAACTTAGAAGAACTTTTTCTGAAATTCAATTTTTCCAACAAACTTCTAACTTTTCAATTTTCATTCTCGAAACTAAGCATCCTATGAATAAACTGTAAACATACAAAAGTTTCGTCTCACCAGCCCCTATAAGCTGATATTTTTTTTTTAAATTGTATTAACGAATATAAACATTTCTCTGAGCCCATTTCTCGAGGACGTATATATACGCCCTTTGCAGTCAAAGGGTTAACCAACGCAGATATGAAGGATGAGTGTGTGATGTCAGAGTGCATGCAGCGTGAATGGAGAGACTGCAGAATGTAAGAATGTGTGTGAGAGGGCGAATGTCCTAAGGTTTAATTAAAAACATTAGAGGCGCGGACGGTTGATCGAGGGAACAATCGGAAGACGACAGTAAGTCGATCGCGAGCAACCGAGAAATACCGTTATTTTTATTCCTACTTTAATTAAATATTTTTTTGTTTTGTTCAATACTAGCATTATTCACCTCCCTCTCATCCTCACTAAAAATAGAATCCCACAAATATGCGCCAAGCACATGCCCTGCGCCTAAAAACACCGAAACCCCATAATTTGCGCGGACGTTCCAAGTACTTGGCTAAACTTCAGCCTCGTTCCTCAACACTGATAGACGACTCCCTGCTCGTAACCCCAGGGGTCCCAAAAGTAGACTCCTTCACGGTCATACAGGATGGCCGACTGATCTTTATCATCTCAGTGGACGAACTTCACGGTGATTAATCTCGCGATGAGAAAACGCTCTCCTTCAAGGAACACTGGTCTTGCGCGAACGCTGACCAAAGCTACGATGGCGGAGGGATGGGGTGGAAGGTACAAGGACGGCCAGAAGTCTTCTTCCAGGTAGAATGACGTCAAATAAGTTGCCAATGAAGGCGAACGCTGACAAAAGGAGGACGCTATCGAGGGAGAGAAAGGAAACAGGCGAATGAACGAACGAGTCATCGAGCCGCAGAAGCTAGCAAATCACTTTATGGACGGCCCGACGGATCTGGATTGTTAACCCTCCGGCTCCGCGATCCCCTAAGCACCGACTATCGAACAGCTGATGGGACCCAATTGGGAGGAAAGGTTATTGGCCGTGACGAAAGTTCGTTTTTCTCGACGACCAAGCTGCTATGGGTTTGCTCCATGGGTTCGCAACGCTGAGGAATGCGACGCCAGTTCGCCCGAAGATTTTCGAATTCTAAGCGTCGTGTGTGCGAAACAGGAATTTTGGAGTTGAGAATTTTCTGTAAGACTTGTTTGTTTGTTTTTTTGGGGGGGGATTTTAAAGTGGATGTCTGGAGTTGTGTAGCATCTGGAGTTTCAATTGACGACTGTTTCGGTTGAATAATTAATTGGGGATGAAAATAGACTTCACTGACGATTCTTCAGCACCTGATCTTTCTCAATAACATTGAGTTAGGATATTTAAGTTCAATGTCGACATAAACATCTTCATGCAATGGTTTGTGGAAAATTGAATAAATTTTTCGTTTAAAGTCAGTTATTTTAACTAAATGGATACATTCAATAATTTCAACCCCATCTAACGAATACGTTCTTTTTATATTCGTCAAAGGTATATAATATTCATCTTTGAGAAATCGAATGCCTAAAGTTGGTAAAAATTTAATCCCAAATTGTTGTTATTTTCCACTAACTTAAATTTTGTTATTATTAAGTGAATATTGTTATTTTAGATTGTATAAAAGTATCTCAATTTTTATTTTTACATTTTCATATATTTTTTATGGAATAATCTATAGATTAATGTACGCGCAGTAAACGAGTTCAATTGAACTATAATTACTTGTGTTTTTAAAATAAACAAGTATCTCTATTGTAATATTTGACTCGTCCCACCAGAAATCCATACTTTTATCATTCTGTAAAAGCATGTTAAACTCGCAGAGGAGCACGTTGCATTCTTCCTTTGTAAGATTCATGCACATCGACCCTTGGAATGTTGAACTCGGGCAACCAGCATTTTTGAGTTACGTTGCACATTGTGGTTCGCGTCCCGCAACGCTATGTAATAGAAGGCGAAGTCACTTTCTAATTTATGGTTCTGCAATAAATATACAGAAACAGACGTGCACGTAAGGAGATCATTTTCAATAATATAAGCGTCACCTGCTCCTCCCGAGGAAATGTTAAAGTGCAACGGTTCCGAAGAGCAAATATCTTTAAACAAAGTCATTCGGAAAGGCCAACTTATATTTAAACATGAACTTCAATACAAATCTGAATTTAATGTAAATTTAAATTTGAAGTCGAATGTAAACGTAGAAGGTAAACTAAAATTTAAATTTGAAACCAAAGTCAGTGTAAATTTTAATTTGAAGTCGCATGCGAACGTAAACTTTGATTTAAGGGACATACAAAAATTTAAATTCAAAACCAAATTCGATGTAAACTTAAATTTAAATTTAAATTTAAATATAAACTTCAATCTAAACACGAAAGTAAAGTTAAATTTGAATTTAAATCTAATCTTCGATTTGCGGACAGAACTCCAATTATAATTGGAGTGCAAAGCAGGAATCTAACAGTCAGCATTCTACAAGCACACTATGGGACGTTTAATCCACCGATGTCGCTACTCGATTTTGCTCCGCTCCGCAAAACTTTACTAGCCACGTGCCAGCGGCTATCGCCGGGCATCAACGAGAACCAGTGACACCAAATTTCGCGATGCTCGAAATTTCCACGCGATTGTCCGCGTCGTAAACAGAGGAATGCGCTGTACAATGAAACGAGTGCAAAAATCGTTGATTCGATTCGGTTTACAGGGCCGCGAGGCGCGATGGAAAATGTCGGGATCTGTATGAAACTACGCGCCATGAAAATGCAAAAGCATTGGCAGAGGCGTGAAAGCTTGCATCCAAACTATTCGACGCGACGCGGTTACATGGTAAAGTCATATAACATTTTTTTATATCGTTTATTTATGGTCGCACCAATTGCTTTAGAAGGTTATCAGCGAGTCAGTAGAAGGTGGTAGAAAGTTTCAATTTTTTCGAAGAGATTGGTATGTGTTTTAATGTTTAGCAGTTGACATGCATTGGGGTGACTTAAATAGTTCTTTTATGGAGGATTAATATCGAGGAACTGTTGGTAGAGAATTTCCCGCAATGGAGTATGGTTCAGAGTTTATTATTATCAAACTTAGATACATTATTGAGCTTATTTAAAATAAATTAAACAAAAAAGGAACAAAGAATAGACTGGTGCTGTCGCCGTGTAGTACAATATATCATAAATTTGCCATCATCGACAATATTTTTCTACCGCCATCAAATGCATTTTTATTTCCTTGTTTGCTGGAAACGATGTTAAAAAGTTCGTTTCGCGTTCTGACCCGAGGGCAGGTTAGTTTTTCAATTTAAAGAGGAATTACACGGACGTTACGGTGTAACCAAAATTGAAAAGGGTGGAGAACCATCGTTTAACGGAAGTATTCGATTTTGAGCGATGTAAAAAGTAATGCATTCGACTGGAACAAATGTTTATGATTCCAGGAGATGCAAAAACAATGTTATCGTCTGGTAAATAAACTGAATTGTTTTATTACTACTAACTTGGGCTAATTATCTTTATTTCAGTCATATAATAGACTTGCACAATTTTTGAATAATTTTTAATGGAACGACGACGAACTCTGTATTCATACATTTATTTACAAATTTTTAGATGGTTAAAAATTGCCCATGTGTTGATTTACGCGGTTCTATGCTTACTAGCGTTAATTAGTACTAGTATAATTTGAACAAAAATTATAAATACATTTCTGCAAGAACAGATGATGGCTTAAAACTTCTTATAAATTGTCTCAATAGTATTCTCGAATTGACATGTAATAAAATTAAAATTAAAATTAAAATAACGTTTCTCTTGCCCAAAACAACAATAATAATAATACGTCTTTATTTTAAACCAACATACGTTACAAAATTCAGTATCCAGCGAGGGAAAAAAAAAGAAACCTATCTGATATTAACAACTTACCCTCGAATAAAGATAAAGACCAGAATTATTGCGTCTGTCGAAAGTTGACTCATTACACGACGATTCCTCGCGCTGTAACGTTCGATGAAACAGCGTTAACTCCTTATTTAGCTCTCGCGTGTCGTTCCGCGTTGCATGGCTCCTCCTCGCGTGTCGAAATCTCTTCCCACTCGCACGTAATTACGAGCCAATTGCACGGTTTTTGAGTTACCGGCTCGATTACAATTAATCCGATCCGACAACTTCGATTTTCCACGGTTGTGCACGCCATAGTTGCCTTCACGATTTGTCACGTTGCACGGGTAATTCCGCTTAATCGCCCCCAACTTACCTTACGCAGTTACCGCGCGTTACAAACCACGTACAGAGTTCTGCTTAATTAAATACTTTAGATTTAATTAAACAACGCTCGTGGACGAAAACGACACCCGTACCCGCTCCTGAAATTTACGTAATTCGTTCCGTAAATATAGCGAACGTCACACCTTCCTTTCGTCGCGTTCGAAACGCTCCCGATTTCAGTTTGTGAACTCGAGAAAATAGTTAGTTTTTAGTCTGCCGTTTATAGAGAGCTCCAACAATTAGGTACATTATATTTTCAACCGGCAATGCAAATATTTGATAATTTTTCGCCATGTTAGAGAGTTTCCAAATTTAAACCGACGGATTTAGAGACAGTTGCTAATTATTTGAATTATTATTATTGTTACATGTCGTGTAAGGTAGGTTATTATTTCTAGGATCGAGCTGTTACTTTATAATTACTATAATATATATATATATATATATTATACGTCATTGACATTGTACGTCCAGCAAACATTGTTAGATATTATACAGGGCAAATTTAGTGAAATCAATGTTAAACGATAAGGAAAAGCTGAAGTGTGTTTAAAATTGATCTTTTTCATTTATTAAAAGGCTGCGGAGGTCATTTATGATAATTGTTATCGTTGAAGGCAAATGCATGTAGATGAATCTTCCTTAAATTTATGTAAATAATTATAATATTGGTATTTCATTTGACATACAGAACACTGCGAAAATAATAAAGGTTGAAGTACAAGTTACTTATATAAATATTTTTGAAGGTTTTATTCGCCAAAAACAACTCGATTATAGTATTATTATATATATAGTTGTTTTTGACGAATAAAACCTTCAAAAATATTTATATAAGTAACTTGTACTTTAACCTTTATCATTTTCGCAGTGTTCTGTATGTCAAATGAAATACCAATATTATATTAATTTACATAAATTTAAGGAAGATCCATCTACATGTATTTGCCTTCAACGATAACAATTATCATAAATGACCTCCGCAGCCTTTTAATAAATGAAAAAGATCAATTTTAAACACACTTCAGCTTTTCCTTATCGTTTAACATTGATTTCACTAAATTTACCCTGTATAATATCTAACAATGTTTGCTGGACGTACAATGTCCCCTAAGAGGGAGCATTCGAGTGCAAAGGGTCGAAGGAATAAATTCATTTCCTGGATACGAGTCTTCGAATGGTTTCCGAGTGCCTAATTCTGAAGCTAGCGAGATAACCCTTCGCGATTGGCGGGAAGAGGGCGTTAATTCATCGGATCGGGGCGCAAGGCAACCAAAGCCACTGCGAATTCGAGGTTCCGCGATCGAGATAACGTTTCGCACAGATACGCGTACAGATTGGGCCGGTGGTGGGGGTCCGGGTCGTTTTACTCGACGCAACAATCGCGTCGATGATGGTGGCAATTGAATTTGCGCGAAAGCGATTGAAGTTAATTGGAAACAAAAACTGAAAAACTCGGGAAGCTCGTGGAACAAATTTTTTTTTTCAGCCGTCTGTGAGCGTAGGACGTTTCCCTCGTTGCCCGTGATTGCCAGTTACTCTTAATGGCTTATGGGAAAAATAACTTTCCGTTTGGAGGTATCGGAATGACGTATGCATCCGCGTTGCTTTGTTTCAGATTCTTTGAATTCTCTGCTGGAATACGATTTTTTTCGTGGTAGTTATTGCCAAGGTCATCGTTTGCTATTTAATATAAAATTTTGAAATGACTCGAGAGCGTGAAACCAGACTGTTTCATGCACCATATTGCAGTAGTTTTATTTTTGGGACGACTGTTCAATATTTAGAACGTGTGATAATTTTTTTTTATTTGAAGCTTTGTTTAGATTTTACTTATATCAAAAAATTCATTGTGTAGTCTAACACTCTCGGAATTCATTTGAAAATAAATTCTTTTGGTAAAATTTCAATAATTCATAAGGGGACCAGAGAGTAATGTCACAACAAGTTTTTATTTTTAATCAATTATGTAATCGCTCTCGTTATCAGCAACCTTTTGCAATGTAGTGTGTAAATGTTTAATACCTTATCGATAAAAATCAATTGATATATTGGCATCGACTGAAGTTCAGCATCATGTATTAGATTGTCCCGAAAGTTTCTTTCGCGAGTTGCACTCAATTATTTTATGTGGTCGTGTTTCTATAAATAGACAATCTAATTTCATAGATATTCATGTTGTAACAGTAATTGAGCAAAATGAATCGTTCACAATTCGGTAATGTAACATAAAACATAAACTATTGTGCATGTATTATTTATTAATAAAGCGAAAGAAACTTTTGGGACAACCTAATACCTTTCGTGAGAATAGCAGAGATCTTGCTGCTCCATTTCTGCTCATTATTCTCTCGCGAATATTCCGTTCGAATAATCGACTGGTCTCGTTATAGCGGATGCTCGTAACGAACGCAACGTTGTTCCACCCTGTAGTTTCGCGGTGTTTCCCAATCGTTGGAGCGATCACCTTTCACGGATCGTTACCGTTGGAAAAGATTGGGATCGGAATGGAAATACGATGGGTACAATGAACCAGTCCGAATCAGCTGGTATCTGGATTGTGGCAGGGACCTGTTTATGAAAGCGAAAGTATCAGAATTGTTCTTTGTGAAAATTGACAGTTTAATAATGAAGTTGAATAATTTTTATTGTAGGGATATTAATCCTTTGTGATCCTACGTCGAGTGAGGTGCGACACAAAGGAATGAAAATTAGAAAATTTGGACCACAAAGGGTTGAAGTTAAAGATATTTCCAAAGGCAAGTATGTCAAGGGAAAAAATGTGCATAAAATTGAAAACTTTACGATACAATTATTTATGAAACTACAATGAATACAATATTATCAAATCATCTATTTTTAAATTAAAAGATTCACGTCGGAAAATCACCCATCACTGCTCGTTACCATCGAAAAAGATTAGGATCGGGACAAAATACGACGGATACGACAAACCAACCCGATTCAGTTGGTATCTAGACTGTCGCAGCGGTCGCAGTCGCAGCGCGCTGCAACAACCAGCGATTAATGTCGTCCGCGCGGTACTAATTTCTCGTAGCCGTGTTGTTTTGAGTCCTGACAGGAACGCGGCGACGGAATTTATTCGTCATTTAACCCGTAGCTGCGTATTTTCGATGTGCGAAATGAAATGCGGTTCACCGTATCAACGACAACTTGAATAAAAATGGATATTCTGTATTTTCAATCCGCGCTCGCGTCCGCAGTTTCAAGATAGAAATTGCGCTCGGAATTGTAACGAATGCTGTCGCGGCGCGTGGTCAGCCGGCTTCTCTGACATGTTCGTAAATTAACAACCCAATTCAGTGTTTTAACGAATTTAAGAGCAGCGACGAAGATAAACGTGATTTAGTTTGTCGCGTTTCGACCATGTGGAGTGTCGTCCTCCTCGGGGTGATGAATGAGCCGTTCGTGTTGGTTGTGTGAAAAAGCTAATATTTATTACAGAATAGTACAATGGTATTGTTTATTTACTATAGTAACTGTGGTGGGATAAGCATATATTGAAAGACCATTATTAAGTATACTATGTGAGTAGTAATAAATTTTCTGTGTTCTATATTATTATTTTATATGTATATACAATAGATGTAACAGAAATAAATACAACAGAAACAAATGTATACATATGTATGGAACGGAACAATCCAAATTTATTGTATAGAATACCAAATATTCTATAATATATGTATGCAACGAAATGTAGCAAAACTAATTCACTTTCATTAACTCAAAATGAATACTTGTAAATTATAAGTTCTCGTAGTCTCCATAAACGTATATTTACGTCAATTTCGCTCCAGAGCTCATGTAGAGAAATCTGCTGGGAATTTCATCGATCTTATGAGTAATAGCGTCACGGTCCGATTTCCTTTTTTCGTTTCTGGTCCGAAGTGCTTATTTTCGTTTTTCTTCCGGGGCAATTGCATTTTGCTGATTGAATCGTCTACCGTCAATGGTTATTAGATAGCTTGGTAATGGAGGCCAAGGAAGGTAAGTAAAACTGCAGGGGAGAGGAACGGTGGATCGTAGGAGATATCAGAAGTTTGAAAAGTTTCAACGATCGGTCGTTCCTTTTTTGTCCATTTGCAAATTAATGTGTCCCCCGAGTCTGCCGTCCGTGTTCGAGTATATATCGGAAAGTTTAAAGTTGCCGATATCATTCGAGATTGTATTTTAAAAGCAGAGATCCGTTTTCCAAGTCATTAAAAATTTCTTCCATAAGCTATTGGAATTTATTCGTCGTTTTGAATGATTTCATGCCGTGCGTTTGTGTCTTTTATTTCCCTTAGCGTCACAATTTGGAAACTCATTAATATTCTACGGTTGGAGAAGGCGCTATGGAGAATGGAACGTTTACTGGAAAGCCATTGATCCGTGTAGCTATGAATTTTAATGTCGAATCTGAAAGCCACGTCTAGTAATTCGTGAAATTTTTTATCGCGATACGTTCAGTTTTTGGAGCGAATTTCTTTATCGTGATAGGAAACAATATTAGATAACGTCTTTAAAATTGGGTTTGAAATAAAATTATGAACTTTAAAGAAATTTTTCTGCCAAGTCATAGTACCTTATTAAAATATAATTGTCAGACTTTCACAGCACTATTTTGTTTAATATATTATAAAAAGTGATATTCAATTCGGTGTTTTTTGAACAGAATATTATTACATAAAATTTTCCTTCGTTAGTTTCAATAATTCTTAAATCAAATAAAAGTGTTTTCAAAAGCTATGTTTTGTCTAATTTGTCAATAAACTAATACATTACGAAACTCAACGTTTCGCGATATACATTTTTCAAAGAAAAAGCCTCTATAGGGGAATTTAATAGATTAAAATTGGATAACAATTCCTCTACAATTTCCATTCTGTTCTCAAAGGTCTCGATAGAGTAATACGATAGCCAGACGAATCGAACGGTAGTCACATACGCAAAATGCAGTGGATCCAAATTGGTCCGTTCCTGCGGTAACGTTTCATCAATAATTGCCATCGGACCCGTGCAACGATAGACATCGATTACATTTACTGCAGCACCACGTGAATCCAACTTTCTCGGATCTCGAAATGCTGTTTTCGCGCATCAAACGCTCGCATGACCCCATTCCTAATTGTACCAGCGAAACACGAAAACTTGTTACCCGAAGTCTCTCTAAAGCTGCATAGCGACAGGCAAACATTTTTCACAGCACGACGACGCAGTTCTTTTTCATCGTTTCGAATGGGAACCTTCAATGGGGCACAATTCCACGGAGAAGATTCTGTGTCGGGGTATTCAAGTGCAGTTTCAACATATCTCTTTTGAGCAACGTGTCGCGCACGTGATTGCACTTTCTGCACCCTTTCTCGCGTACCAGGCTCCGACGTCTGATGGTATTCGATTAATGTTTCTTTCATGTGGTTGTACTTTAAAGCTTTATCACTGAGTTGGTTGGATGGAGAATTTTAGCCTCATACATGCAGGAAAAACAAATTTACGGAGGTTTATATTCAAAACGTTTCAAGATTAGAAAATTCCAAAGTTTACAACAGCTCAAATTTTTTGGTAGCTTTAATTTAAGTAAAGTTAGTAATGAACTTTAGGTAACACTAGTAAAGGTAGTAAATTTAATTTGAGATAAACATTAACGAAATGTCAACATTCAGAAATTGTCTAGAAAATAATTCCTCATGTGTCGTAATTCCCTCTGATGGTCTCAGGCGTATAACAGAAATATAAATTGAACGTCATCCGGCGAGACAAGCGGCTGCGAGCATAACGTCATAAAGGAAAAGTGATCAAAAGTGTAAAATCGTGGGGATTGCGCACGCGAAAGCGTGGAACAGGCTACGACCGAGATCAATCGAGCGGAGGAGACAAGAGGAGACGAGAGCGTTTAATGGAAGCAAAGAGAGGTTTCGTTCGGGGACTCTGAAGAGCATTGAATTTTTTAGGGAGTCGCGTAATTTCTCAAATACCGGCCGCGCGTTTCATGGGTCGACAGCGTGAGAAGGGGTGCAGAAAGTGCAATCGCGAGCTCGTTTACGACACACTACTCAAAGGAGACCCGTTGAAGCTGCACTTGAATACGCCGACAGAGAATCTTTTCCGTGGAATTGTGCTCCATTGAAGATTCCATTCGGCACGCGCAGAAAGAACTACGTCGTCATTCTTCGCGTGGCACTGATTGCACGTCCCTATACAATTTCGCGAGACCTTGGGTAACAAGTTTACTACTTCGTTGCTACAATTACAGCGGTCCGTGAACATTAAGTCAGTATTCACCTTTGAAAGGCGTTAAACAGGTTATTAAGAGGAAATAAGGAAACTATTTTACTGCATACTTAATATTCGTTCTATTATAAATACCCTCAACTTTAATAATCTCACTTTTCCAACCAACTTCAAACAATTCTGTGATAAGTAACATTTACTGTGAAAAAATAACTATAATCTCTTCTGTTAAATTTGGGACTCTTATAAACTCGAAGATCACTTAAATTTGAGACCATCGAACATTCAAGAACCTCGAGACCTGGAAACTTTAAATATATTAAAACATTAAACATTAAATATATACATCTCCGAATTAATTAAATATTTACAATGCATATAGTAACATTCAGTCTTCGATTAAATATTAATAGGAATCAGGGTTCAGAATAAGTATTCATCGAACACAGTGATCGTGAGAAATTTTTCGAATCGTATCACGAAATCCAGACGAAATTGAGACGAAACCGAGATTTATCTCGTCTAGTGCGCATCACTAGATCGATCGAATAAACGTCACAAATAAATAAACTTTATTTGTTACCCATTACTCGAATAAAATGTTGCCCATCTCTAGTTGCACTACATCCGAGTTGAAACGCGAAGATAGGACGAACGAAGCGGAAACGCATCGTTGCTGAGGTATTTCGCAGCCATGTGAATAGGTTTCGTTTTACGCGAGCGTGTTTCTATTCGGTCATCGAGGTCGATTCATCCTTCATACGTTCCGAGGTGAATTTTCGACGAGGCGCAGTTCGAGTCACACTTTGAATGAGAGCTGCTCGCGCGATGTTAATTCCTGAGAATTTCGAAAGCGGGGCATATTCGTCATTAGCGTCACTTTCTGGTTTCCAGTGATACTGCGAAGGTGGAAATGCGTTTCTATTGGCTTTTGCATGTCCCTTGCAGTGCCGCAAAGCAGCGGGGAACCAGTGAAATCATTTCCTATTTTTATTAGGTCTTACTAAATAATACGTCTTACTAAATAATATGCATAAATACAGATGTAGCTTTCAACTTCATATGAAATTAGTAAGAAAGAATAGTTCAAAAATAATCGCCAGTAATGTTACAATTTTTATGTGGCCGATGAATTTAATCGATTTGTCCAGTGAACGACTCATTTAAATTAGATTGTGGCCCATTTAAAAAATTCGTTTTCCCTAGAATAATTTTCACACATCCTAATGTAAGATACACCCCGAAGAGAACGCGTCGCTAATATCCTGAAAATTGAATCCAAGTGCGCGACTAACCACCGCACCTACAGAGTTCATGCGTAATTTCCTTCTTCAAGAAAACTGTCTTCCGAAAAAACTCCTCCGTCTCGGGGAAACTCTATTGCTTTAAAATTTTATCCAGCAGGTCGTCGACAAACCTTTCGCTGGTTTTCTTCGATTCATCTTTACTATTCAAATGTCTCGCTGAACTAGCATACCGTGAATGTGCTTTCGTCGATCTTCGCGAAAATAATTTTTCACTGAAATACAGGTAAAGGTGTTTTGAACAATTTCTCTCAGAATATTATTCGAGGAATGAATTAAGCTTGCTAGCGAGAGTGGATCGATCATGTTAAACGCTATTTCCAAAGTGTAGGCGGTATCAAAGAACCCTATCGGAATAATTTATTCCAAAACAGCAGCTAGTGAGATTAGTTATCGATGCTCTGTCATTCGAATTTCGATGAACGTTGCAAACGTTGAATCTTGGATCATTGGGATCTACAATCCATTATTCCAGGATTCCACGACGCTTATGCGAGAGAGAGAGAGAGAGAGAGAGAGAGAGAGAGAGAGAGAGAGAGAG
>NW_026534347.1:9247874-9310336 GCF_026225885.1 Hylaeus anthracinus
AGAGAGAGAGAGAGAGAGAGAGAGAGAGAGAGAGAGAGAGAGAGAGAAAATAAATTAATTCTTTCTAGCTGTTTTCAAGAAATCTAAAAAAAAAGTTGAATTCATCAATGCCACAAAAAGTAATTGCAAAGCAATGGAATAATGAAGAGTTGATAAATTGATTCGTAAAACACCTTGCACATCCATCGTATCGAGCCAGGCTCCTGGTCAGCCTTCGAGAGCGTACGACTAACAAGCTTGTAAACAAAAGTTACTCGGCACTGTCCATATTCCCTTTAAACACGTTCCTATTATGCATTCCCCTTAACTCCAGAATTATCCTACCAACTCCAAGCTGTGAACAAATTTGCAACATTAGAGTGTCCTGGCTCGTGCACCGACAGCTTCCATATCAAGATTCATCTAGATACACGACACTACACGTGTTACGTAAATGAACCTCAATCCTCTTTCTCGAAATTGTTTAACGATTCAATTATAAACATCTGAGAAACAAACCTACTTAATAATAAGAATCACATACGCGATGCAAATTGAATTGTAGTACATTCAGATAAATAGTGATACTTCAATTCGAACTTGTACTTGTAAATGGAAATAAACTTAAACAAATCAGAAAAACTCTGACATTTTAATTTGTAATTTCGTTTATTTTTAAGAAAAAAAAATATAATACATTATTATACAAATATGTAAAAGCTGTAGGCATGTTTTAAAATTACTCACTACATATTATTACAATATATTGTATCATTTATATTTGCAACACCTATTTATCAAAACGACAAGTGGCTGGTGTCAACACGATCAGTCCCAAATAATTCGTGCCAACACTATAATTGCCTCGTTTCTTTATTCATCGATCCCATGATGTATCAAACAGCCTATGTTTAAAATGCTTATTTATTTGCAACACCTACTTATCAAAACGACATGTGGCTGGTGTCAACACGATCATTCCCAAAGAATTCGTGCCAACACTACCATTACTTCGTTCCTTTAATCATCAATCCCATCATCTATCGACCAGCCTGTGTATAAACTGCTCGTTAATAATAACGTGCATCAGTGCGCTGCCGATATCAGCGCGATCCGCTTTCTGGCGCACACATAGGCACACCTGGGCGCTGAAGGTGCACTTCCGTCCCGAAAATCGGACCGCAATTCTTCATTCAACTCGCAATTTCGCGGCAACGCTTCCGTCCCGTCGCGCAATCAATCCAGCCAGCTGGCATCCAGAGGTACGTTCAGCTGCGCAATTACAAGTTGAACGTCCATCGTGACAAGAACGCGTCGAGCGAGCATAGGCATTAATACCTGTCGAGCCGCAAGGAGCGAGACGCATCAGAAGGACGAAGTCGTGGTAGATCGATCCTGGGCTCATGGCCATCGTCATTGTCCTGCCTCCGTCCCTTTCGCTCTATCGCGCCATATGTCGGAGCGAACGACACCGGCCCATTGTCTTCTCGCAGACAATCCTCGATCTCGCACCTCCTTTGCCGGAACCACCGCTCGGTTAATGGGCGAGAAATTATTTCCCTGCTAATTAACCGAGCTTCGCGGCTGCCCCTCCCACCTCCTCACGCGGTTCCACCTTCTGCACCTTCTTTCGGTCCACTTTTGTTCCAGCAGACATAATTATATGCTGCTGTACCGTGGTAATACAGTCATTTTGGCTGGCATCTTTCTGCAAACCATTTCAGCCGATTATCAGTGGTTTGACTCGCTTCTCGAATTTTGAACATTCTTTCTGTTCTAATTTCGCGTGTAGATTTTTATTAGGAAGTCTTTAAATATAAATAAATATTTGATCACAGGTCTGAAATGATCAAAATTATTATGAAGTAAAATAACGTATTATTTGGTTATCCCATAAATTATGTTTGTATTTAATTAGAAAATTATAGACATTTCATAGCGTAGGTATGACTTTGTCAGAAAGGTGGGAGAAGATCGTAAGGTCAGAGGGTGATTACATTTTTTCATGACACTTAAAAGTATACTGTACAATAATTAGTAACACAGTAACAAGTGAAACGAACTAGAGATAACCTAATATTTAAAGTAACTATAAAAATGTTCCAGATGATACAATATCCAAAGTGATAACACTAATACGTACTTTCGAATAGCATTCGTCATCTTGACTCAATTTCACTCAAATCTGTTATTTATGTCAAAAGTGCTGTATTAGAGTGTCCTCCAAATTGCATGTTCTAGCTACAAACTCCAATCGCGAAAACGAATTTTCAAAGCGGTTTTCCGCGGTTCTTTCTTGCCGCGCTTTCTCGTCTGTTCGTTACGAACTACCTCGACGGTTATTTGTATCGACGACGACAGAACCAAAAGTTAAATTGAGAAGTTTCGGCGACGAACGTCGTTCCGCGGAATTCGCGAAACGTTTTTGTCGCGGTTAACCGTTCGCCGCGGCTCCCCATTGATGACGTTCCTCGTTCGAAATTGAATTTCGCAACTTGTCGCTGATTTTTGAAGTTACGACACGAGCTAGGACTCCCTTCATTCGTTTTTCGCCATTCCTGAGAAAATTAACCGCGGCTCGGTTCAAGTTTTGTTGATGGTTGCATAAACTGATTTCTGTAAGTAAATGAAGACTTTAGGGATTTTGGGATTTTTGTGAAGAAAATGGAACTCTTTTTATTTTGGGTAGTTGGAAATTGTCTAGAAATTGTTGGTGTCATTTTGAAATGAATTTTCGTAGTGAAATGGAATCAAAGGATTTTCTGTTTTAGAATAGAAAGCGTTCAGTAGTGAATTTTTTACTCCATTACTATTAATAGCAGCTGTTTCAAATTTTGTATGCTGATTTATAAGTACTTTAAGAAAGTGCATATTTTATTTTATTTCAGGAAAAAATATTAATTTATTGAGAATATGTTTTGGTTAAAAGTTCATACTAAAAGAAACAAGGATGTAAGTATAATTTTTACCAGGACCAAAAAGATATAAAAATATCACAAATC
The DNA here is from genome assembly GCF_026225885.1 of Hylaeus anthracinus. Taxonomy (NCBI): domain Eukaryota; kingdom Metazoa; phylum Arthropoda; class Insecta; order Hymenoptera; family Colletidae; genus Hylaeus; species Hylaeus anthracinus. The sequence goes on from NW_026534347.1 coordinate 9,250,856, forward strand.
ATTGAAATTTCCACAGAATTTGTATAAAAAAGGTGGAACACATGACATTCGATTTCGATATTTTTAATTTGTTGGATTTTAATCCTATAATTTGGAAACATGTTTTAACGTGCCGAACTCGAAGACATGCAAAGAGAACCAAGTCCATTTTCTGAGCATCTAAAGTAGAGGACACTCTTTAGGATTCGAGAGGCAGAAATATTCCAGAATCTCTAGAGTCATCATACCGGGGACGTTGAATAAGTAAAGACGTGATTGGCATCGTCGAATTGGAAGCAGGATTATATGTGGTAGGGTTCGTCGATGAATCTGTTCTAGTCGACTCTGTTTCAAACAGGATGGTTAATTGAATAGGTATTCTCTAATTATACATTAAGATTGCATCACAAAGATCTCTTTCATCTCTGCATAATTACAAAGACATTATCGAGTGACGAGATCTATAAATAAAAATTATTACACACCAGACTCACAGATAAAAATTTGGTTGTATAAGTTAAGTTTTTCTCTGACCTTCTTCTGACACCTTCCGCAACAAATGTTCACCCAATCACCTGGATAAGTTTCCCATTTAAATTCTCGGTATTGTTACGAATGCAAGGAATATTTCGCGGAAATTCCCCATTGTGATTTAAAACTGGATTCTGCGTTTCCCGTCCGCTCATGAATCGTAATGGTCGATTATAAAATTCCAGTCGAGCCGCGCGAAAGCCACGCGTTCTGAAGCGGCTAAATGAACTCTGAAACGGGAGTGAATTCCACGGTAGTGGAGGATCACGAAGGAGGCCGATGCGACGTTTAAAAAATTGCAATGGCCGCGACGTGGAAAAAGCAAAACGATACAAAGCGTCGTTTAATCCGGTAAAGTTTCATCGCGCGATTTACATTCCGCGCGACCATCGTCGCATTTATTGTCCTCGGAAATTCACGTCTGCCAGGTGGAAAAATATCGCGAGGACTGCGACACGGTTCATTTGGTCGTCGTTAAAGCGGCTGGGAAATAAAATCGTGCGTTTTTTGGGATAAAGAAACAACGCCGAGAAATATTCTGTGTTGAAGCACGGTGGTTTATCACCATTTTTCATATTGAATCGAATCAGATTAAAATGAAAGTCAGGTTGATTGCTTGTTTTAAAATAAATATATTGTACTAGGTAGAGGCTGCAATATTAAAATTAAAGATTGGTTGCTTGTATTAAAATAAATATAATCTACTAGATAGAGGCTGGAATTTTAAAATAAACAAGGAACACTTGTACCTAGTACATACACATACTTCTACTATTACCAAGTGCGTAATATTTAACAAAGACAAAGAAGTTTTGATAAATCTAAATTTTCATACGAATATAAAACCGAAACTCCTCTAGACACTCGATTACTTTTAAGTTTACATATTGTGCAAAATATCAGTTTTCAATTCTTTCTCGCTACAAACGCTACAGGAACGTAACTACTACTATTGAAAAGTAACGTCGAGCATTATCAAGATTGAATATTGGCAAACTTGTAGAACAAAGTGATACAATTACCCGGGGCTTAATTGATGTATTAAACTGACGTCAAAGAGCACTTTGCGACTAAAACATCAAAGATCATCGCGCGTCGTTTAAGGCAGAACGGTTCAAGAATTCATGCTTAAAGGTTCATTATAATGTAACCTTAGTCTAGCCCAGTGAAGTGAGAAATACGTTATCCGAGTGGGTCCGTGGCCCGTTAATTAGGAGTACGGTAATAAGGGATATTAAGATTTCATACGCCCCCAGGGGCGCGGAGAGCCCTGAGAAACGACCATTAAGTTACTCTGGCTGCTTTCAACGACATCGTGGTCGCTCCGGCTGCGTCTTTCCGAAACGAAGTTACCAACTTACGGACAAACAAGATTATCGTGCTCTCTCAACGAATCGAGGTAGATGATACATGGTAGTTTCATTGGCTACCTCTGGAACCATCCGATAATTCCTCAACCCTTCTGCGAGATGAAATACTCAGTTGATTAACGAACGTCGATTAAATTACGAATTTCTACAAAGTTTTACGCCATTGAACGAATACTTCTTTTCTTCGAGTCAATTATCATCATTTTCTTGGAATATTGCGCGTAACATTGAGACAAATTGAGTAGGATACTTGTGAATTGAACAGGATCTTCTATATCCATGTCTAAATAAATGTATTAAGTTTAACAAATTTATTCTTATTACTTTAACTACAAAAAATCACAGAAAGTGCTTGGAAAGCAGTAAAAATAAACCAGTAGTCCCATATTTCTGGAAAAAACATCCTGTATACCGGTTAATAGTGAAGTCTAGAACACTTCACGAAAATGAATACCTGGTACTAATACGTAGGAATCAAAAAGTCCTTTTCCATTTTTTGATCCGACGCTTTGGTAAAAAGATACGAATTTTTAAACATTCTCCACGTGCAAGCACTTGCTACATCGAGCATGCTCACGCGCAGGGTTTTACTAAAATTGTAGGATACTCCTCAAAGGTGAATACCTGGTGCCAATACGGACCAAAAAGTCCTTTTCCGTTTCTCGATCTGACGCTCCGTTACGGAGATACGAATTTTTAAAGTTTTGCGAGTCCGAACGCATGGCCTGGCGTAGCACACGCGAGCGCAAGGTCACGCGAAGCGCGCGCGAGAGCAGAGTCACGTGCGGAGAGCGCGCGAGCGTATGATCACGTGCGGTGAGCGCGAGCGCAGCCTCTGGGTCAATCAACTCGGGGACGAAAGGCCCTAGTCCATAGTGAACTTGGATTGCTTCTATCTCATTAACGAATGATCGAATTGGAAAATGGTAAAGGACTTTTCGATTCCTTATTAAACAAACTATTTATCCAGGCAGGTGTTATATTTTTATTATTACGCGTTATTGGAATATTAAGGGGTTTCTCTCTAATCTATCACCAGTTCCAAAAGCAATCTTCATGAATTTTTGGCAGCCAATGTAATTGACGGAAAAATTTGAAATTTGCCACGTTTATTTGCACGTGTATATAGAAGATTGTGGTAAATTTTCATTCGTCCTGATCAATTTGTATCGAAGTTAGGAAGAATATTCCATCGTCACGACAGGTACAATAGTGTGCATTAACCTGTGCTATCGCGATCGTCGTAGCGGGAAAGGCAAATAGAGCAATTATTCAGTGGTACTGCACTATTGTAGCTACAGCTAACGGTATTACACTGGTTGCAAAAGTAAAATGATAAATTAAAAAATGAGAGAGAATAATTCTACACAGCGAACTTAATCCATTTGCGTCATGGAGGCTTTGATGGGACAGACCGACATTCGTAGTATACATATAGTGCAAATTACATGGTATGCAACTGTAACCATTGATATCTCTACAACTATCAAGGGTTTACACTTAATGGTTTACACATCTACATTGGGCGGACTTGGTCGTATAATAATGATTACCACAAATCTGAATAAGGAATGTGGTTGGCTACATGCAACAATGCAATAAGTCGAGATTAAGATTTCTATCATTTAATTATACGACCAAGCTTTAGCTTCGTGCAGATTTTAGGTTGCTTTTTAGTCTCGATTTTTGTCTCCACGACTTGTTGAATTGTTATTTGTAATAAATATTGACATTCTTATTGTCATATTTCATGATGAAAAACTGTGTTAAATTTTTTTCTAAGAGTTCCCACGAGACCCTTTGTTGATTTCATGACTAATCATCTCTGTCCACAAACACTGCTTTATTGACATCATTGAGCCCAAGCAACGGAACATCTCGCTTTTTAAATCGCGGTGAACACGACGTATATTTTTTCTTCGCTCCATAACGATAACAAATACGCCCACAAGCAGTGTAAAACTCCCGCCACCAGGGAGTGCACTCCTCGCTTAGAAGTGCGCCACTTAAAGGGTTATCAAATAGCGGTAGCAATTCAGTATATCGCGTCACGAATCTGCAATAACGGTGCATTTCTTTCTGTTTCAGGTAAGCCGACAGAGCACCGTGCACACGTTTCTCGCGATACTCGACGGCGTAAGTAATGATTCAGCAGTCAGCGTGTCGTACCCGCGTCAAAGCGGTCGTTCGTCACAGCGCACCCCCGTCCCGTTCGCAAAGCTAATCCTTCTAGAACAGAGATGCACAACACGCGGCCCGCTAAACGATTTGAGGCTAGTCCGATGCGAGTTAACTGGAAAATATTATATTTTATATCGATTATATATCGATAAAGGCGCTTGTAAAATTAAAATAGTAGGGACTTGACAGTCATTACTTGCCAGTCACTAAACAAGCAATATCTTGGGATGATTTTATTCCTGCTTCGAGTAATTTTTAAAACCTATACAAATTACAATTAGTGAACGTTACTTATTTTAAATTTGAATGATATTTATATTGAATATAAATTATAACGTATATAAGTATGTACATAAATTGATTTAAAATTTTTAATTGAATACTCCCAATAAAATTCTCAATTTTTATACAAATCTGGTGTATTCTATCTTGGACACCAGATTATTGAAAACAATTATCAAACTAATTACTTAAATCATACTTTCTAATGTACATTGAATGTGTATCTTTTGGTCACATTCAATGCAAATTAAATTCAAAGATTTATAAATTAAAGATTCAACGACAGTGACCAAAAAGTATTTATAATTTTATTTCAATACAATTCCTGTATTTATCCATTCAAATAATTAAATGAAATCATATTAGTTCTAAACCAAAATTCACAAAAAATTATAACACATGTAAGGACAGTGAGATTTCCCTTTATTTATCCAAGCAAAATAGTATATCAATTTCCCTTGGCCCAAAACCAATCCAACTTTACAAAATCGCCATCCAATCGACTTGTTCCACAGTCGACGCAGCCCAGTAGCAACGTTCGAGTTGCGCACCCCTGTTCAAGGGGTACAATTTACTCGGGCGTCGGTTGAAAGTGTCTCTGAGCTTCTGCGATCCATCGACGACACGATCCTGTATCACTCCCCCTAAGTGCTTCATATTTATGAACATTGCTGCCGATACATGAGAATAGGAACGCGAGGCAATGACGGGTAGGGCTCAGCCGAGGGAACGCGAGAGGATGGATCGCAGGATTTACTCGCAGGCCTCTCCTCGCCCATCCCTTTCGCTTTCTCGCCCCGTCTCGCGATTATTACCCTTTCGAAGGCCGTTGCAGCAGGTGCAGCTGCAATGCACGCGCCAACTCGCATCCATGTCTGATACACGACCTCCAGGGAGATTTCATACGGCAGAGGTTGCGCTGGCTGCCTCTCCCCTCGGATATTCCGCGGAAGTCCATGAGAATTGCAAATGTTTCTCCACCCTCTCGACGGACCTCCCTCGACGTCGGGTCTACGCGACCCTGGCCGTTTCTCCGCTATTTCTACTGGGTGTCCCAGCGATCGCTGTACCGCCTGGAAGGGGGTGATTCTTCGTGCAAATAGGAATCGAAAGTGGTCGACACAATTTATTTTCTTCAACTTTCTTGTTGTCGACGAATGTGAACATGCGTAGGTTAGTGTAATTGTAAGTCTGTTTGTGGAAGTGTGGTAGCATTTTCAGGAAATTATTATTATAGGGTTAATCTACAGAGATACTTTTCTTCTCTTTATTTTTATGAAATGGTTAAGATGTGGTAAAAATATGTATTTTATTAAATATCTCGCGAAGTAATGAAGATGGGAAGAAATACGTTGTTAGAGATCAATCCTTTTTTATATTCACTATTTCTTTCTATTTTTATTATTTCTCGGGGAATATGAAGACCATGCTCCGCATCTACCAATTTCTGTACATTCATAAATTAATAATCTTCTCTACCAATTAGAATTCATTAAACCCTTTACAATGCACTGAATTCGTTTTAAAAATTCGTTTCTTTATGCATGACATCGTAAGTATCTATAAAAATAAAAACCTATAAAGTTCTAGAAGATTCACTAAAAGCCTACACATTTCCAACTTGTTTTCCTCGGATAACGCTTACGTATCCAACAATTCGATTTCACATTTTTTTGTTAGCTTTCGCACAAAGAATCACTTCACTCGAGTTACTACCTCCATTTTCAAGGACACCCAGTATTTTAGCGTCTCGCTTCTGGGTCTTTCGAAGACGAAGCAATGGCACTTTTCGCCGAAGATATGGAAATTTCATATACGCCAGGCTGCACCGTCCCGGTAGGATAGCGCCGTAACTCGTCCTTCTTTAAGGATAATGCAATTTCTTGGCCGACTTATTGCACCCGTGTTACCAGGACTTTGATATTTCGCGCTGTTTCGCTTCCTTTCCCCTTCGAACCCCTACGATGGAACTTTCCCGTGTTTCTTTTCCATTTCGCTCGGGGGATGAGTCGCGTTCCTCGATGATAGAACTATGGTGTCGATGTCCCGTCATGATCGCCGCTATGGATCAGTTGGCATGTCTGATGCCTGTAAAAGGAACCGAGATTTAGTTTCGAAGTGAACTCTGATATTGTTGAGAGTCGACGCTAGACGTCTTCGAGGAGTTTGGCGCGGGGCTTTAAAGAGAATTCTAGTTCGAGCCCGAGCATTTGCATGCTATTATACTCTTAGGTGCTTTAACAATCTTCAAGCTCTTTGACGACTACAGCTCGGTATTAGACGTTGAGACATTTTCGTAGCTTCCACGAAGCTGCCTTTTAGAATGCCGTGGGGAATCTCGTCGGGAACGAAATGGACGTTCCAGGAGGATAATTTTATAGCTTCGATGGAGCTGTTATTATCAGGCTTTATCCTTGGGGTGTTTGTTTTAGTTAATCTTACTAAAATTAATATCGAATGATTGTTATTAGACTTTTCGATAAAAAAGATTTACTTCACGAAAGAATATGATAGGTTGTGCTCGACAATTAGAGATGTGGTTTTCAATAGTTCACGGTCGGAATTAAAAATATTGTGTTTGCATATATATCTTCTTTGATAAAAGTTGATGTCAATGTGTACGATGCTTGGAAAACGACATTATATTATCATAATATTAGGGACGGGCACATTTCAATGATGCATGTGCAGTATTGAATACGTGTATACGTATAGTTCCAATAACAAGTGTCAATCTGACGTATTGTATTTAAGTATGCTGTGGAATATTAAATAGTCCTATAACCAAACATTTGGTATATGATATCCAATCATATCCAAGTTCATTGATTTATAAAAATACATCCTTGTCTAAAATCGTGTGTGCCAATTTAGAAATTTTTAGAAATTCACTAAGTGAATCTATTTTTGTATAAACGATCTATAAATGTTTGATTCCATGAATCTTTTATAAGTTTCCAATAAGATTTCTTGATTTATAAATACGAATTCATGCATAGTTAAATAAGTTCACTGTTCTTTATTTCCAGAAGCACATTTGACGAATTCCTACGGTTCTAAATAAATCCTTATCAACACGGAAGTTCATCGATTCATAAATACCCACAAAGGAGTGAATCAATATGTTTAGATTCTATAATCAATTTTATATTTATGTTTTAACAACAAGTATGCTTACATAAGTAAGCAACAGAACAAATATTTAAGACACAATCGGGATTAATCAAATGCAATCTGTAACAAGATACTACAGTCATAGATCAATGTTCCTCGCAGCATTCAAACAAACCCAGAAAACAATTCCATTCCAAAACTTCATTTCACTCAATCATTATTCCCGAAACTCTCGAAAAACTCGCAGCTCTCGCGTTCCCAATACCCCAAACCCGTCGTTTTCAAGTTGAAAAATCGCGGATGGGAAATGATTTCGCGATCCATCGTTTATAGGCGCGCGACCGGGTCCAGTTGCCGCGGATTTCCATACGCGATCGTCGCTGGCTGCGAAAGTTTATTTTCCCCAAGCTGCGGCCGTCGGTCGCTAAGTGAACGATCGTTATCAGATATCGAGCCACGGGGGTTGCTTTATTCTCCTGGGGAGGGGGGTGGGGAGAGGGGAAGGCGAAAGCTCTTTTCATCGAAGTTAATAACGGTCCCTTGTCTATCGACGGGAACGTACAGTTTGTCGTAAGATCGGGTATATTAAGTATCCGTATATTAGGTAGCGCTCGCAGACTCGTGAGTTCTGCGCGGAGGGAGGTACAATCCATGGTACCCCCATAAAGCGATTTACGAGCGTCACAGATTTACCGAGGCGAAATTACGCCCCGCGTTTCCCACGGATACCTTGACTTACTGCGTCTGAGGAATATCATTTTTCCCGCTTAAATCGCGGCCACGGTATCGGGCGTTTCATTGCGCGCACGTTGGAACATCTTTACGGGGGATGACGATATTAAGCAGATATTATTGATATCCTTCGTTCTCAAGGGAAATATTATGACGATTCTACGGCCATTTACCGAGCTGGGCGAACGTCTAGATTTAAACGACACGTAAAACGAGGGGTTCGTTTATCGACGAATCTTTAAGTTGGTTTATTAAAACCATTGAAGGATTGGTCTTTTAGGAGTGCATAATAATAACTTTATTCATTAGTGGACCTTTCAGTATTTTTATTGGAGTTGTGGTGTATACATTAAGTGCTTTGCATATTGTATGGGATAGTGTCGTCAATATGAAGGCTAGGTTGTAAGCTTCCAATGGCAGATGAAATGTTTCATATAGGACCAAACTTTAGAGCAATTAGAGTTATAACGGAGTTCCTGAAAGCCAGCAAACTTAGAATATAATACTGTAGAAATAAGTCATAAATTGTTCTAAGAATTTAATTGCCACTTTTCACTACATAAATATTTTCATTTACTGTGGTAAAAACGTGTGTACAATGTCTGCTAATCACAAAAACGTCATACTACAAAATCAACCCTCTGCTTCCTCGATTTTAGACCTAACAAATCTGATGTTCCATCTGAAGCCTCCTCTTTAACCGAACGATAACTAGAATATTCTCGAATACATGTTCACCGTATCGTGTAGCCTCGCGTCGTCAAATGTCCACCAACATTTTCTACCTACTATCATTGTTGCGCAGATGTCTATTAGTCGATTACAAATTTAATTTCTCGCACAGCGTGCAAAACGCGAGCACATCGTTTCAGTCCGGCATGAATAACGGTTCATCGTGGACGCCATGGTGCGTCGATTGAAACAGGCCGTCCCTATGCTCAGCATCAGATTCACGATGATCATTTGCCTAATGGACATTTTAGGGACGCGAGCCACGCTGAAAAGAGAGCCCTCCCGGTAATAACACGATTTTATCTCGACTTTTGTTCGACTGCCGCTGTTCGAACTCACGAACGAGGAACGCGAGTCGCGATCAAATCGCTTCCAAAAACGTGCACAGCTGCGGAATATTCGGTTAATGAAATTGAAAGCGTTTTACACGAACAACATCGATACTCGAGCCGACGATTTATTGGATTGCAACAACGATAGCGCACGATCAGGATCTTTTAACCTTTTTAGTATAATTTTGTCCATAAGGCGATTCTTCGGTTAAGAAAATATTAAAATATTTATAAAGTTAACATTTTGTTATATAAAATTGGATACAGTATACTCTAACATTTGCGTTAGCACATAGTTTAGGTGCAACATTTTTTTACTGATCGTCTTTTTTGTTGTATTGTTCGAAATATACACATTTGAAGAATGTGTCAAATTTTGAGAAAGAAATTTTTAGAATTGTTAGACTTACAACCGTGAACCTTGAAAATCCATATCCTTACTCCTCCGACACCTTTCAAAGTGTATATTTAAAAAAATTGAATTGGATAACTGCATTTTAAAAAAAATTACTTCAATTTCAACTTAAATACTTCGATGCTTTAATACGATTCAAGTCACATTCTTTTCAAATACTAGGCCCTCTCCAAGGACATAGTCCTCTTTCTTAAATTTCTGTCCGGTTTTCTTTCGACCGCCTTCAATTTTCATTGGTCAAAAATGTTTGTCTCTTATAATAAATTTTCTGAGGAAATAAAAATAATACGATTATTATTCCTACGTTAGAACGAGCTCATTGAAAAATATTCACGTAGGAAGGACCCTCGACATAAATACGGTTCGTTGATTTTATTATTTTATTTAATCAGCCGATTCGCTGCCAATCCCGCGTTATTTGGCTAATAAATTCGATCGGCGATGAATATTCCGCGGTTGCGAACACGTCGCGATTAAAACGTTACGACGATTCACGTCCAATTGCCGACTTTCATATCGTCGTGATACGTGCTAATTAATGCCAGCTCTGGATGCCGCGTATATTAACATTTACACGAGAGAAGGGCGAAACAGAGAGGAAGAGGAAGATGGAATTTATTCGATTCGCATACAGTTTAATGGCGTGTGCATTGAACATTTTCACGACACGCTGGTCCGGAGTGCTCGTTGCATTAATTACAAAATCTTTTTCGGGCCTCGATAAATTTCGTTTCTGAACAATCGTTACGGTGCCGACCGTACTTGAACCGTTCCAGTTAATATTTCTGCGACGTTCGTGTTTCAAATATATAGAGTATATTATATTTAAGACGCGATTCTTATTTTTATTGGTATACTAGAGTGCGCGATGTTTTTTTAGATTCGGTAAATTGTAGTTAATGAGGCCGTGAATTAATGGAGGAAACTTCAGAGAATTGAGTTAACTTGATCGACACGAAGTAGCGCGACGTTGATGCGTTTCAACTGGATAAAATCCATTATGATGGAATATTTTTGATTCTTGTAATTTTTTACAATTTTTAAATTTCGTTTAGCTCTTGATTTCATTTAAATATGCTTGATTATTTTAACTATACATTGCCTTACTTTGGACTATTTATTCAACGTGCAGGAAACATAAGACAAAAGAAGAATTTTCTATTTCTATTTGCTGTCTTTATCATACTAGTGTAGATATATAAATCCACGAATATAAAATTATTAGAACGAGAAATACAAGAGTGTCTAAAAATAATGTCATAGCTAAAGCAATATAATCAAAATTCATTTTTAATTGCTATGTTTCAAATGTGTATTTAATTACAGACGTTACATTAATTACTCGGAACGATGTGAATGTCTTTTAAGAAGCTCATCAAGATCTACCATTTCACCTGTGAATTGTTAAAATAGTCTGCTTTCACATTTGCTTGACCTTTTCTCGATCTAAAGAATTAACATGAAAACTACCAAACCTAGTATTTTGACCGTTCTATTTCTAATTTTTATTTTTAAATTACTCAATTATTAAAAATATCTTCTGAAAAATATCAATAAATTCCTTTGGCCTATCCCCTTTAATTTCAAACATATTCTAGTATGTTATCATTAAGCAACTACTGCAGCTTAAAATCCTATTTCCACTTGAAGTTAACAAAACTCTCCAAGTATACAAGCTTAATTAAACACATTTCTATAATATATATTAAACATCCGCAAAAAAATTCCTCTCAGTACCGTTGAAAACGTAACTTTCTAAGCAAAAAAATGCCTACCAACCTCAATTCAAGCATTCAAGTGCCTTCTAAAGTCCAAAGTATTATTCTCCCCTTTTTCACCCTACCAGATTTCCCAAGTCTGAAAAATTCTATACATGTATTTCCGTCCTAAAGATGTGGAAGGATCCCATTGGACAGGGAGAACACATTGCACGTTCGTCGAAACGAACGGATAGGGCTCGGTGGATTTTCGTCAGTCGTCTCTGCAAAGCGTGTAATTGAATTCAGGGTGTAATGTAAGATGGACGACGCTCGTACATACAGCCGAAACGCTAGCTATAAGGAAATGGAAATACGAGGACCCTAGCTACGAGACCGTTTCGAAACGCCATGATTTTACGGAGCGATTAGGCGCATAGATCACCGTGATCTACGCGTCAAAACCTGACGTTGCTGTTTCGATGCACGTGGCGAACTAACGTGAGCTGCTACGTATGCGTGTTCGGTTTTGAGTTCGGTAATGTAGAGGTTTAGATCCCTGTGTGTTCCGATACACCTGGATGTTCTGTAACGTGGATCTCAAAGTCCTCTGTAGTGATTACTACTGCCGCTTCTAATTAGTGTTTCGTGATCCTCTGGATATTAAACGTGTCGAATCGCGGGTATCGGATGGTGGGATGAAACGCTGGTTGGTAGAATTATGTTTTTTGCGGACATTTCACTACGAGTTCAACTGTATTTCACGGTCTGATCAGGGTACATAGCTGAACTTATTGTCTGTAGAGGATGAAGTTTTTGATATGTGGTTCTATTCATACAGGCACTGATACTTTAAACATTTTTGGAATTATGACCTTCATTTTTAAAAGAAAACAATTAATCTTTTGGTTTATTCGTGTTACTATGAACAAATAAAAAAATCTATCTAGTCTATCTATTGATAGAAATATCGAGGACACGATTCATTTACTGATGCGATACATTGTTATCAGTTCTAGTCCGTCAACAGTTATTTCCTTAAATTATACATCAACTTTATTTTGAAACATCTTCTATATAATAAAGAATATAATAAAATATATTATAAATATATACAAAAAATACATATACATATAATAAAAAGTATATCTTCTCTACATAATAAAGAACGTATCATATTTACAATTTTCCCATTGCAAACACGACTTTCCAGTATAACTTCCCACATTATCACAAATCCTCCTGACAAATCTGACCATTTACCACAACCAAACAAGTACACACGGTGTACCCTCGCACAGAATCGTTACATCCACATAAACGGTAGCGCAGACCGAGTCCACAGGACCTAACCACCACTAAATCCGAATCTGCACGTAAGAGGAAAACACGATACGACGGGGGACGGGGGAGCAGTTCGAGCGGTGGGTGCGGTTTTATTTCGCGAAACGAGCTCGCCAGGGCGCTTTTCAAACGAGCGCGACGCCGTGGCGTTTAGTCCGGCGAGCAAACTGATTCCGTCCACATCGGCGGCGGGGCCGTTTTATTCATGAAAACGACGCCGAACTGCCATAGCCCACCCCACCCCCCGCTTCTCCGCGACAAATATAAATTTAATGACGCATCGGGACGTAGCTGGGGTTGCTGTTGGCGGCGTAGAACGAACCGTGCGGGGGTAGAGTCGAGCCAACAGGCTTTATAAAATTGACTGGCTGTCCCGTCGCTGCCGGCGCGGCTCGATGAAAACAAATAGTCGAAAGACCTGTCAAATTCTGGAACTGCGCCGCCTATCGCGAAACGGTAACATTGAACGCGTTTTCTCTCGCGGGATCGCCCCCCCGCCCCGCGCTGCCGCAAATGAGAAGGGCCTTCAGACGCCAGGAGATTTCCAACCGAGGGAAAATTTCACGCGTTTCCCCATCGTCCTGTCGCCTGGCTGAAATTCAACGCCCGGCTTAACGCCCTGATTTTTCGCGACTGGTTCGAAAACGGAATTATATCGCGTTACCCGCTCCGCGAATCGCGTTTATACCTTTCGGTGACGGGCCACGCTTAAACGTGGCCGTCAGACCGAACGAGCCGAGTCTAAAGCTTGGATTAAATCGAGGATTATTTATTTATTATAATTTATAAGTCAGGTAGCACTGTCAGTCCACACGTATGATTCATTTACAACGTGTTTGTTTGTTCTGTAGAATTATGAGTTCAGGATATTTTTTTCGTCAAGGGATGTTGCAGAATTTTGTCTCGTAGTAGGTGAAAAATTGATAAAAACATTATTGACACAGTCTTCGGCACAAACTTATAGGATGACCTAATATAAATCTCGGTATTAATTAATATAATAACATATTATCATAATATATAACATATTTATCATAACATATTTGTACTTGGATTTAAATCATCTTCAGACCCGAGTTATCCATAGTAAAATTACGAAAACAAATCCCGGACATCTGGAAAGTTGGATAAATGGGACAGCACCTTTCAGTAAACAGCTTCATTACGTTTTCCCGGATAGCATGAAATTTTCAACGCAATAACTGTGTTACGAAGAAAGGGACGTACCGGACAATGTAACGAGAGTTGGTCGTAAATTGTATTCAAGCTCGATACAATAGGCTACTAAATCCCCGTGCAGAAACTTGCATATTGCACGCGCACGGATTCTGACGTAACGCAAAATCGCATCTGTAACGCGACGCTTCGAGAATGTAATTTTAAATTGGAGCTCGTCGTAAAGCAACGCGCGTTTCACCCCGTTTCTATAACCCGTCCCGTTGCATAAAACGTTCCTTGATCCTTGAAACTCGTTTCAGACACGGCCCCGAGGACTTAATTATGCGTTCAGCAAAAAGTTATAACTGTTCCAAGTTTCGATGCGCTTGTTAACGAATACTCCGATTGAAGTCGTGTTCGAGCCATGGAACGATAATAGTTGTAATCGTTGCTGCGTCTAATTACGAATTTTCTGACAGCTACGGTCTATACGATGAAACCCATTTCTAACTTGTTTCGATGGAGCGTAATTGCGCGCGACTTTTTATTAACGTGCGTTGTTCTTCAAAAATCCATTTGTACCGTTTTCGTTAGGAATTTATGAGGACATAAAATGGGACGTTTAAATTGAGGGTAGTTCAGTATATTCTGTAATTATAGTCGTATATAAAAATCTCATTAGGGTAAACTAGCAATGAGACGTTTATTCTGGACATCTTTTATTTTCTGAGACTTTAAGGCAATTAATCTGTTTTCTTTAAATAGAATCATACATATTCTTAAACGAAGTCATATCTATTTTTGTATGTTTTTATAAGTGGTAAAATAAAATACTCTATAATTTACAAGAATCTGCTCATTTGATCTCAATATTAATTTATGTTCCAATAAAGTGTATCACATTTATTTACAGTGTACTAGTATATTTTAAATTATGAAATTTTGTAGAAGGACCAAGCGTGACGTTTTCCATTAACAATGGCACGTATCGCAATGAGAGCATTACGTTAAAGCTTTGAAAATTAAAACAATTGCCTCACCCTTCCCCATCAAAACCAAAATATCGTTCTCGATACTTCACGAAACAATCAATGAGCCTGCCCTGTGCAGCTGCTAGGCGCAGATTAATTTTTCCCTGCGCCAGAATCATATAAGTAATTAACTATCGTATTAACTTTCAGCGTTTCATCTACGTAGCGCACGGCACGGTCAATTAATATAGTAACGCTGCGATCGCTTTGGCTTTGCATGTCCGTATGTTGTTAGCTTTGTAACGAAACAGCAATGCATGCAGAGGAAACAGTTTTTAAACCCGACCACGGAAATGTAAATTAGACTGCACAGCATGAAATAAAGATTTATTCGTATAAAACTTCTGTACGAAATTTATTTATTTTTGTTCACTTTGTAAGTTGTATCAAAATTAAATATTTTTGTTTGCTTTGTAACTCGAGCCGGCTTGAAAGATCACAGGGATTCGTTTCAAGCACTGTGAAATACGTAATATTTTTATGAAAATTGTAAATGCTTTGGGAAGAGAAATTGAGAAGGATTGATTTATACAAACGAAGATAATAAGTAGTTTCATAGAGGAGTTATATTTTAAGATTAGTTAGGCTTGATTTTAAATTTTTTTTTATGAAGATAGGAAACTATAAAATGAAATCAGAAATTAAAAAAGGTTAACAATGCCACTCATTCATTTTTTTTTTCGCCTTTGAGCGACCAAAGGTGCCATTCTTGCTCCTTTAAGTGAGCAGACGCCTAGTTCGGTGGTAAGATTTCGTGAAGGCATGCGAAGAGAGGTGAAGGTCTCCGAAATCAGTTGGATTCCTTTAGGTGAGACGATCCTTTTGATCGGGAATCGAGAGGGATCCAATTTCCGTACGCAGCAGCCGGCCGACATTCTGCTTTGGTCCTGAAGTCGAACGATAGCTGGCTCTCGATAGGGCGAGGTCGTCGAATTTATGGCGCGAACGTGCTCGCGTTTAATCTCACCAATTGAATGTAATCTTGCAGCCTTTTATAAGCGGTTGCAGGAGATTCGACTGGTCGCCTCGAGAATCCGCGACTAACGGGGCAACTGATGCTTCTAGAATATCTCAAAGGATGTTGTCATTCGCCTTTTTAATACATCAAACAATAACAGTTTAAAAGACATTATATTCTTTTTAAAATTGCCTCTAAAGATTAAGAGAGAATTAGAATAAGTAAGTCGAGTAATTGAGTTAAACATTATGAAATTTATTTTTAAATCAGGGTCAACGCTGTTGGAATATTTCGTATTTTCGTGATCACTATTTTAAGCATTAATTGAATTTTGTACTAATTTAGATTTTGAATTAAACAATTGCGAATAATTACTGTGTATATTCTCTCACAATCAGATGACTGGCACAGTTTTATTTATAACGAGCGAGAGAGCCACTATGTTACCTCTTTTGAAATATTGTTGATATGTTTTTAGCTTATATTTCCTGGATTGACGTAACCCATATTTGCCTCGTAGAAATTAGTTAGAAATTGTCGAGCACATCCTCGTTTACCTCGCAAGTTATGGGGAGCAGTTCGTCGTTGAATTTACGACGCGATCGTGCTCTCGTTTAATTTCACCAATTGAATGTATTTTGTTGAAAACTGTGTAGTTTATTGGGCATGAGAGCAACAGAACAACCAAACGTGCTTAATTAGCCGTCCGCGTTTCGACCAGTTGGAGTGTGGTTCTCTTCGAAACGATTTATAATAATGTATAAAGCGTTCATATTAGTATTTAATAAAGTGAAGTGGGTGAAGGTCACATATTAATTTCGTATCTCGTAGACTTACACTAGCAAAATCTAATATGGAAAACCGTTGAACATATATATATTTGAGATTAAAATCATTATCATGAAGATGCTAAAAGAAATTATAAATATGGATTTTTGAAAGGAATTTTCTATGGTAATTCAATGATGCGAGGTAATAGTTAGATAAGATATGACATGATGTGATTGGAGTAAAAAAGAGAAAAATGCAACTTCCATGTTATATAGTGAAAGATTTCTTAACTTTATTTTTCTATATTATTTAAAAAATAAAATGACGTAAGGTATTTCGAAGTAACCATGAAAGAAGATGAAATTTTATCTAAAATACTATTTCAAACTACATATTTTCAAATATATCCAAGTCCGGATCGGAGCAAAAGGAAATGCAACTTTCATGTTATTGAATGTAATCTTATAGCCTCTTTATAAGCAGTTGCTGGAGATACGAGTCGCCTCGAGGATGCGCGGCCAGTCGAACAGCCGACGCCTCTCCTCCCCAGGGGACATTGCCTTTTGCCTCGATATCAAATTGTAACGACGGATCCGCGAAGAAAAGGGAACGGTAATGGATTTCTGAAAAGTTTCCGTCCATAGCGGACCGGTTCTTTGTTCACGGCGGACAAAGTTTCGAGTCGCGGAATTAGTGGCCCTTTAATGGGTCCGCGTAACGTTTACGGAACTTTTCTTCATTCACGGCGGAGGAAAAATCTGAGACGGAAAGTTTCCATGCTTGATTGAACGCTCAGGATGGAGGATAAATGAAGGAGCGCGTGAGGCGCTAGTAGTATGATCCGCGCTTGGTCAGACGCGGAGCGTCCGATAGGATCGGTCGTGTTTACGGTATAAATAGGGTACAGATTCTTTTATATCCTTGCAAAGTGGAATATCAGACCTTGTATTAGGTTGTCTGAAAAGTTTCTTTCGCTTTATTAATACATGCACGATATTTTATGTTTTATGTTACATTACTGAATTGTGCACGATTCATTTTGCTCCATTATTGTTACAACATGAATATCTATGAAATCAGATTGTCTATTTATATAAACACGACTACATAAAATAATTGAGTGCAACTCGCGAAAGAAACTTTCGGGACAACGTAGTATATGATATTGAAAATGATATACATTCTTCGTTTTCTGTCCTGTTAGAGTGGATTGACATTTTGCTTGGTGATGTCATAATTCTTTTTCTAGACTGGTTTCCTGCTGTACTAAAGAAAATATTAAAGAATGGAAAGAAAATATAACGTATAAATATGATATAACGAAAATATTGCTCGCAGATGGATTGAAAAAATCCCACAATGATTACTACTAGAATTAATATTATAACATGCAAGTCAATTTCAAATCATCACATTCACTGTCAGGCAAATTTTAAGCGTTTTGCCTTGAGCGCCAAGATTTAATACAAATGTGTAATGTAGGTTACTATTTTGATAATAAAAAGTGATATTAAATTTATTGTTTTAAAAAGAATATTTATATTGAATAATGAATAATGAATCTATTTGTCTGTTCTCTCTCGAATTTCAGATATAATGGTGTATATTCGTTGTCCATGAGTATTTCTAGTGTCAAATAGAGTACTACAGTACCTCAGCACAAGCACCTCCACTTTCTCAAAGCCTACACTGAACAATATCAATAAATTGATCAAGAATAAATATTCTTCCACCAATCTACAACATTCCAACTCTCATACGTTAAAATCCTCTTCGTTACATCAGAAATTACATAGGAAATTCACAATCTGACTTCTTGTCGAATCACCCGCATGTTCAATGTTTTTGTATGGAATGACTAAGGCGAATGCCAAGATGTTACCGAATGGATACGCGTCGAGCCAACGCGTTGCCGTTTTCCGCAGGACAACGGATTCGGTTACAAGGGTCGGCAATGGTAGCTTGGGCATCGTGGCCGCGTTAGGATTTCCCATGCGGGGCGTACATTACGTTACGGTGCACCATGAAATATGCAACGCTATCTGCCAACACGGCCGCAACGCTACGACGGTTCGCGTCCTATTTCCGAGCTGGCTGCTTCCTATGCACGAGTCCTTAGCCGCACCCTAACTAGAAATCGGGGATCCATGATCGAAGCCTGCATCGATCAAGATCGCCGTCATTCTCTACCGACGAGGATTTTCACAGCCAATCGAGATTATTTCTTCACGCATTGGTTTTGTGGCGACAAGAGCAATTTTATGTAATTTGTGTTCCATTTTCCAACGACGACCTTTGACACTCGTCGTCTGAATAAGAAGTTCTTTTTGTGGAGTGTCAATTGATGTGCATGAAGGATTAAAGTAAAATTAATGATTTTTATTTTATTGATCAATTTGAATAACTTGATTAATGTGTATGAGGTATTGAATAATTTATATGATTTGTATTATTTATACAACTTGTGCAATTTTTATAACGCTATTAATTATTATGAATCGTGCAATGTGTATACTTTTGAGTGTATTTTTATAACTACATGATTAGGTAAATATGTAGAGTCAAGGAAGTAAACATACAAGATGATATCATGTTGTTATTCATATGAAAATTCTTTCCATTTACATGCTATTATCTGAAAAGTGAAATATCAAATATACACAGATTTAAGTCGACACAGAAGAGAGAAGACAAGTAAACAAACACTTTTTTTCCAAGTCACAAAGAGGTGACTTAGGAAAACTCCCACATGAAATTCAAAAATTCCTCGCAAATGCAACATAAACAATTCAGGGAGCAACGAATAATAGATTTCATGAATTATTTATGTTGAAAAGGTTAGCAAAATATCTAACAAGGTATAATAAAAATGGGAGATTACTATCAGCAGACTACTATTTTTTTTTCTTTTGAAACCTTTTATATCATCGATACAATTTCCATGTTTTATATGCTAATAATATAATTGAATATTGATACCATACAATAGTAACAGTTCTATATAGGTACTGCAACGTGGGAATCTGCCACGTCACAGTACAAACACTCATTCCATGCATACTCACAATCTAGGTCTCGGTATTTTTTGTTATTAGTAGACTCCTCTATTACTATACTAGCAGGATGTAGATGTTTCCGAGCAAACATCGATTGAGTCCAAGACAACAGGGAAAGGGATGAGAACGCGTGGGAAAAACAAGCGCCCCTAACTCTCCCCTGTTCCTTATCTCAATCCACCCTTTCTTCTCCAGAGCGGCCGCCCAAAGTTCGCGAAGTAGGTCGCGTCGAAGTCGGCCTTCCCGCCAATTAAAAACCCAATTCCACGAGTCGCATTGCCACGAGCCCCCGCTGCCATCCCTCCAGGCTCGTTTGCTTCTGTGTGTTGACGCTTTTGAACGGTTGCCGCCCGAAGCCAAGTCGACCCGGTATCGCCAAGATTCCCTGGGAAAATTCGATTGCCCCTAGGACCGGTCGGGGCTCGAGTTCCTTCTTCGACCTACCCCTCGCATCCCCTGATCCAGCGCAATCTGTCGACGGGGGGCGGCACAATTATAGCGACGACGTCGCCTGTGCCGCGAAGTCGAGCGATAAACTAAATCGCGTGCACGCGTGTTTACTGGCGCGACGCAATTAACAGCGTTCAGAGAAATCGGATGATCTAACGAGCTTTAGCAGTCACGGCTTGTCGCCTTGGGCGAAGGTGACAACGATTGGGAGACATCGAGGGGGATCAGGCAGGTCGATGCGACGAGATTGATTGATTATGATTTCTCGGATGCGGTGGGAATAATTTAGGGCAAGGTTTGGGCGGTAGATTTTCTCTTCTATGTTAAAGATCGACATGTTAAGCATATATGGATGCTAGAGATTTTTTAATTAGGGCTAAAGGAATTTAATTACCCTGAGGTGTGGTTTCTTCTCTTCGCCCTTGAGAGTGTAGAACATGAGCTTAATGATGAAGAATTTGTTTGATCAATAAAACACGATAGAATTAGATGATAAAAGTATTGGAACAAAATCGCTGTTCATATTTTATTGAAGCGTTTTATTTTACTAAAGCGGCTCCATTTCCAAAACGAAAATGCAAACGTTGAACGTAGAATGTTATCTGATATCGAATAGTCTTTCGAGTGATGTATTACACGTAGAATCATTACGTGGTTGCCGGTATCGAGTCTACCGAGTTTTAGACACGACAGAACCTGTCATGTGCTGATGTTGCAAATTCTGGAAGTTCCGATTCGTCAGCCAAGCTCGCGCGTATGCATCTCACGTATCTCATTATCAAAGATCGATTCTCACGAAATCGATACCTCGTGAAAACAAGATTTGATTCACACCCTCGATATATGCTTCTATGCATAACTATCTGCTTCGCGGTTGTGGCACTTGCGCTCTTATCATCGTTAATCGAGAAAGCTCTGCTTCGACTAAATCTGTTTCTAGAAGTATCTACCCTTACGTGTTCAAAAGAAAGGCTTTAAAAAAATCTTAACCTCTTGGCCACATACGTGGACGTTTAGTTTTTTATAATTCAAAAAAAAAAGAACAAACATTTCATAATAACAACAAAAAATCGTTCCTGAAGAGATTACAGCAAGTCAAATTCCATATAAAAAAAGTTAAATAAACTTCGTTTGAATTCTTCCAATATATTATTCTATCTCACTTCTCTCTGGTAATTGTTCAGTGTTTATCAAGAAGGTTACCTCTTTGATAAACATCCGAGTACTCCATCGACCCACATACGACTCCACCTATTTATAAATTATTCTCACGAATCCACTGTAACCCAAAGGCAGAGAAAGCCGCCCAGAAACTTGCGGTAGATACGTTTTCACGAGTAAAAGGGAGACACGTCGTTCTCGGTAGCAAGGTGTTACCACCCAGGAGCCAAGGTAACTCTTCTCTCACGGAACTTAGAGCAACTCTCAGGTATCTTCCGCGCGCCTATATAGCCGTGTGTCGTACAGCGTGATGCAAGGCAACGACGTCTGCAGCAACAGATAAGGACACAGTCTATAAATTAATTAGGTTAAGTCTCTAAGACCTAAAAGCCGCATGCGCGCCCGAGCGACCTATCTAAATCTGCATTAAACCACCTACCGGGCGTAGGCGAAATTTACAGCACGGGCCACAGCCGTTCGCCTGGGCCTTTGTTTCTCTCGCGAATTCTGCCGCAGTGCCGTTAACTGGCTGCCAAGCATTCGGAGAAGCTCCGTCGAGGACCCACCTCTCGGATTTCTTCTCTTATTTTGGAGAAGCCTTAGTTTCTTTAGAATTTACGCCCAGCGATGGAATCGTGGGCAGCGTTCGAGTGCCAGGGGAAAAAATTTTGCTGATTACGTTGGGCTAGGTCATAGATCCGATGGGTGCCAGAAAAAAAAATCTGATTGACGTTATGTAGGGTTACTGTAATTTTAAGGCAGTAGGTGTAATTGTCTTGGAAAACAAAATTATTCATTTTTTTTGAGGATGTATATCATTATCGATGTTTTAATATTCTTTGATCAATATAATAAGTGTCAGAAGACGAAAATTTGAATAATATTATGCAGGTTTCTGAGATTTTAGAATAATAATTGTAATTCTTGTTTTAGAAAAGAAAATTATGGCATTTTTTAGAGAAGAAAAATTGACTCGCAGGAAATGTTATTTTACTATATTTGGCCCAGCAATGAATTGAAGGCCATGCACCAGTAGTTCCTCTTAGTCCCTTAAAAAAGAAATGAAGTAACTAATCAAAAAGCAATAATTAATCTTAATTATAGAGAGATCATTTTACACAAAGCAAACACTTGCATATCACATTTTTGACCAAAACCTCGCCATCGCTCGGTACCGGATATACATCGAAATGATTTTTAACGAAGCCTAATTAAAAATTGTTCTCGATACCGTTCTCCATCCACCGTGAATTTCTACCGGTAGTTTTCAAACGATTTAAATCTCTCCCCGCCCGTTCCCTCCAAACTTCGCGTACATGTTCCACCCATCCGCTCAGCCGTCCCGCTTTCAATAACGCAGAAAAAATTCATATCGACCGTGGCTGCCGTCAGATATACAAACTGACAAAAAATCTCAACCACCTCTAAACGGGAAACTACAAAAAATTTCGCAAAAGCAAGAAAAGTAACCACCCACGCCGACAGATATTCGTCGACTCTTGACGGAGCAGTTTGATACTTTGACTTCGAAACTATGGTCTCGTAATTTTTCTCTTCACGGATTAGGAATGCTCGAATTGAATAATGAATTGATAATAATGAAACTTGTACCTTCTTTAATGTAGTTGAATCATATATTTTTTATTTCTTTAAACGCACGTTTAATGCAACGCCAGTGGAAACGATTTAGATACAAATATTCTGTGTTGAATAAGTGATTAATCGTGTGGTATTTTGTTTTGCACTTTATAGGTGGCTTTTGTGGAAAATACTCATCATTTAAATAAACTTTGTGGATATTCTTTTTTCCTTTTTATTATGAATATTTTCCGAAAATAATAATTTAGTTCTCATCTGCCTTGCATGCGACACATTGCACTTTTGTGCATCGATAAATTTAAATAATTACTGCCAATTTTTAAAAAAAATTCAAGGCGCATTTGAAATTTACTATATATTTATTTAATTACATACAATAGATATTGAAGACATGGACTGTTCGGACAACCGAATAGATAACACACTCCTCTTCGACGCGTTATATGAAATCTTTAATTTCTCCGACTAAAAATTAATTAACATTTTATGCATTTTATGTTCGATTTCGTGACTGCGATAGTGTTAGCTCGAATTAACCAAGGTGCTAGAATAAGTCAGAAAAATTCAGGAACCAAACATCGTAGGTCCACGCGAAGATAAAATTGAAACGCCTCTTTTGGAGCTCGCTGATCACCTTCCACAACCATCGGAGGGTTACGCCGCGCTCACCTGTTCCAAGAAGAAACTAAACCCGAGAATCGAGCCATCGCCGTAGGTGTTGACGTTGCTAAGAGTTCGTCGCCAGTTTCGGAAGCAACTTGGCCCGAAAGTTCGCCGTGGCCGCGACGGAAAGCGTCGCCGGACACGGAAGACGACTCCTCGCGTCGTTGCGCGCAGGATTCTTTATACGGCCATCAAGATGGTCGTTGGTCTACCTTTTGTCAGCTGCGGGAATCGAGACGGTGGGCTTATGAATATCTTATGAAAGCATAGAAGCCGTTACTACGGTATTACACGGTGACGCCGTTCCTTGGGGCAGATAAGGAGACGCTCGTTGAAAAATGGCCCCTCTTTCCACATCCCAGCCTGATAGGGACCAATCCTCCCCCGCCGAAGATATTTTCACTTTATCACGAGCAACGCGCCGGCGCCGCTTTGATCTACGTTGAACGCCGGCCAGGGGGTGCGAGCGTCCTCGCATCGTCGCGATATCAACGCGAAATTCATCGCGACGGGGATTTGCACGAGCTGTCATCGACTATCGGTTGCTAATAAGTAGCTGTCGAAATAGTGACGAGTGGTTACGTGTTTATCCGTGGGTGATTTAGGGTTGATATAAAGGTCGATTCAGACTATACGACACGGACCGTCACGTTCCGGCAACGGCACAACAAAATATTAAAACACGCGTTTTAATGGAACTATTCGCACTATTCCTGTTGACGGAACGTTCGGGTCGATGTCTGTTAAGTGTGAATAGTTCCATTAAAACGCGTGTTTTAATGTTTTGTCGTGTCGTTGCCGGAACGTGACGGTCCGTGTCGTATAGTCTGAATCGACCTTAACTTGGTTGCTTCTGTCGTCAGAAGTATAGGTTTGTGGAAACGAAATGAAGTTAGGAGAATCTCCTGAATTTTATGTAAGCATGTTACTTTAGATTTGATACCTACTATGATTGATATAAAAGCTAGGGTGAGGTTTGAATGTGTAAAATTATAAATATTAATTAAAATAAAAATACAATAATATAATTATTATAATTAAAGGTACCAGTAGTTCCTCATAGTTCCCTAAATCTTCGTATCATAAGAATTCCAACATCCTTATTTAATTATAAAATAATTACGCCCACGGAACTGCGAAACGCACATGGTTACAGATATTCCAGCTCGCGTACGCGGCAACGTTCACTTATGGTTTCTCGGACGTTGTACATTCACCGTCTGCAAACAGACGTCGCGTTCTCCATTTGTGCACAACGGCTGCGAAGGAGTTAATAGGGAGTTTGAGACGATATCTCAGCCCGCGAAGTTGCGTCGCGAAGTCGTGCGTGACTCGAGTTGGCTGTTCGAGGGTAAGGCGATGATAAGTAATCCTGTCGTAGGGTTCAGGCCAAACGGACGCTTTGTGACGTGCGTCAGGCTAGGGACAACGTAATATTCGCCCTACTGCATGTATGCTGTTCAGGAACTGCATGCATGGTGTCAAGGGAACACGTACGTCACAGTCGAAATGAGATACGATGAGAATTTCTTTTTCTGAAGGGAGAAATCGCGCTTGGGATAGGGACGGTATGAAATAGTTGTACGTCTGTACATGTTTTTCCTTGGTAAAGTGTATACAGAATTTTAATTTAACAATAGCGTGGAATAATTGTGTTTATCTTCCATGGATTACTATCATTTAATTTAGTAAAATTTTTTCAATAGACATGGAGGGAACGAATATATATGGAAATGACTGTATATGAATATAATGTTTTAGTTGAAGTGAACATAGTGGCACTTTTTTAATTTTCTGTCTCATAAGGAAGTTTTGTTTCTCATAACGCACCACATGTTACACGGAAAGTTCTCATAATGTAGAACATAGTAAGATGAAAATTCTGGCAGAGAAACTTAAAATCACCATCTCAGGAGCCTGTACCTAAGGTCAGGACTGGTATTAAGCAAAAAAAAACTATCAAGCGAGTCAATTTAACCCATATGTATCGAAGTTACTTTTAACATTATTCAATTATTAACATTCCCTTGGTTACAACTTTTAATTTGAAAAATATAATTGAGGTTAATTTTATCGACAAATTAATTTCCCCTTTCTGCCTCTAATTTCAAAGATATGCATCATTCTCAGTAGTTGTGATGCTACAAGCAACCGATGAACAGGCACAGAATGATAACACCACCTAAACGGAGAATCACAGTAGATCCAACCTCCCTACACCAAATTCCCCACACCGAATTCCGAATGAACAAATTTCCTAGTCTCATGTTTATTCACTAAAGTCTATTTGAATGCGCTAGTAAGACGAGTTAGATACATTCCATTCTTCAAACTCCAGCGTTCTACGTCTACCACAAAGCATGTTGATCCCATTGCTAGAATATGTAATCTTGCAAAGACACATAACGGTAAATTAAACTTAATTGACGGATCCCGTAGCCCCCTTGGATCTATTATTCGTAAAGTCACTGACCCAGTTTCGACCATCACGCCAATAGTCACCGCATAAATTTGTAACGTTATCGTGAAACGTCATTGTAACATTCATGGCTTCGTGCATACTAATTGGTCATTCGCGGTTCACCAAATAAATGTATTTATATCTCTCTGACGCTTTGCGTCGCCGTTAACGATTTATACCTGGAAATTGCGGCGTTGACCGCCATGGTTACAGTTTAGGTTAATGAGAGGTTAGTTCAACGAGCTAAATTCGAGGTTACATGATTTGTTTCAGCTTGAAAGAGTTGAAAGAACAAAAATACGTGTCGTCTTGGACCTGGTCTTCGATCTCAGGACTCGTAGATCGAGATAGGGTTGATATCGGACTCGCAGGACGCGACAGCGGCGGTACCGAATTCGTGGGACATGATACGAATACCTTGAATCCCTGGGACCCGATAACAAGCTCAAATCTGAGAGTAACTGGGATCTTGAAAGGTCCTATAGGAACTCGAATGGTCTCTGGGGTCCTAGGGGTTGAAAAGGCTCTTCCGTCAACCTCGAATGTCTCTATGTCTGAGATTATTAGATTATTCTCCCTTTTCTGAGTTGTTTGTGCTTGGTCTCGCGATCAGGTTAATCGCACTCCTTCTGCATCACACAAATTAATAAATTCACTCTGATGACTCTCTGACACTCTGGGTCAAAATTACCCCAAGCGCAACTTCAAGCTAGAATTACTACAAGTTATTAATTTTATGAAAATATATTAAAAATTGTCGGAGTTACGATCTTTTTTAGTGAACAATGTTTTTTTTACGCATTGCCTCGTTGCTGATTTTTTTTCGCCATTTTGAAAATTTGATAAAAATTTGTTGTCATGATATTCTCATTCTGAAAGGTTCAAACCAATATCCTGAATTTTTATGAGTCGTTCGGAACGATACCGGCAACGCGGCAATCGTTTAAACATGGCTGGGGTCATTGGGATCACATGTGACCTCCGCGTTATTTCCAGAACGTGTGACTTCGAAGGGTTAATAACAAACACGTAAATTATATTAATACAAATTATTAATATATAATATATATTAATATAATTCTATAAAAAATATATATATTTCTTATTATGTGTATACATATATTTAGTGAAATTCGTATTTTCTTTTCTAAATTTCTTATTAAAGTGAATTGTACTTGTACAAGTGTGAAGGTATCAGTGAAAATCGTGACTATCGAATTCCATAAAATAAGAATGCTCGGTACCACGTTCCAGAAGTTAGGAGTAGTCGATAACAATTGTAACGAGTCTACTATCGCTGGTTCGAGGTCCCGCATCGTTTATCTCGCCTGGATCGAGTCCCTAGGGTTTCTTATTGGTATCGTATCCCATCGTTACGGGTTACGTGTACTCTCTTCCACTGTTTTCAGATCTGCGCCGTAGCACACGGTCCTAAAGTCAACAGTTGCAGTCTCGCATTCGCATCCAAGTCCAAACATCAGGACAGTGTCAGCTTCTGTTTCAAACGGTCCTCTGTTGCACCGCTATTATTTTGTTTGGAAGATAAAATAACGTTTGCGTTGTGGAGAATTAATTAAATAGCAACTGACAGTGGTGTTTGAATTTTATGCAAGTGCAAGATACATAAAAGTAACTGCTTTTCTGAAAGAACTGACTGTCTATCTCATTTTTATTTATTCATTTATAAGTACATTTTTATAGGATATCAACGATATGTACATATGCGAAATGTGTTCGTTTATTTTAGGACAAAATTATTCATAATATTATTCATTTTCTGTTATTGTTTGTTTGCTAACAAAGAATACATGAATATATCCTAGTACACTATATGCTTATAATGCGGTTATTAATGCATGTTATGCAAATTAACATTCCCGTGATTCGTGAGTTATAAATATATAAATGTGTGAAGTTTATTTATTTGGTTGTTCCAAAAGTTTCTTTCGTGTTAGTAATAATTAATACATGCACAATATTTTCTGTTTTATGTTACATTACTGAATTGTGCACGATTCATTTTGCTCCATTACTGTTACAACATGAATATCTATGAAATTAGATTGTCTATTTATCCTTTCCATCTTTTTCTAACGATGAAAAACCATAGCAGGCTTCAAAATATTGCATTTAATAATTACCCAATGTAAAATCATACCTGGTCAGACATTTCAAGTAGAATAAGACCGTACGTGAAACACGACCACATAAAATAATTGAGTGCAACTCACGAAAGAAATTTCCGGATCAACCTAATATGTACGTATTCTATAATGAAATCTTTATTTAGAGACATCAAATCTATTATTTAATTTAGCCAAATTTCTTCAATAGATATAGAGAGTACGCATACTTAATGAGACAGCCTGTGTATACGCTCTTCGGGGCCAAAAGGTTAAGAAGCTTTAACCTTTTTTTTAGCACGATCAACATATGCAACACGATGCCTCAAGAAGGTTAATTCCTGAATAATTAATTCTGTTAATTAATTTACATTTAAAGTGTTTGAGAACCTGAGCGAGACCACCGAATCCGGAAACGTCACCCCTAATAGAATATCGCACACTATTTTCAAAGTTTTTCCGTCTAAAGGACGACGCCTCGCGTCGCAATCGTTATTGGACGCTCTTTATTGCGCGCGACATTTAATGGCGCAATAAATTCCTGCGTTACAGGTCGCTCCTTCCCTCGCCAGGAGCCTGCTACCCCTTGAGGAAGTCGCTGGAGTGGACGTTAAAAATGATGTAACACCGTTCCCCTCCCACGCAAATGACGTAACATGTTTAGCGGGCGCCGGGTGACGTTGACCGGCTGTTAATTATTCACCTTTATTTCGTTACGTATCCAGCCTGTTTCGAAGCTTTTAACGTTTCCAGCTCGCGTGGGGGTGGGGTAGTAGTTTCACAGCAATTGACGAGTGATGGTAATGCAATTTCTACGCGTCGCGCAAACACGCGCGACGAAGCCCTGTCCCACTTTTACACGCGTTCAATTTTCGCTCGAGCCATCCCTCTCTCGTCTAGCCCACTCGAGCTCTCGCGGATGCTGCTTGAAAATATTTTACGTCGAGGATCGGGAGTTGAGTCCGCTCCGGGGGGTGTCTCGTACCGCAAGATGTTTCGCGAAATGTAATTTAAGAACGAGCGCGCAGTAATGTAGGATAATTGTCGGTTCGCCCCCTCTCCCCTCCTTCTCTGTAATTTAATGTTTATTACGACGAGGATGCACGGAGCGAGTTATTCTAATCTGTAAATGGATTCGTTTGGGAGGACGTGTTTATCTCACTGTGGGGTCCTGAAGCTTTTTTTGATGGGTACAGGTGCATGCTTGTTGTACTTACTAATACTTGGGGTTCATTCAATGCAATTCAATTAACGATATTTGGTTTCGGAGGCAAATGGGTTGAAGTAATTATTGAAGAAAATATTTCCTTCGCCACTTTTGTATTTTTAGGTGGCAGTCTGGAAATTAATTGTAAATTGTACTGTTATTCTAACCAAACATTAGTTTGCATCTGTAGAAGTTCAATTTCTTTTAATTTACATTAACAGACTTCATATTTTTCAAATATTTTCATGAAAGTTTTATCACACATTATTATTGATTGTCAGACATTTCAAGTAGAATAGAACCGCACGTGAACAGACACTCTAAATACGATAATACCAGTATATTATTTTACTATTATTCATCTTTTTCTAACGATGAAAATCCATAGCAGGCTTTCAAATGTTGCATTTAATAATCACGTAATATAAAACCATACCTAGTCAAACGTTTCAAGTAGAGTAGGACCGTACGTGAACAGACACTCTAAATACGATAATATATTATATTATTTTATTATTATTCATCTTTTTCTAACGATGAAAATCCATAGCAGGCTTTAAAATATTGCGTTTAATAATTACCCATTGTAAAATCATACCTAAACAGACATTTCAAGTAGAATAGAACCGTACGTGAACAGACACTCTAAATACGATAATATATTATACTATTTTATTATTATTCATCTTTTTCTAACGATGAAAATCCATACCAGTTTTAAAGTATTGCATTTAATAATCACCTAATATAAAACCATACCTAATGAAACATTCCAAGTAGAATACTTCCTTATCAGACGTTTCACGTGGTTCATACATCAAAATCACCATACCCAATCACCATAGATTCTTTTCATCAAAGAAAACCTTACACACCTAGATCCTAAACGTTGCATTTAATCGCATTTGTACCTAGATCAGTCCGAAACAATAGGAATTGTTTGAAACCACGGTGCGACGATGTAAGGGGATACGAAAGGGTTGAAAATATTTCGGTGACGGGCGAGGGTGGTTTATTCCGGTGCGAGGAAAAGAAACGAAGAATGAACGCGGTCGAACACTTGCCCTCGTTTCCAGCCAATCCATCATACACTCGAGGACAATGGGGAATCCACCTGGTCCGTTCCGGTCGATCTGTACACACACATACACACACATACACACACGTGAGAGGGAGACTTTCCGCGAGAAAGGCGAGCTTTCGCCTCGAAACACGGCTGGAGCCGGTTGGCTCTTCATGAAAGCTCGGTTTGGACCCTCCCACGGTCCCATGAATATACTAGCCTACCCGGTGGATTGCTGTATCGTGCTATCGATACCGTAAGAGCATCAGAAGGCCGCACGTAGATGGGGCTCGGGATAGAAGGAGGAATAAATTTAAATATAGGTACAGACTCTTTGATATGTTAACAGTGATAGTCGAAGGACGAAGGATGGAGGCCCCCAAAGGCCGGACCGAGAAAACGAAATTCTTTGATAGTGATTTTTCTTTATTTCTTCTACCTTTAACGTTTCCTACCCTCTCCCTATCTCTCTTCATAACTCTATTTTCTACCTTTTCCGTCTCCCTTATTTCTGTCTCGTTTCTCCCTTCTCCTCCTTTTTGTTGGAATGTTCAACCTCCTCCATCGAAAATCGTCTATCTCCGCATTATTTCTACCAACCAACGTTCTCGTCCTTTTATCTCTACGTCCTCTGTACGTCTCTTTCCCTTTCCTCTTCGAGGATCCCACTATCGTCCTCCTTCCACTGCATTCGTCACACATAAGACGATTTATGTTTTCTGGAGCAGCGAAGGCTCTACCTGTACGTGCAAGAGTGTATGCAAATGCCATCAAGGGGGAACCCGGCCGCTTTACTATCTCGCCCCCTACTCGATATTTCTCTCGCTCCCATGAGACACTGTTTCGGTCCTCGTTGCTTCAACTTCTTAATTCAGTTATTAAAAAATAATGCGTTTTTTTAATTCTATAGGGTTTTAATTACACAATTAAATAACCTGAAGTGTTTCTCTGTGAACCAAAGAAATTTTTTCTTTATTCATACAAAAATACAATACAACTTATTACTTTAATTATAAAGCCTGTTAACCAAGGAAACAACATTCAAAGTTTCTTGTTCTCTGCGTTGTCTCTGTCTTTTACAAGTTTTGCAAATTTCTTTATAACAACTAAACCAACAACTGCAATCATCTTTGTTAGATGCTATAAGGTCCAAGTATAGCATGCATATTTAATAGCATTCTCACTGTAGAATTAATCAGTGATAGCAAAATACTTCCATGATAAATTAATTCGACGATTTCGCAATTTTTTAATGAAACACAAATTAAAGTCATGGAGTGTATTCGGTTTATATATAAGTGATATGGTATATATTTTTATCGGTATAGACAAAGAATTTATAATTTAATACATTATATCATTTCTTGAGACTTAAATAGTGTGTATATTGTGTTAAGCATATGTCTGTTATTTTATAAACATTGCAGTAACTGTATTTTATTTTTGATATTTTGTTTGGACTGTTCAGTCTGGACAAGCTGTTACAATTTTAAAAAAATTACAAAACAATAAAACAAGATATAGTATAAAAATATCACAACATATATTAGTATGTCCACCATATCTATTAAAGGATGCATTCCTGGGTATGTAAATGTAAGATCGGCAGTACGCGTGGGAGTATATGCAAATAGCAGCACGGAGGAACCTGACTGGTTTCCTGTCTGTCTGCCTTCGCGCACCCTCGCCCTCCTTCCCAATATTTCTCTCGCTGCCGGGCGACATTGTTTCGGTCCCAGCGTCTACCTCCGCCGGCCGGAAGTTCGTCAGTTCTTTAATCGAGAAATTAATGGCGGCGCCGAGCGTGTGGCGATGCCTCATTGTCGCTAGGATTTAAAGCGAGATGAATTCGTCGTTTGGAACCAAACGAGGATGCGCTTTCCTTCCCAGGTCGTCCGTGAGCGTTCAAAATTTTACTGGGATGTTAATTTAATGCCAAAACAACGTGCGTTAGTTGCCAAGTGTTCGTCTAATATTGTTTCTTTTTTCATATTTATTTAATTAATTAAATCACATAGTCGACGAATAAATAAGAAGTAACTTCCTAAGGGTTTGCTCTGAAACTCAATATTTATATTTAAAAATAATATTCAAGCGCTTAGGTATTTAAATTATGCAAGCCATGTAAAGAGTAACAGGTTTTGTATCCTTCTTATCCGCGTGTCTGACTACAGAACGCCTTAAGCTACTTAAGGGAGTCGTGGTTCAGTAGTATAGCGATAGCTTGTGTCAAACAGCTGTGTCGCCCACGAACTTCAATTTATTTTCACGTTTTGTGTACACGTAATTCATTTATATTCTTCTACATTTTTACTAACATTCCATTCCATTTTGTTGTTCCATTTTTCTTTTTATGTAATTTCTACTATTGTATTATGTACCTCTGCCTTTATCAAACACTTTACATGATTATAACTAAAACCTCGTATGTGGTCGAAAATGTAAATTAAACGTGCGTAACTTAAATGAATAAAATTATTTCCTGTCTGAATTACCAAATCAAATTGACACTTATTTGTATTATTAATTTCTCGTATCAATTAAATCTCGTGAATCGTGTAATATTACTTTTTGCATGATGCACGCGGAGTTCCACTTTTTACTGAAACCCAGCGTGATTAAATCTGCATAATGCAGTGGAAAAGTAATGAGGCTGCGAGGAACATAAAGAAACGATGCATGAGGTAACATGTTTTTTTTTTCGTTACTTTTTTCCTTTAAAGAAATGTCCCCATACATTTCTCGCGACGTAGCGATGAATTTTCAAAGATCTTTAATAATTCTCTTTCCTTGAGAACGTTTCGTTTCCGTTTTTTTTTTCTGAATATCAGATAGAAAATGAATGCATCGACCGTTTGCTTTCAGATTCGCATTCGAAACAAAGAAGGTTTTATGAATGGGCAGTCTATAAATGTATCATTGGCTAAATTTACTGAAAATTTAATATGATTACGTTGCATGTTCTGAGAATTCGCTGACTTTGGATCCCAACTTTTGATTATCCGTGGCCAAACTGCGAACTTTATGCATTGATGACGTATGATCCTTTCATCATAGAGTAACATAGTAGTTGATATTTATGGGTACTTATTTTATTTGTAAGATATTTATTTTTTCCTGACACGGTGGGAATTGCATAAGAGTTAATTATTATTACTATTTCTTACTACGTGACCTTTACTCACTTTATTCGGGACCTCCATTCTTATAATACGACAACGTTTAATAAATTAAACGAAAATGTTAAATGTTTGGCTCACCTCCGATTGACTCTAACGAGATACGGTTAATTATTTCTTCGAATTTCACCCTTATAGGGGACCAGATAATTCGTAGACGAGTGCTCCCCGTTGACGCGTCGGTTGAACCGTGGAAAAGGAAAATAATGAAGTCGGGAAGAAAGGGGTGCAAGCGACAATGGGCTAGAAGGAGGGTGAAAAGAGAAAGTCACAATAGGGAGAAAAGAGGGAAAGGAAAGTCACAATGAGAGGGCCGAGAAAAGAAAAACCGCGATGAAATAAAGGCAACTGCGAAACGCGTTCCAATGGACCTCGACCATCTTCCAAAAGATGATTCCTTCCAGTTCGATTCCTCGAACTGTCTTCTTCATCTCACCCCGTTCGCTTCAAAACGCACCCCACATATATATCACTTTATATTCTTCTATATTTTTATTTGCATTTCTTTATATTTTATTTTCATATTCATTACATTGTACAATATACCTCCTTCATTTAAATGAATTTATATGATTATAATTAAGTTTATATTTGACAAAAATATACGAGTAAATTTCTAAATTAATAAAATTCTATTTCTGCTTGAATTACTAAAGCAAATTGAAATGTATTTTGATGTTCATTGATCTCTCAATTATTACCTGTTATTCATTAAATTAAAATTAATGTATTCAGATACAAATAAAGAATTCATATTTAAATAAAATATATCTGCACTGCATCTTCTATGTGCATGTTATTCTATAACCTATGACTACGATGTAAATATCTTGTGTTTGTCGATATACAGCCACGATCGAACGCGCGGAACGAGGGGATCCAGCGAGACATAAAAATGACTGTATCAATAATTACGTGATTGTTAATCCGTTACGCCGACGGCCCGATTGCATCATGAAACCCGATTACTCGTCGAAGCGCGTCCCGCTCGAAAATCGATCGAAAAGCCGAATTTAAAAAAAAAAACAAGGAGGAAAAAAATGCGAGAGAGCAGCGTGATTAAAAGCCGTCGAATACGTGAAAGCGAAATCTGTAGAGTAATTGGAATTTTATACAAACATGACGTTTAATCCATTCCGTAGATCCATTGTATTTTCACAAATAATGCAGGATATTCATTGATTGGAGGAAGATATAGAAAATATTTTGCACGACGTTGAAAAGTTTTTACGTTGACAGTGACCACGAAATATGTTTGTTTATTTTGATCACCGACAGGTCAAAAACTGTTTTCCTGCAGAGCTTAATAGTGGTACAGAAATTGTTTAATCAAAAATTGTGTGCAATATTTGAATTCCATACTTCAAATACAGCCAAATTGAAAATATCAATATGACCACAGTCCAATTTAAATTTCTACGTGTTGCTATTAAATGATATGAATTTAAATTTCATCCACCGTGAATGTGTGTCATTGTTATGTTGTATACGGTCCTATCCCAATGTATACCACTTGCTATTAACTTACACACAAAATTAAATTTCAACCCCTGCTAATCTGCCATATAAATAAATAAGACGAACGGACGTTTAACGAAGTGGACGACCCCGAATTCTCCAATTATCCAGATATAAGTTTCATCGCCGCAGGGCAAGAAGCGAAGGGAAGAATGCGTAAAAAGGTGAGACACGGTCCAAGGTCCTGACGTGCGACGAATGAACATCCTTCTTGTCGGTCGGTGGACCAAGGACGAAGAAACGAACGAATAGTTGGGTCATGTGGGAACGAGAACAGCCCGAAGAGGAAGACGAAGACATGGGGCAAGAAGGAGAAACAATTGCTCTGGGACGTCTGACCGTCGCGAGATAAAAAATTCCAAGATCAACCCTCCACGAGGTCCTTCGTTCCACCTCGAATATCCATTACGTATGGGCCCTTGCGGATGGGAAACTTTCCCCGCGTATCGCGCCGCGGTCTTTAAATATTCAAATAGAACTTCCGGTAGCACGTGCTATATAGAGGATATTGCCCGTTTACAAAGTCCTCTATCCTCGACGAGAGTCCTGCGAGACGACTGGCGTTTTTCACCCGAGCGTGAAAAAGTTTCGAAACTGTTTCGCCGAGGGACACCGGAAATATTTTGTTTCCACGGAATGGAGCCGTCGCGGGGCAGATGGATCGCTGTTAATAATAAATACTTTACTCTTGAGATTATATCTCCCGAGATTAGAGCTTTTGTTATCAGAGATCGCGAAATTTATATTCAAGTATTCTGTATAGTAGTAGTTCTTCTATTATTAATCGAAATCAACAAGCCAATACAGACTTATTTACATTTCTAGCAGTAAAAGATACAACTGTATGAGATTAGAAATTTTTAAATACTATGAAGCTTTTAATACGTCAGTTAGTGTTTAATTTTGAACATTTTTAAATTATCTTAGAGTAGCTTAATTATTAATTTAAATTTCTCTAGCATAATTATTGACTTAAATTTTTTAAACAAGATGAATTATAAAAAGGATCAACCTTCCAGTATACAATATGCTCAACATTATCTTCGAATAACAGTAACATTGACATTATTTATTTCATCGACCTAACAAAAATATTCTCTACGTCAGAGAAACATGCCTAACGAATAATAAAAATCTCCAACTGATAAATAATTCCTTTCACCCGAAATTAATTTCCAAAGAATACCTCCTTTTCAACCAAAGAACTACGCCTTTAAGAACACTTTACGTATAAGGTTCGCAATCATTCGCTTTCAATTTCCTCGACTTTGCTAGACCCATTCTCCAATTTGACGAGCATCTCGCCGCCGCAGAACGAGCCATGAAACACGGTTAAACGAGTTTCAACGTTTGGCTGGATTGCTATGTAAAACGCAACCTGTAACGACAAACGAAATGAGCGAAATCGTCGCGTCGCCAGCCTCAAATACTCACGCGATAGTAAAATCTAGCAATCACGAAGTCGGCTAGTTACACCGTCGACGTTCGTGACTAGTCGAAGAAATCGTGAAGCATTAATGATATAATTGATTAAACAATCATGGTGGTTCAATCAGAAAATTCTAATTTATTGAACTATATAAAGAATAATTTCTTTTTCTTACAATCTATGTTGTAATCTTATAATGTAACGTTTATTCTTACATCTAAAGAGCTTTTTACAATTTCTCATGAAAGGTTATGGGAAACTAATCACAGAGCTGATTGGATAATTCACAGTCAATCAAAATCGAACTATCAACGTCTCTGCTGTCGCTAATGCATTTATCCTACTTTAATAAAAGCCACAATTTTAGAAAATGGGACACCGCGTAGTAATTAATAATTCAAGAGTACCTCTGATTCCAATTCTCAAATTGGAAATTATAAAATGGACATCGGGGTATATCGAGGAATAGAAATTTCAAGCGCAATTTATAAAACGACTGCAGATTTATTATTTTTCATTGATGGTAGGGTAATTTTGAATTTTGATAACGTGCTAATTACTATCGACTGCTGTGAACGGTTGAAAATTATTATTTTTGCGTGTAAATACACGTCGTTCCAGACAGAGTCGCAAATACGTGAAACATTTCATCGCGATCGATAATAATTAGGTAAATATTAGGCAAACTGCTTTATTAGTCGTTTCCAAAAGCATCGAACACGATAAATAGAGACGAAAACTGTCATTGGACAGTGTACAAGTATTAATTAAAAAACTAAACACGTAGCGAATTAAATTTAAAAACGTGTTTTATGAGAGAAGTTTCCAATTGTGGTAAACTGAATGAACTGTGAGCAGGAAATAATAAAAAAGAATGAAATAAAGTATTTTTTATTATGTAAGAATAATTGTTTATCATCGTCATGTGGAATTTGTCATATCGCTAAAAAAATAATCATATTATCATATCGCTATTTTTTTTTTAAATTAAAAAAAAAATACAAATCCTTAAAGTAGCAAACGTCACTGATTTTTCTACAAACTACCTTCGCAAACAAATTTTTGTTATTGCCATTCATAAAATATTCTTTCATTATATTATGTTTTCGTTTTAATCATCAAGAATTACCCTTTTTAACTGATCTTTCTATTTTATTTCTGAAACCATATTTAAAACACAAGAGTATTAACTGCGCATTTTAATAATACATTTCACTTTCCTGCAAGAATTTATTTCATTTCAATAGACGTTCTAAAAATAACCAGAAAGCAACGTGACAGGATTGCGCAATACTTTCTGGAACGCCTTAATAACTTTCAGGCACGAACGAAACTTAAAAAAATGATCGTGTATCCGTTTAGATCACCGTATGCACGAGTGCGCTCGGTTGCAGCGCGAGTGCACGAATGTGCATGGGACTTGAAATTCCCCACGTGGCACGGTGTAATTACCCTTACGCAACGTAATTATCCTCGAAACCTCGGTCGCATTATTCTGCACGCCCGACGACACGATGCAAGCCGGTAACGAGTTACGTTAGAAGGATTCCAACCGACTGCATCTCGAGTGCATAATTTGTTTGCTCATGCGTGAAGAACGCCGTTGCAATATCGGGGGTGGTTAATCGGTCGACATCGAAATTCCTCGAATGAAATTACATTTTGCCCTAGTTTTGGTTAGTCTGGTACCGCATTTCACGTCGACCAACCGAATTAGGGCTGAGCCTATTTAAATATAATTTCATGTTTGAATATTTTCTGGGTACTGGAATTTTCGAAGTTTACAGTAAGTAATAATAATATTATCATTCAAACATTCAAACATTCGAGTACTCGATTGGTACTGTTGAATGCAAGTGCTACTATGATACATATTCGAATATTGCAGTCATTATCATTATTCATATATTATTATTATATTTAAAGAATAAAATAATTATGCAAGTGCATCATGTAAATAATACAGATATACTTGAACTTTGACAGGAATATACGATCCAAAATATGTAAGTGTTGTATATAAACTGTATATAAATACATGTAAGTGAAAAATTAATATCAGACATTTCGTGTAACGAGAAAAAGTTGCCCGCTATCACCGTTCCCTTCGACCCTAGAGATGGTGATCCCCCTTAAGCTGAATGCTTGGGAATCGATCGCGTGTCACCCTCCTAACACACTAGGGCTGGATTACATCCTCGTAACCTCTCGAACAAGTGTCACTCGCTGCGTTCACCTCGAAATACCTTAAGCAAATCCATTCGAAACGCACCCTGGAGCCTCGTACTTACCGCGGTTCAACCCTATTGGCGTTTACGGTGTCGTTTCTCGCAGAGTATCGAAGCTTTTCAATAAAGTGTCATTTAGGTTCGTGTATGACAACGAATCCTCGTCTGGGGAACACGATCCAATAATGTTTTATCTTCATTGAGGGAATTTAGTACGAGGAAAATAATGCAAGACTAGTTTTATTGAATTGCTTGTTCGTAATAGGACTATTTTACCTGGAAGCCAATTTACATTATATAGTTTCTAATTATGTTTCATGTTCACACAAATTATCAAGCGTCACATGATGATTTTTTTTAATGAAATCGACCCATTGTCAAAGTTGAAATAAAATTCCTTTAAATATTTCCATGGTTGTTTGATTTTGTCCAAGTTCAGGTGACGTCTAATGTCTG
Source organism: Hylaeus anthracinus (assembly GCF_026225885.1). Taxonomy (NCBI): domain Eukaryota; kingdom Metazoa; phylum Arthropoda; class Insecta; order Hymenoptera; family Colletidae; genus Hylaeus; species Hylaeus anthracinus. The sequence goes on from NW_026534347.1 coordinate 9,290,076, forward strand.
TTCTAACACTTTCGAGCAACATTGTACATCGTGCCGACGTATCTGCATATCAACGCAGTCACTGCTTGAGTTTCTCAGCGCGGTACAGGGTACATAGTCACTCGGTGCACTCGAAACTTCGTCCGTATTCGCGTGTGCACCCGACGTTGTCGTAACCCTCCGAGCTCGTGGCGACGACGCGCGTCGGGACGCCTCAAACGAACCCGTGGACGTGTCTTTACGTTCCCACGCATCGACTTTTCAGCGTAGCTTCAGTCTGCTTGCGCTAACCTTTATTTTTTATTTAAAGATTTCCCATCTTGTCTCTATTCTGACTGGAGTTTATTATTTAGGCTACCGAAAAGGGTACCATTACATTTTCTATTCGAACTTCTGAACCTTCTTATTGGTGCATTGAAAATTATTAGTCAATTATTAGTCCGCGTTTAAACTTCGTAATTCTTCTTGTTCGCGTATTAAGAGACACACACAGTACATTCAATCGCAGTATCTTGTCAGAGTCGATATTTGGAAAGACAAGTATGATACAAAATTGTCTGTTATTGTTTACATCTGCTCCTGTGTCTGTTGTGTCATCAGTTTATCGCTGCTTTATTTTTCTTTGTATTTAATAGAGTACGGAAAGATAGACTGCTTTTTTTAAAGATAAGTGAATCGTTCTTGTAAGAATTTAACATCGTGTGTTGATTCGTAAAAGTAAAGAAAAATATTTGATAATGTACTATGTCGACGTAATTATGTGGAATGTATGTTTCCAAACGACAACACGCGATATTTTTACAATTTAATATCATACATCGACGCGTATCGAATAATAAAACTAAAATAGTACATTTTATAATATACCTTTTCAATTACATTTTAAGAATTATTTTCTGCTTATTCTGAAATTGTCACTCGATTTCTTTTCTTCGCCTCCCTCCTTCCATCACTCATTTTTTTTCTATTTTCTACATATTTAAACTGTCAATCGGCATGTTATTGCTACCGCGTTTCTTCGAATTCTTCTTTCGATTTTATTATTTTTCGTTCTCTGGGTGTGACGTTGTCCCTCGTCACGAATTTCTCGATTCTTTCGCCAAGTCCTTGCGTCCATGCTTCACTTTTCGTCTTCGAGCATGTCAATCAGCCGATGAACTCGTCAATTTTCGTTCCTGGCACGTGTGAAACGATCGACTGGCATACGTGAACGCCGAGACTGGCGATAGATTGACACTTCCGCGACGCGACCTTTTTCACGGGAAATATCGATAGACAGACGTGTACTGTTTTCCACGCTGAAAGACCTTGGAATCCAACGCGAATTCAGCAAGTTCCGTTGTCGTGAAAATTTACGTCGGTCCCCGTTTCCATTTGCCTTCCTTTCTGAACAGCGGACCGTGCTTGTCGATACTAATCCTCGAAAATCTTGTAATCGATTATTTCTTTTCTTAAGAAAGGATTGAGTTTGGCTGCGTGAAAGTAAAATTACTTTTAAATTGTCATAGTCATTATTAGAAATGATTGCGTTAGTATTCAATTATTTATTCGGTTTTAAATTTGTTAATTTGTTTATTCAATGAAAAAAGATGATTACACTCAAGATTGACTGAAAAGAAAGCTTTCTTTGGGAATTTATTTTAAGTAAACCATGTCGTCGACACTTTTGACATTTTTAGTATTTATTTGACACTCTATTACAATACAAAATATATTTTTTCAACGACAAGAAAATGAAGCATAACAAAAATTCAACGCATTTAGTGATCAACGCAATTAATAAAGATAAAAAATTATCTTTCTTTAATATTCAATAGAAATAATTTCATTAAAGTTTGTTGAAGCAATTTTATTTATATATATGTTCCCTTATTAAAACACCTAATAATTTGTGTTAATTAATCAAATAAATGCAGGAATCGAATTTCTCGAAGGATTCTTATACTACATAACTTACTTATGTTTATTAAATAAATACCTACTCTATAAAACAATATAAAATAAAATTAATTCAATGGAGGGTTAAGTAGAAGTTTCTCTCTATTGTTGAAAGCAAGGATGTCGTCGAATCACGAGTCTCCATTGGAACAGTATTTAAAACGTTCCCGTTTATTGCCTGTTACAGCTTGGACAGAGATCAGCCGTTCACATTCCAGCTGGGAGTTGGCCAAGTTATTAAAGGCTGGGACCAAGGATTGGTGGATATGTGCGTGGGCGAAAAGAGGAAGCTGACCATACCACCGGAACTCGGTTACGGAGAGAAGGGAGCCGGAAACGTAATTCCTGGAGGTAAGATTGTTATTTCATCGGAGTTGTTCTCCTTGCTTGTTCTATACGAAATTCGTTCGAGTGAAAATGATCGTTCCTAGCAGATATAGTAGACGATTGAACCTGTTATTTCAGAAATAATGTACAGTATATGACTAAATTATTATTATAGCTGCAGTATGTTAAATAACACACCTTAAAACTGATTATTGAAATTATTTTTTAAGACCAAACATTGAGTTCATTCATTAACTATAAAAAGGCTGTTGTAAATTCAACAATACAATTATAGACGGAATAAATTTTATAAAAGTAATTACTTAGATCGTGACAAAGGATTTGAAACTAGCATTAAGTGTGACGTTTGAGAATTTATATTTTGTCCATAAATCGCTGCACCATGGAAATGCGAATTCAAACAAATTTTAAGATACTTTGTCCAACAAAATATGCAGTATAAATGAAGCACAAGAATTCTTAGAGTAACAGTATGTATTCACCAGGCGTAGTTTACATTAACAGAAGTTTCCTCCTAATTGCAATTAAGAGCAAAGTTGTACGCGTTAGAAATTCTGAGATTTTCCCTGAGCATTGTTATGATAATACGGGTGAGAAAAGGCTAGACTATTTGGAAATGAATCCAACTCTTCGCTGCGAAAATGCTCTTGTACAATTTCCATTTTCTCTTTATCACTATCAAAATTACAAATTTCCAATATCGCTGCTTTGCTCGAGGCAGCTGCATTATTATTTATAAAATTCCATCAGAAACCATCAGTTCCTCGTGAAATTGGATATCAATACACTTTCTGTAATCGCATAAGTAAAATAATTGCTCGTGTTATACAGAAATTATAGTATTTCAATTAATTTTCTGTTTGATTTTAAATAATTCAATATTGGGAATAGAATATCGACGTTGCACGAAAATTTGAATGAATTGGAAATGAATTTAGAACACATAATCCAAATTGTTATGACTTTATAGTATTGTTTGCGTATATGAGGTAGGATAGTTTTACTTGATTTTACACGGAAGAGAGATTGAACAAACGAAACGTTGATGCCAATCTAATGCAAACTGGGATGTAAAATTGTCTGTTAAAATATTGACATAATATTCAAACCAAATATATCGATCTATGGTAAATGAAAATGATATTTGTAGAATTAATAATGATAAATTTTTTTTCAACTTTTTATAAATCTATGATAATTGAGAATTTTAAAGATAATTTTTGGGTAAAATATTTGTTAATGTTTTAATAAGATATAGTTAAGTGATGAAATATATTTTTCCATTTAGAAATTATATTCCTATTTGTATACGTCCTTCGCAGTCAAAGGCATGAACTCTACCATTCAGTCTATCTAGAATTCCACTTTTATAAAACAATCGTGTTTTATGAATAGATTTTTTTTACACATAACAACCACAAGTAGATACAACACAAATAAACATATCAAAGTTTTATCTTCTTTGAAAACGAAGGACTAGTTTCATAACAGATTGGAATCGGGACGCGACAATGCATATAATTACTCTTTTCGAATGATTCGGAGGTCTCCATCGATATTCAGAGGGGGGTAAACGAGGCCAGACGATGGGTCGATACAAAAGGTATCGTTAGCAATGAAATCGGAGTGGAAAAAAAGAAATGCAATTGCACGGAAATCCAATAAAGCGTCAACCATTAAATTGAGCACTGCTATCCCGGCCAGCTCGGTCGGATCAACATCGACACTCGCGCGCTCATTTTTTCGGAAACTCGAGCGTTAGGTAAATCGGGAGCTACCCTCGAATACGCGTATATCTTTGGGGGCGGAAAGTGTTCCACGTTTTATGCAGAGCCTCCCTTTATCCCCGGTTTACCCTTTGTTCGCGCGACAACTACGTTCACCCACGATAAACACATTCGGTAATTTACTTATTTATTTCTTTTATTTGTTTCGATAATGATCGAGTCTCTTTGTGCTCAACTTATGTATACAAATAATAGTTTAAATTGGGCATAACAAAAGAAGTGTATACGATGGGGCATTCGGTAATTTTAACTGTACAATGGAATATAGTTAGCTGTTTCAGAGTAAACTACAGCAATGTATCAGTAAAATAAAATTGATTTAATGAAGCAGTTACTTTACATTTAATATACATTAGTGTGTCAGAATAAATGCTTGTTGAATGAATATAAATAAATATAAATGAAATAAAATTAATTGAATGAAATAATTACTCTACACTTAGTATACATTAGAGTGCCACAATAAATGCTAGTCGAATAAATATAAATAAATATATTGAACTAATTTCTAAAGAGAATTACTCAGCAACAAGAAAGTACAAATTATCTCTACCCTACTGATACACCTAATATCACTTGCATTTACCTATTCGTATCCACCCATTAATTCTTTCCCTAACGATTCATCGTCCCACATACAACAGTGTCGAGAAATCATCGTCGTACTATGTCTCAATAATTATTACAAAACTCCGTTAATGATCTGACTGTTTCATCATCACCAAGGAAATGTACGATTCTTATTCGCATAGGTTTTCCCTCCAACAGGTCTGCCACGCATCAGCGAAAATTTTTCATGAGATCGCTTTGTCGGAACACTGTCTGTGGTTCTTTGTTGCGGAAGAACGTGTAATGAGAAGTTACAATGTTCGAGGGCTTTGCAACCCGGAGCGGGGTAAATGCGGTTTGCGCGTTTTATGGTTAATTAACTTCTTCAGCGGGCAAGATGGGTTAAGTCGGCCCCCTTTGTGAAAAGTATTCCGCGGAGCGACGTTTACGCTTCGGTTGCAATATTTGTCGGAGTTCGTTAGATAATCTGCTCGGAATTTTTCAGCGTCTTTGAACGTGCCCTCTCTCACTGAAAATAATTATACAGTTAGGAGATTAAAGTAATGCGCGGGGATGTTTTAATTTCACCTGCGAACGTTGCCGAGTTTGTTGGCAGTAATTCAGTCTGGCAAATTGGAAGCATTTGCGCAGACTGTAAAATCTCAAAAATAAAATTGGAAGTAAAATTCTTTAGGAGAATATTGAAGATTAAATTCATACTAACTTCCTCGCTTCATTATTTCCTGACTGCCAGTCTCGACTACTTGTCTGTTGTGCATTCGTTTCGATAATACTTTTAAGGAGCGAGCACTCTTTCGTGATTTTTTTTTTCTATACTCAATTTATGCATTTTACAATTAGTGTTTCTCTAAAAATATAAAAAATTTTCTGAGATATGAGCAAACTAGCGAGAGGTCACCAAAAGAGAGGGTGTGTGGTGAGCAACGTTACATACACCTGGATCGTCTGAATGTAAAAATACCAACGGATTTTATCAATATGAAAGACAAACGCATCTAATGTATTGTTCCACGTTACATGAAAAAATTTTCAAGGTCTTTTTTTTTTATAAAATTTCAAAGTCATCGATGTTTTTTTAAATGGAATGATATATTTTCGTTAACGGAATGTTCTAGCTGACAAAATAACGAATTCATCCATGTACTACAATATGACCTACAAATGACCTTCAACCCAGAAAAATGGAATAAATAAAATTCAACGTGTAAGATTCATTTGCCTTATTCCTGTTACCCAAAATGTTCAAAATATTTTCAATATTCAAATTAATATTAACTTGAGATGCTACACATTCAAATGTATCGCAATACACAACATAATAACAGATTCGGTGTTGACAGGAAGACATTTATGATATACCTTTATCTATGTGTTTGTATACATTCGTGTTTACAACTGCTGATCAGTCTGAAGACGTTCTTGCTCTCTGATTTCTAATTCTAATGTTCCCTAAGATTTCCAATCTTACACGTTGAATTTTATTTATTCCATTTTTCTGGGTTGAAGGTCATTTGTAGGTCATATTGTAGTACATGGATGAATTCGTTATTTTATCAGCTCGAACATTACGTTAACGAAAATATATCATTCCATTAAAAAAAACATCGATGACCTTGAAGTTTTATAAAAAAAAGACCTTGAAAATTGTTTCCCGTACACCGTTACACGTGGCCCTTCAAATAGTGTAACTTTGTCCTAAGAAGTTTTTTTGTACAACGAAATGTAACGGAGACATTTAGGTGTTCTGTTTCTTCGGACTCACCCTGTATAATTCAATAAATATACATCAAAATTCAAATATGCCTTAGAATTTTTCTTAAACATAGGCATGAACTTTCTGGACAACCCAATACAAATGGATTGCCTTATTTTTCTAAGTAGGTTCCTACAACAGAAATACATTCTCTCGCGAAATATTCAAACTATTATTTAACCTTACCCTTTGAGAAAATATTAATTTTTAGTGACAAGATTTTTCTATCACACTGCCACCTACAATATGCAATCGCATCGATATTTCCATAATTAAACATGTTATCCGGGACAATCGAACAAATGATACGAATAAATCGCCGCGAGTTGCCACCATTCGTCAACTTTTATCCAGATAAAAGTTCGCCACGGTCCGCTGGGCGATGGCTGAATAAATTCCCAACGATTTATACAGTGGCCAACGCCCTGGCGTTGTTCAACGCAAATTATTTCGTATCGTTTGTTCATCCGCTGTTCTTCTTTCCCGCGGAACAATGGAATGATTAACTTCTCCGTTATTTCGCTGCATCCCCGGTTCCGTATAACATTAGCTCCTATCTATGCTCTCTGGAGGCTGAAATAGTTTGCCCTCGTGCAACGTGGAGCACAACTAATCGCGGCCGGGTGAGGGGAAGACATTTTCAGGAACCAGAGATCGGGAACGAAACGGTTTTCCTACGGATAACGGAAAAAAGAAGGTGGACTACGGCGCGGGGGGAGCAGGGGGGAGGGATCGGAGGAAATTGCGTACAAAGAAACAGAATTTGATTCCATCTGTCGTCGATATTGCTCCCGCCCCAGAACGAGAAACTTTCCCCGTGTTTAATCCCTCTATGTCGTTTGGTCGTTCAATTACCAGGGAAAACGAGTCTCGTCGCGCGGATGCGAGAGCATTGTCCGACATATTAGTTACGCTCGTTGAAGCAGCGAATAATTGATCGAGCATATTTCATTAGGGCCAGCTTAATCGCGATAGGACCGTTCATAATTGATACCGAACACGTGCGCGTATATACGCGAGCGACTCGCGTGCGCACAATTTGCTTCGTTTCGGGGAAATTCATTATCGGTTATTATCAACCTGGAGCCTAATTATCGTGAAAAAATTGTGTCAACGATACTTCTACTATATATGATATTATTTCATTTGTCCTGTATGATTTTGTATACACGTTTGGTACAAATCTTAAGACTCAAGTTTCACCCGTTACGTGATTATATTTTATATTTTAATAGTAGGCTATATCTAATACTAAAATTATATTTTACGGATCTGTTCGATTTTTTGTTTTCGAATGATCCAATGTTTTAACCATTAAATGGTTGTGTATAATTTTTCGAGTGTTTTTTTTTTTTTTAAACGTATCAAGCTGCATGAACTGAGTTATTCGATATTTTTTTAGAAATATGAAATACACATGATTGAAAACTGTATTTTGTTATCGAATATTTGATATTTTTATATATCCTACAGGAGAAGTTCAATAGACTAGTAAATCCTCTTCATTCAATTCCACAAATACATATAGTGTCACCTTATTACTGGCTAAAACTATTTTGTATACATGATACGACTGAATTATACAGGCAAAGAAAATTTCAATACATTTCACGTGGACACATAAATAATACATGTGCTTCGCTTCTTAATTTATCTATAAATCTCATAACTTCGACATGTGAATAACATCATAAATGATATTAACAATTTTAGCTTTACCCTTCATCTATTCCTATATTAATTTGTAACAACTCCAATTGTACCATTTAGAGGAACACAAAATAATAACCCGTTTGAGATTGCAAGAATATTGTCCTTTAATTTGTTTGTACATATCTTGAAATATCGGGACCTCAATATCTCCATTTTGGATTACCTACTTCCTGTTAAATATTTGAGAAATTCGATACTTTCAGGAACCGAAAATATCAAGAAAATTACGTAAAATTTGATAAACTATTGCACAAATGGATCACCGAGTATATCCGAAAAAGTCCGCTATCGGGAAATTGGCCCGATTAAACTCAAATGTACCGTGATTTCCGATTTAGTTGCTCGCCTCATAAACGATGTTATCCCGTTAATGGAGATGGCTGTACTGTACTTCGCGAATCAAAAATACGATTCGCCTCGCTGAGCATTTTAATGCCTCTGCGAGGCAGAAATTGTCAAGTTGTCACCGCGGTCGTTATAAAAAAATTAACTGAAATGGTTTCACTTTGACGGCGAGTTAACGCAGAACTTTCTAACAATTGTGCCACGACGGGAGTTTGGACGTGTCGTGAAAATATTCGTAATAAATCAATTCAAAGGACTTTAATCGCATCAGAGTTTTATTGCAGACATTGCAAAGAATATTTCTACTCTTTTCTTACCACCTGTTTATGTCATCAAACGTTTTTATAAATAATTATTGCAAAACAATCGCCTTTACATAAATCAGTCGTGTTTATAAAAATAATTGTGACGATTTGATTAAATTTTGAAAAAAACATCTTATGAAAATTATTGGACATATATGCTTGTATTATTTGAAACCAAATAATTGAATTAGAATGAGCTACAAGTGTAACACTTAACTTTATCGAGTGTTACAAATTATTTTATATTATGTTGATATGAGAAAACTATAAAAGTTGTGCGCAGTATTAATACAACCCTTTGTGTAAAATTACCGGTATATTAATATTCAAGTGGATTTCACATCTTAATTTCTGATAATGTATATCAGGAACTGGTTAATACGTGTACGACACGTTGATAACGAATGAAATGTCCAGTTGGGTCACGCGACAAAATTTATAACGAACGTTTTAGGCGCTCGTTAATAATCCACAATCTTAACGTAACATCGAAAATTCACTGTGCCATAATAAATTCACAAAAAATTAACCAGCGCGCTGGCAACATCACGGCATCGTTTCGAATGCTTGAAATAATCGTATTTTGTGATACGTTTCGGGTGTGGGTAAATGTTTGATGGACATTTATCGATCAGCGACGGATCTTTTACTTTATATTTTCAGTGATACGCTGTGCTGACATTTAAATCATAGAATGTATTTTCGTGTGGTGTCGACGTGGATCGTTATTTAACATTTTCGGTTTTTCGTCAAAATATAATTGCAATAATTATTCGTTAATCTACAATTGAAATAGAAACAAAATTGATATGAGAAATTAAATACCTGAAGGACAAATGAAAGTAATTAGTCTCTAAATAATTAAAAGAAATTAGTCTCAATGACGAGCTAATTAAGTAAGTAATTCGAAGATGCTCTGACAGGGTGCAATTAGGAAAGGTAAGACGCAATTAGGAAAGGTAACTTCGTTTATGGCTGAAGTGTAGAAACGCAACAGGGAAATATTTTCTTTAATTAGCTGGCAACTCTTTGCAGAATTATAAAAGTAGAACTCCGCCTTTCAGGAAATTTTGCAGAAAATATCGCAGTTATTTTCTCTCGTCGATCGATCAAGCAAAAAGAATCGTGATTGGTAGCAAATGTCAGTGACGAAAGGTTCGTCATACGTCATCGACGAAGAGACGAAATACGGGACTGGTTTTTCGTTGGATAATGCCGCACAAATAGTCGACGAACAAATAATCGAAAAGCCACGGCAATCGTCTTTCGTCAACGCTGACAGAGATGTATTGGGTTTTTATTGGATTTCGAGCAATCAATGCAGTCATCGCGTGTCGTCTAGACTCTGGATTAATAATGGAAAATGAATCCACGCTAGACAAAGACCTCTGTGTGTATTTCTTGATTTAGCTTTCCTGTTTGCAAGTTTTCAAAAATGATTAAATTGATGTTATATAGAAACTAACTTCTCTAAAGCTAAATGTAACACTTATCGTTAACTCGGATTCCTTAGAGACCACTTTCGTTAATAAAGTATTCTATAAACCTTACGTTATTTTCGCTCAACCATCCTACAATATTAAACTACACAGCTATAAATAATTTCAACGCTACGAAATTCATGAAATAAACATCTCCTCATCCATAAAAAGGTAAAACAACCACCTTGAAAAATTAATAAATTTTTACACATGCTATTGTTGGGAGCAAACACTCTCCTTGGTGTTTTCCCTGCTAATCTAAACCTAATCTCACGTTACACTTTTGCACATTACACTTTATATATAAAGATATTATTATCAGTTCGCAGCCATTAGCTCTCGGTATTATTCGCGACGAACAATCCTTCGTCGCGAATAATACCGATTACCAGGTCTCACCACGTGGAGGTTGCTGCGACTGGAGACCCGGAAATAGAAGGAATCAAACTTCCTTCGATCTCCCTCTATATAGAGTATACATACATAGATGCATACTCTACATAGAGTTGACGAGCTTGATACTAAGTACGAAACGATGAAAATCGAAGGAAAATAAAATTCCCTTTGATTTCCAAAGTCCAAGTCTGACTCTGCCAAATAATTATTTGAACTAAGAGGAGTGAAGCTAAATCGCGACACGGCGCGACCATGAAACTGGACTTACAGAGTCAGTCCCGTTTCCTCTGGTGGGTCTGATTCGAGAGAAAGACGATCAACGTCTCCGTCAGTACTCTACTCCCTGCATACCTGCTGCCGAGGGCCCAGGTCCCAACCTGACAGTGTACGACGTAGGTAGCACCGCGTCGGGGTGCCCTGCCCTTGCGACACCAGGTATGTCTGACGGTCGTAGAGTCCCGAAACGGAGTTCTACTCTCTGCACAACGTCAGGAGTCCAGGACGCGACTTGCATCCGTCTGACGGCTCTATCGAGCTGCGCTGCGTCGGGAGCCTGGACTTCGCCTGACGCGTACAGAGACTAGAAGATTCCTCGGAGGCATCGATTGACTCTCTCTCAAATCAGACCCACCAGAGGACGGCAACCGATTTCGGCCAGTCACATGGTTGATCACTATACTTATCACATGAAGCAATAGTGACCGAAGTGAAGCACGAAATTGCGAGTCCAATATGGATCTACGAACAAACAAAAGAATTGAAGAAATGATTAATAATTATTTGACAGAGGCAAACACTCGTACATCCATGCCTTAAAACTAACTTAGGTACATGCCTTAAAACTAACTAAGATACATGCCTTAAAACTAACTAAACTAAACTAAAGCACACACAAGCAATACTAGGCAAACTAAGCTACCCACAACCAAGAGAAGGGGACACGAGATACGGAGCGCGATCGCGAGATCCATACCGACCGAAGGATCGTCGAAGAATGAGACCGCGCCCCTCGTATACCTGTGTCGAGGGTCGCGACTTGTTCGAGCCTGTCGAAGTAGAGAAGGGGAAGGGCGAACAACAACCGCGTCACGGTCGATTCGACGTCACGTTGGATCCATCGAGAAAATAATTCGTGAAACATTGATATCACAGCAAAATCATATCCCCCATCATTGTTTAAACATTATGTATTGTTAATAATTAATGTAACTATTGTCAGAAACTAATATTTAGTTGACCCAATCAATAGATATTAATATATTGACAAATTTCTCACGATTAATGTCTCGAATAAATACTTATTTTAACTATAATTGTTATTAATGTTTAATCGAACATGATTTCGCGTTCTGATTGTTTGTTAAAAAAGGAATAAATAACTATTAAGTATATATGATTCTACAAAGTATTCAATTTAAGCGTTTAAATTATTTATCGAAACTTCAATTAAACAATTACAAGATGAACCTACTAACGAAAATTTGTGTTTCTGATTGCAGGTGCTACCTTGTTGTTCGACGTTGAACTGATCAACATCAGCGACTATCCACCAACCGCGAACGTGTTCAAAGAAATTGACCGTGACCGCGACAACCAGTTGTCCCGCGAGGAGGTGAGAGCAATGGCAAGATCATTTTTAATTTCTTTTCAAGGGATCTCCATGGTGGTGGTATAACAAAAATACAACTAAAACAGTGTTTCTAACAAGTACTAAACTATTTTATAACAATCATTCCCATGCCAATTTTTTGGAAGCTTTTTAATACTATTAATCACAAGTATTAATTACAAATTTAAACCAACACTTTCATTAATTACATTTAATATTTCCTTAAACTTATATTAATATTTAATTACATTAGTTACACGAACATTTTCGTTGCATGTTAAATATAATATCAATTGAATTATTTCCTTTGAGACGAATCTGAGAGACCCAGAGAAATTAAATTGGAATATTTCTTGTGTAATAACATTGACAAGTATATTGTTACATTTGTATTAGGTAAAAGTTTCTTTCATGAGTTGCATTCAATTATTTTATGTGGTCGTGTTTATATAAATAGACAGATTAATTTCTTAGACATTGATGCTGTAACAGTAATGAAGCGAAATGAATCGTACACAGTTCAGTAATGTAACATAAAACATACAATATTGTGTATATATTCATTATTAATAAAACGAAAGAAACTTTTAGGACAACCTAATACAATTGACAACGGTGTAAATTTTAATCAAATGAAAATTAAAGTCCACCAAATCCCTCGCGCTACAATTTTGTTTCATTTCGAAATACACTAACCTTTTTGCCAGACATTCGCTTTGACAATTTGTTTCGTTCATCTCATAAGATCTTTTATTCTCACGGATCAACGAGCAGACCAATCACACCATTGGTGCCGGTCAGGTTTATCCCCGCGTACCAGCGCAGAGGATTAACATCCACACATTTTACACACAGAAGAGGAAACTGCACCTCGACACATTTTTTGCTTTTTTTTTTAACGGTAACGAGCAACGCAAGCCCACGCCATTTTTTTTTTTTTATACTGTCACGTATAACGCACCGTGATACATTCATCACAGTCACTTGAAAATATTGCGCATCTGACAAAACTTTCATTCGCGAGCGCATCCTATTAAAAGAAGTAAGAAGAAAATTGCCGGGATTATTTTCGTTTTTTTTTTGTTTGTTTGGTCGAGACTGGAAATGTTTAAAGGGAAAGCAGGTAAATTTAAATTGACTCTAGCAAAATTTGATTTTAAGGTATTCAATTAAAAGCACGTAAGGATTAAATGCACATACATCGGGAACCCCGAGACTCTCCTGTAACCTAAAACGCACCCTAAACAACCAAGAAACTAAAATCCTCGTTTGTTGTGCGCAGGTGAGCGAGTACCTGAAGAAGCAGGTGATCGAGGCGGAGCAGGGTAGCGCGGACAACAACGAGGAGGTGAAGAAGATACTGGCCGACCACGACAAGCTCGTCGAGGAGATCTTCCAGCACGAGGACAAGGACAAGAACGGCTTCATCTCCCACGACGAGTTCACCGGGCCGAAGCACGACGAGCTCTGAAGTCTTCGTGCCGCGTCGCCGCGTCTCCGAGCACCGCGTCGCCGACGGCGTCGTGCCTCGCGCCACCACGTGTTCACTACCGCGGGGAATCGCCTCCTCGAGTCCTATCCGGTCCGCGAACACCATTGAACACTGCAGCTGGTGTGCTCACCCCAGATCGATCGTCGACTGGGATTCGACGCGTCCGCTGCGCGGTGCACGCGGATCCCTCGCGAGTCTCGAGGAACAATGGGGAAGCTGAAGAACGCGGACGGACCTCTTCTTCGCCGGGGAATTTCTCTCGCGAAACGAGGACACTGGGCCAATATACCGATCGAAGGAATTCCGAAAAGTGTCCGGGAGTTTCAATCCGACGGACGCCGTGCACAGGAACGCGCGCGCCAGGGCGGAAATTTCGCTGTTGTGGAGCAGTCGGGACGCTTGGGAGCTCGAACAGTGGGTATATCGTGGGTAGAGAGTTCTAAGCGAGGGTCGAGATTCGTAGGACCTCGGCACGTGATCCAGAAAAATAATTCAGGTCTGGAAGGGTGAACGAAATCACTATATTTGTACCGTCGACTATGGACGAGAGGTAAACCTGAAGAGGTTCTCTTTACTTACTGGAACGCTTCGAATCACTTCGCGTCCTTTCGACTCAGAGACACTTGTTCTCGTTAGTAGGGACACTTCTTAAAGAAGGGAGATAAACTCGACTCGAGCAAAACCGTGGTAGAGAGAAAGGGGTTGAAATGAAATCGAAATGGGAAAAATTCTTGGAATCTCTTAGGACTTCGTTCGCGATTATCGACTCTCCCTCGTACGAGAATTTGGTAGGGAACCACTTTTTTGACGAGTCATGATCCTACACTATAGCGTGTATTGATCTGTTACTCATACTGTACAGACATGACAAGTTGGCTACTATAGAATTCTACACTATAGTATCTATTATAATATATACAGTCAATCCCATAACTATTCTCTATGTCCGTTGAAGAAGTTCGACTAAATTAAATAATAGTTTTGATATTGCCAAATGAATTTTTCATTATAAGTATATATATGAATAAGCTTATACATGTATATATTCACATATATATCAACATATTTATACAAACATACACTTGGAAACATCAAGCCTACCATTTAATTTAAACAAATTTCTTCAATAGACATACATGGTATGAATATTTATGGAATTGACTGTAATTCTATAATACAATCAAGGAAATTATACTGTTACCAAACAAATTCCCTAACCAACTTTTCATCTCTCCGCAGTAACCTAAATGATAATTATTTATCTTAATAATTCTAACTGAAGATAATTTTACGAGCAATATCTTGTCATGTTTGTTCTTTTTAACATCTGTACCAGACCTCTACCAATCCTCGTGCTGTAGGATGTCTATAGTTTGGGGCACATTAGTGATCGAACTGTTCAATCGATTTTAGAGATCATCGGTCTTCAAAGCGTCGAAGAATGGGTAATTTATAAGAATATTTTTTTGATACACGAATCACATCATCCTCAAATTTAACGCTTGTCGTTCATCGAACAAGGTTTTATTATTTTTATACCTGGGAGACTTACTCATCCTGACCAAATACTTTCGAGTAAACGCAAGTCGCTACTATGCCCCAATCGTTCCCATCTGCAAACTCAGTATCCAGCGTTCCGACTTCTGAACGAACAGGTAAAACGAAGGACGCGCGCAGAAAGACCTGAACCACGAGTGATCGAAATCCTGGCGCGAAGCGAGGCTGTTCAACTTAATATAATTATACAAATATAGATAGAAGACAGGGGAGAAAATGTGCGAGAGAGAATATATGCGAGAGACAGTGAAAACGGGTGGGAGAGAGAGAGAGAGAGAGTGGTTTTTCTACACGACTATAGATGTTAGCATTAATTAAGCGCATCGGCGTAACGGTGCTAAAGAATCAACGCGCGAAACGTTCTGTCCTCTCTCGAAAGCTTCTTCCTTTTTATCCCATCCCCACCATGTCCCCTTTTCACGAGCACCCGAAACCCCAGTTTCCCTGTACACACGCATACATTGAACAAAGATACACACCACTGGCATTCTCAGGCCACGAATTTCACGCGAGAAGACGTAACCAGGACCCGGAGTAGGATCGCAAGAGGAAGGTGCAATCTCGAGGATGCGTGGTGGAGATGAACGGCGATCGCATCGACGCGATCTTCTTTCCCACGATCGCCGCTATCATTATTACACTTTTTAACTGATACGTTTTTATTACTACATTATATTGTATGTTGTTAAAGTTGGACGAAGGTTAATAATAAATCGTGTGTCTCGAGCACAGTTTGTTATATAAGCTGACTACGTTTCATTGAATTCTCCAGAATCCTTATCCCAATTTTCTTAATTGACATTCGTAGATTTTTAATTCGATCGTTTGAATATTTTAGGTTTTCTACAAAGTTATATTAGTATTGCTTCGCAGTATTGAGTCGAGTAAAATTGGTTCTTGCAATGATTAATGTTGTTTAGTATTACTTTTTTTTTGCTGGCCACTTTTATAGATAAATATTTTACTTTAAGGTTTCACTCAGGTATAATCACTAATTTTAAAACTTTTTTTTTTTGTAAATGGAGCAGCTTCTGAGTTATAGATTTTTTTCAAAAATAACCAACTTCTTCGTTATTTATGCATTATATTCTTACGCCGGGGGGTTGAAGCACGAGAATTCATTTTAATTAAATATAAAGTTTAATAACAAACTATAACTTGTAAACAATATAACGATAATATAACGATAATCTTGGAGACTTGTAGCGAAACGTCTTCTCTCTTTGAGTTCTCGAATCGCTCTCTTCTATTTTAAAAGTTTGCCGCTTCCTGGCAACCGGAAGCGCGGGAACTCGTTTCCGCAACTTCACATCGTCGCAACATCTTCACACCGTCGCGACGATGTAACTCGGAACTGTAGTGCGGCATCTTCATACCGTCGCAACAATATATTGCATTATTCATTCTTCAGTCTTAAGATTTCTCTAAAAATATCGCCAATGATCACCAAAAATTACTAAACAGAAATCAACTGTCAAGAATTGAAATGAATTTTAAGAAACTAATTATTTCGAATGTCAAAATAATTTTGAAATGCATATTGAATCGTAAAGCATCGCTGAAGAGTTTAAGAGGACAAGTGCTCCTCTTTTTCGAACTAAAAAGAAACGCATTCAATGCACACTCACCTTGCGCGTATTTTCCAATACTCGACGCGACGATCGTCCAAGTGCACTTCCTGAAAACGAAATCGGGATGGAAAACAAAGGGAAACACACACGGTATCAATGATACACTGCTGTTGCTCGCAATTTTATTTGAAGAATCATTTCCGCAGAAACTTACAATGATCTGCGCGTACGCGACGGCACGCTTACGCGATTAACAAAGTGATGATTAAGTTAATTAAGTTTGCTCCTCTCGTCGAACAAATCGCATCGTTTTACAAATTCTCGTCGTCGTAGGTATTCGAAATTCATTACCTATTGAATTCAGACAGAAATCGTGGATCGCATATTCGGCTGCTCTTTCGTTTACGTTGTATGAAAAATATCGTCTCGCTGGAGAAGAGTTTTCTCCCCGCTAAATACGTTTATGAATTTATTTTGAAGCTTTCACTTAACTTTTAATAGAATTCGGATTATGGGCAGTCAAAGACGGACGAGATCACTTTACAGATAAATATTTTAATCGACGAATAAAAGCTGGAAATATTATTAACTTTTAAAATCACTTTTGTGTTCGTTATTCGTTTAATACAACGTCTTGATAAATATTTTGTACGAAATGTTTAAATATTAATTATTGCTTCTGATTCGTTACTTGTTGGATACAATGTACAATTTGAATTATGTAATTTGTATTTGTATTGAATTGCTCGTTCGAATGTTCGTATTTTCATCCATCGCATTAGGAATGATGTTGCAATTCTATTAATTCATGAGGTTCTTTAATTAAGTTTATAATGGTAGGAAGGTGAGTATATGTATAACCTCTACATTTAATCAAATCATCATCGTAACAAAAAATAAACAACAGTGAGAGTTGCTCATAAAAACCCACGAGAATTAAACAATTTGGTCCCAGAATTGCCATATTGGTTTACACTTGTCAAAAATATCAATCTGGTATTTAAAAAAATACTTTCCAGCTCATCGAATTTAAACTCAACTGTTCGGCTTAACATTCATTGACATGCATGGAATAATATCATAAAATACACGAAATTTGGTACGTCGATAAATGTCATGTAAGCTATACATAACAATCATCGATATACACGGACATAATATCTAATGCATGAGGTTTGCATGACAATGAATAGTATACACATGTTCCATTTATTCGATACCTGCTACTTAATTCAAAATGAAATTTTATATCAACGTTCAATGACCAGAAGCTCCTCCGAATAAATGTACCGATTAAATTACGCACGGCGCTTTTATTCGTCGTCTATTATTCGAGTGAAATTTCGCCCGTCCCTGATTACAAGTCGTTCGAGGCACACGTTGATACGATTGTCTGTTCTTCGTCTCTGTCGTTCGAGCTTTCGAGCGCGCGTTTTAAACGAAGAAGCTTGCCAACGGTAGAATCCACTGAAATTTTCATTTCATGCAACATGCAAAAGGGAATCGATTCGAGGCGTCTCTGAAAAATGCTTTCCGTCCGCGTGCGAGCATTTATTCCACTGGAGCTGTCACCACGGAAGATGCATCTAAAAAGTTTCTCTTGTTTTACGCTTTTCACCTTTATTCTATTCTTGTTTTGTTTGTTTGCCACGGGGAAGATGAAGAGGATATAAGTTTCAAAGTTGTCGCATTCGCTTGCGATGCGAAACGTCGGCCCGTAAGCTCATCTCCGCAGCCAGAAGTCACCGTGCAACGAGATTTCTCGAATAAGTCGCCTGCCCGATCGCCGCAACTCGTTTCATTTTTACCGTCGAAAACTTCAACGCGAAGAACGCGATCTGATGCACGAAATAGGTTTACTACAGCTATTTCACTAACTAGAATAAATACATGCGTCTCTCGCTCAACATTGTCTTCGAGGAAAATGAATATTAACCTCTCGAAGGATATTATCACATATATACGTTTGTTTTTATATCAAAATTACAATTACTTACGATCGTAATTTGAGAATAAAAAAATACAGAATATTAACACATTCGCGACCGACAGATATTTTACGTTTCTAATACCGAGTACTGAAGAAAATAATAAAATTCTGGACATCGCAAATTCGTATCGTTAGAGCAAGGATAAAAATTACAAAATATGTTTCGAGATATCAATGTTGCAAATATGTAGTGTATAAAATAAAAAGATGGGTTCTGTCCATTCGATATTCAAACAGAAATCCATTTAAAATTCGTCCCTCGAGAGATTAGAATTAAACGTGAATTATTTAGAGGCGCTAGTTTCGATAGTATAGTACGATTGCAAGATAAAGTTCCAGAAAATGTGAGCTGGAAATCTTAAAGCTGCGTGCAAAGGTCTGTAATTATTAAACTTTGCTTGAAACTGCAGAAGTGAAACATTTTTATGCTTAATTATATTTTGTAAATGACAGTCACTGTAAATTATCAATTAAAACAAGACAACGCAACACCTTTCATGTAGAATATAATATTTAGATAGATTTCTTATAACCTTCTGACAATATAATATTTCACGTAAGAATATAATTTTCTAAATTAAATATCGCCAGCTACCGTTGACAGACGTGGCGTGTAACGCTCATTTCAGTTCAGACAACAGTTCTATTAGCTTCAGTTTGCAGCAGCAGAAGAACGAACGACAGAGCGCGCATTGTCAGCGAAAAATAGATTGGAAGGCCTCGATTTTCGTCTTTGATGACGAATTAGGTAAAAACTATGGCTTTCTGCCAGCATGCAGAAATATCGATTGAAATATATATATATATATGCGTGTGTGTGTATATATATATGTATATATATATAATTCTTTAAACGTATAACCTTGGTGTGTCTCTGCGATTCCTAGAGAGGGTTGCTTCTTCGTGTCGCGTTTAGGAGGGTTTCTCCCGTGTGAAAATCGCGATGTCCTGGCCGTGTCATCAACGTCCGATCAGAGGTTCGATGATCGTGCTGCCTTTCCTTCTTTTTCTCGTGGACGAGTTACGGTGTTCGTGTTCTATCACAGTCAGTAGCCCTTGATGTAGGCGGCGATGTGCTTCTTCTCCTCTTCCGAGAGGCCGTTCTTCAGCGTTCTACGCACTGTGGGAACATTACATGTAAATTGACATTCTCAGGGGAACGATAGTGAATATAAAATGGGTATAATTTCGAACAAAACCGTAGACATTATCGAGCACTTGAACATTTCGTATTTTGAGACGCAACTGAGTGGGTAAAGGAACTTACGAAAACGTACGTGAAGGGCAAATTTGGTATATATAATTGTTCAATTTTTTAATTTTGTGACAGGGATATCAAATTCTCTCAAAATACCCTTACTAGTTATTTTGTAAATTAAATCAGGTAGGTCTATAACTCGTAGAACTGCATATTATTTTGTATAATT
>NW_026534347.1:9310346-9367109 GCF_026225885.1 Hylaeus anthracinus
TCAGGTAGGTCTATAACTCGTAGAACTGCATATTATTTTGTATAATTATTATGTTATAGAGTTCTACTTTAATTAACATTGTGTACTTTATATACTATATATAATAATATGCAGTTATGTAAGATATAGTTCCATCTGATTTATGAACAAATGAACAACAAGTGAACAATTTTGTTTTCCTGCTACAAATATATCCCCAAATATCTAAAGATTCATATAACCTAAGTATCACTAAACTATTAAATGAGATAATTCCAAAGTTACACTCTTTATCATGACACCAATTTTCTGTGCACATTTTGCAACGAAATGCCAACACACGTAACTCCACGTATCTGAAAACTTACAGATGTCCAATATTCATAATTCTCAAAATACGAAACGTTCGTATAATGTCTGAAGTATTTAAATGAGGCAGTGGAACACGTCACTCGAAGGTAGCCATGCCAAAACAGGTTTGCATGCGATAGAGTTGAAAAGAGTGACAGACAATTAAGCGTAATTAGTGTATGCGGTTATCTACATGCCTAGTCTAAAGTATGTCAATATGCTCGCGATCATATCGTGCCGTGTTCGTTCCAGATACATTGTCTGTCGGATCTAAACTCATAGCACTGGGAACTGGCTGGTAATTAACAGAATTTCTAATGCACCTGGTAACAATGCGAGGTACTGTTAAGATCGGTAGAAATGCCGCGCATAAACAGTCGCACCTGTAATACAATACTCGCTCGATTGTTCACGGGAAACTTGCATCAATTCCCGTTTCAACTGGCTCGTTGCTGAGTCAAGATGAACCTTTATTGTTCCTCTGACTTCGTGGCAGGTTCTCAAACAACTCTCCTTATTTGTAGATTTAGGTGGATAAATAAGTGGCAACGGTTGTTTCTTTTTTATATATCAAATGATTGTAGTCGGACCGAACACTTTATAAGTTCATTAGCGAATCAGGGGATGTCTAATAGAGCTAGGATTGATTTTTATAGGAACTGATTTATGCTAAATTATTTGCAGAATAAGAAAAAATTGTGTCCCTAAATTAATAAGAATTAGTTTCTTTGCTTTTGATTATCGTAAACGTTTCAATACGAGTCGAAACATCACTAATAAACTGCTTCCAATCAAGACTGAATTAATTGGTTTTTATTTACTTTCACACAAACATGTTTCCTTTGCAGTGTACTATTTTTCCCCTTTCTCTTTATATCGAAACATTTTATTTCTTCATTATATTTCACTAAAAAGAACTCGGAGGAAAAATATATTTATAGTAAAACTTATTCTCGATTCAATTTAAATTTTCTTCCACGTAATTTTCTACTTTACGAGCAATTTACTATTGGTAACTAAATACCTTCCTGTAAACAGGCCTTAATGCACCATCAGTAGATATTTCAAGTGATCGACAATGATTGATCAAGCGCAAACTGATTCATCGTGTTACCGCAAGCCCCGATTGTCATCAACACTGCGTTGCCATAACATAATAAGTGAGAGGCTGGAACTTGTATCCAGTACTCTGAATGGTGTTTAATGAATTTGGAAAATTATCGTGCGCGTTCCTCGAGCGTTGAATCGAATAACTTTGAAGCACAAAGCTGATGATCATTATTATCGAAATATTGTTTCAGCGATCCTTTTGTCAGAGACGAGAAATATTTCATATTATATCGAACGCTCGCGGTTTCGCGCGAACAACATACGCACCTTTAGGAAATTTATTTAATCATTTGTTTATACGGCAGTCTCTTATATGCGAGAATTATTTAACTACACATGTTATTTGAATACTCATCGAACAACACATCCTTATTTCATCGACGCAATTGAATTTTCAGGAATTAAATACGTATTACGCGAATCAATTGGCATTCATTAACTAGGAAACATCAAGATAATCACAGTAATGAATTCGTGGACTGCGACATCACTGAAAATTGAATTCGAATATCCAATCCATAATTTCGCATAATCCCCTTATCTAATTCTGCTAAAAACAACGAGTGCTGGTCGAAGGTTGAATGAAATATATGTAATAAAATTATTCTCTTTGAATTTGCCCTTTTAGTTTCGATAGCTAGGAAAAAGTATTCTCGAGGCTCTCGATCGTAATTTAATTTGAATTATACGTATAGGTGGAATCTCATTCGATAACACTTTGATCGATTGGAACGAAATTTATGGCATTTAAACGAAATGCAGGTATTTCCCCCGATATTTATTTTGAACGGTCACAGGTCATGTTAGAAAATTCGCCAGCGAAATTTATTGGTCGAAGAATCAAATGGGAGGAATCAAATTTTCGCCGTTTTGACTCATCGCTTCCGAGGTCCTTTTCGGAATAAATATTTCAAAGCATAGAAAATAATTTTGTTTTTTGAAAAAATAAATAAGTTCTTACTTTTTTTTTTAGAAACAAATTCTGCACGGTGTCGTATAGAAAGTTAATTGTGGTGTTAAATGAAATTAAACAGTTGGATAAAGTTAAAAATAAGTTGCCTATGATTATGGAACCTCCAACAATTACAAGTAAAAACATCGAAAAATGGAGTAGTAAATTACTCCTGAATTATAAATAATTTTTTGGAGTTCACCTAAGGCTGTCTTCATGACAAAGTTATGAATTATGTATAAATAGGGCAAAGAATAATTTCGCAACTCTCTTTTATAAATCGAAAGAAATGATATTTCCGATATCGTTGATTCGAAAATATGTTCGATATTTTCACTTCCGCGGACAGCGAGTAAGAAATAAAAATGACTCGTCCAGCAAAAACAGCGACGGATTTTCAAGTTTTTCCCGCAACTCGGTGAAAGCAAAACTTTAAACAAAATATCGACGAGTTCTGTTTCTGACCAATTTAGTTTGTCAACAACGTTCGTTTTTGTTTCTTCGATTCTTGGCGCATTCCAAACACGAAATCGCAAATCCCGTCCACGGGATTCTATCAGCTGCGTCCACGACCACGGCGTAGAATAACACAGAGAACGGTGGAATAGAGACCAAGGGAACAGGGGCGTTGGGAATCGTGAAACGACTGTGGAGGAAACGCGAGACTCGGATCAGTTACCATAGTGAGTCGTATCGAATTATGAAAAATATTGGAAGAGTGTTCGTACTTGTTTGCAAACAAACATATTTTGATGAATCTTCAGTCTCGCAAAAGTAACATTTATTATTGGTTTTCCTGTTCCTGCTGTGTGTTTTACAAGTTATATTTTATATACAAAAGTGTTATGGTTAACCACGCCAACACATCATAAGATTTGATTACAAAATAAATACTATAGAAAGAAATTTGGGTACAAATGAAACAGATTTTTAAACACAAATATTATGTATATAAAAAATTAAAAAATATATAAAATACTGAGTTATGTTTGAACACTTATTTTTGGTTCGAGTAACATTGTAAAATGGGTTGCTAAAATAATATACAATAAGTATGTACATGTAACGACATACAGTTGTATCATTTGTATATTCTGAATGAAATTTTTAAGTAATGATATGAAACACTATATTAGAGATTCGTAATAAATGTTTCTTGCGCAAGACTGACGAATTATTAAACCTGAGATTACGCGAGGTCATTACCAAACAGAAAGCAACTTACACGTATTGTCTCTCGGTAATTAGAGGTTCATTATCGGCTGCAAACACAGGATCGATAACACAGCACACAACCACGAACGTATTTTGAAACTGGTTGCTCGCGGACAACGATATTGCGTCACTTTTTGCTCGATATTTAATACTTTAAGCCATTTATGATTAGCCAATGCAACTTATTGATCAGAATAATGGATTAATTCAAATTGGTCCTGAATATATTAACTTAAATACATTAACACATATTATTATATGTATAACTGTAACGTGAAAACGACTACTTGTGAATAAAATATTCATGGTTGAATTTCCCAAAAATGTAATATAAATATTAAGTTTATATATTATATATTGTATTTAAAATTATATAAATATGAAATATTATGCATTTGGTGAAACATATCATGAGTGGCTGAATATTCTCTTGAAAATATTATCTAGTATTATAATAAATCTACCTTTTCGAATGCCCTAACTCTTAATGCCTGCCTTTGGCAGGTGATCAAGAGTGTCGCGGAATAAGTCGCTATTTTCGCAGTATCAACGTTGCGAGTTCATTCTTTTCGTTATCCAAGGTCCCTTGTCGGTCGAATCGTCCTATTTTCGCGGCCCGTTGACTCCCAATTTAATGTTGCCCGAGTAAATCGCTCGCGCTTCGACTGCCAGGTAAACACGACCTTCCACGGCTCGATTCATTTGCCATGACGCGTCTGTCGCACGCTTCAGGACGTGACTGATCGCGCACGACGCCCCCCGATCGCGTTATTAACGTGTAACACCTTCGTTGCGTGTTTACCACGTCCTGATTCACCGATAGACTCCATCTAAACCATGACACTTAACCCTTTATTAATTCGTGTAAGTTTCAGATTTCATGCTAATATATCGACATCTAATGAAATAATTTTAATTTCTTCACAAGAGGATGATATGCGTCTTAATTAAATAATATTTCCGATAATCAATAACCATATTAATGACGGTTAACAACACTATCAATCTGAAGAAAAATTCGGTCCGTAGAGAATTAAAGTAATTGTTTCGAGATATAAATCAATATAAAGAATTTTCTATTGCAGTAATTGTTGGTAAAACTTAATTCAATAGCATTAGGAATGATTAAGTAATTTTTAAAAGGAATTCGAAGATTATTAGTCAAATTGACTACCGTGGAAATTCTAGTGTTAAAATAATAACTTCTAAATCTATTTATAAGACGATCGTGCGTCTTTTTGAACGAGCTAATTACTGCTGGATAATTAGATTGGTTCACCTTTAAGCGATACAGCGGTGAAAGTGACGTTAGTGTTGCCAGGATTTGATTTTTACGCGTTCTTAGAGTGTACTTGAAACTATTTAATGAGATCGAACAAATTATTCGAATGGATCGTTAAAGTTAGCTGTTCCTTGCTTAGATACTTCCGTGAGAGTATGAGGTTCGTTATCATGCAATAAATAGTGGTTATACGGCTCTATATAAATATGTTTCGAGAGCTCTAGATCTTTTACTCTTGCCATTGTGTAATCGAGAAATCAATGGGTAATAAAATTCTTATCTAGATATAAATTCTGAATAACGGATAAAAGATAAATAACGCCTTATTATATTTATTATGGTACCGCTATCTGCATCTACACTTCATTAGTCCCATATCAGATAATCGAAGGAAAACAGCGGAGAAGCAAATCAAGCGTAAACACACTGAAAATTCTTTTTCTTTTTTGGTTTTATCAATGAATCTTCTTTTGGTGTATTGTTGAATCAGTAATAACCAGTTATAATAATCTGTTATAATCAGTCTATTAACTCCCTAAACTTCCCAAACAAGAAGCAAATCATAAGTAAACACACAAAAATTTTTTCTCTTTCGCTTCTTTTCTCAATGCGTTTTCTTTTGGTGTGATGTTATAATTGATAATTGTTTCTCGACCCACATAATGTCTATTAACTCCGCAAACATTTATGTATTGTGTATTCGATTTCTCTTAGATTAATGCGAATGACCTTAAATTGTTCTTATGAGAAATAATTTTGTAGCAAAGTTACTGTAAATAGCCCAGCAATTTTATTGAAAGGTACGAGAATCGTGACCCCAAAGCGTGGGTACTCCACCTAAACTTTAGTAGAACTAAAACATTCCTCTTGGGCTCCATGTATATTACTTATTAATGTTCCCTACCCTACTTTCGTAATTTGTAGGCGAAAGTAATTAAAGACGGAATTCAAATTGATGAACACAAACTGCCCACGAAATCCCACTCGTTTGAAATAATTAATTTGCTACTTCTTTCAAGATAAATATTACTCGCTGATTCGCTATTCTGTTTCGCCACGAATTCTCCATAAAGATCAATTACTTTGGTCCGTTATCATAAATTCCCTAAGGTTCGTGCATGAGATCTGTTACGCAATGCACAAGGAGAATTACATGTATTTCTTGAAGCGATTAGGGAGCTGAACCGACAGCTACGTTGTACGTTAAGGTGTGTTTAGGTAATGTTACAGAAACATAAGTTACATAATGTAGCTTCGTGATCTCAGTATTGATAACATTGTACCATGTTTACCTTAAATGACTCCATTTATCAATGATTTCGATGCAAAATATAGTGGAGTTACCGTTTGGAACAATTTTCTTGTCTACAAATAAATTGTTCCTTTCATATGGAAGTGTATTATGCAAATCTAACGGAACAACATTACTGTCATTTTGTTTCAATCACTCCTACGACTTATTCTCAATTTTCTTTTCTAGAAAAGTTACGCGAATACTTCCAAAGGAGCTGCGTATGTCGAACACGATTCGTCTTGGTGTGAGCGTCAGGTAAAGATAAATGAAAAATTATAGAGCGAGTGCCGAAACTCGTATACGATTATCGATCGCCTAATGGATAAATCATTCCGCGAGGACCGAGGCGTGGCCCATCAATTATTTCGTCGGCGAAACAGCGAGCTCGTCGGATCGATGTGAAGCACGTCGACGAAATGGAAACGCCTAAGTGAGTCCCCGTTAGACGTTACGTAAATCGAGTATGTAGATCAAGAAGCCTTTCTTAGGTTCCAAATACCTGTATAAATTCTTGACTCGCTTGTCACGTGGAAATTCAATGAAATTCCCGAGCCACAGACTTCTTGATACCTCGCGTACATTTATGGAAACATGCAAATATCCTTCAGCAAATAAG
This sequence comes from Hylaeus anthracinus, assembly GCF_026225885.1. Lineage (NCBI taxonomy): Eukaryota > Metazoa > Arthropoda > Insecta > Hymenoptera > Colletidae > Hylaeus > Hylaeus anthracinus. The sequence goes on from NW_026534347.1 coordinate 9,317,146, forward strand.
TAAATAAAAATTAATTGTGAATTTAGGCAATTTTAAAAGAAACATGTTTGTATCGCGAAAAAAAAATTAGTATTATTATTTGACAACTGAATTAAAAAATGTACCCTTGCATTTTTGACATAAACAAGTTAGGACGTCAAGTTAGTGATCGGTATTGTTTCACCAAAAGTATTATAAAAATTGTTTCTCTGAATACATTCTATAACTTAATTCTCATACCTGATTGGACCTCCTATGGTGATTACTGTTCGTAAAATCGAAGAAATTACTCACTTTGCTCGCGCATTTATTATTTATCGAGAAGTTTCGAGTCCTTGCAATTTTGTAATTCCACGAGTCCCGCGCGAATGGTTGTAAGTGAATGGTTTTAAAATCGTTCACTGCATATGCAAATTCGATACACGCCAAGTAGTGTTTGTTAAGCGCGCTGCCTGAATAATGCAAGATTCCATCAATTTATCACTTTCCCTTTATTTAAATGCGTACCGAACGTGCATGCGATCATTTATCGCGACCAAAAAGAAGTACACGGATGAGAATTTATTGCGCTCCTTCGGGGATGTTTTCGTAAATGAAAAGTACCAACGACAGTCAGCGTTTATGTAAATCGTTTACATTTTTCGATGCGAGTTGATCGTTCCACCATGACTCTACGCTGATTGTATATCTAAATATCTACAAATACATCAAGGCCCGTGGCAGTCACGAAACGATATAATGATAAATTTTTCTCGGTAAATGATTATTCGTTTAATATTATTTTCAATTGATTAATGAAGTAATCACGACGAGAATAATTGTTAGGCGATAAACCATCACTGATATTAATCGGTGATCGTAAAATGTAAATGTCCGATCTGTAATCATTTATCAGGTAGTTGCAATTACACAGTGATAGATTTATCCAGTCTCTAATAAATCTAGCGATTTATTTATTTGGAATGCTAGCGGGAGACACGAGATCTCTCGAGATAATTAACTATAATGGGAGTTGATTACTTGATTTTGAGAAAAATGCTTCACGATGTAGGTTTTTCATTATTACATTATTAATTTAACGATCAGTAATTTGTTCGTTTTGCAACAAATAATATAGTATTGAAGAGTATAAACGTCTTGTAATGAGATCTTTACTGACTTTGATTTTCGTTGTATTCTTTCTCGCCATGAGTTCATAAATAATGGCAAACCTAATTTTTATTATAATTCACTTAGTTTTACGCGATGAAAACTGATATGTAAAGATTGAAAACGCTCTAAATATATATTTTTTTATATGGTCTTTTTTTTCGTTGTATCTACTGCTTGGTAATTACCGACGGATTTAAGTGGATTTCTGTTGATTAGTGATAGTATATACTGTCTAAATATATTGTTCAATGAGGACATATCAATATTTAATTAATTTTTTTAAATCTTACAGTAACGAGTACGAGATATTCAATAACATGTAAACATGTATGTCTCTCCGCATACATTCTTCTCTTAAATAAATCACGGAAATTTTAATCAACCCAGAAATTAACACTAACTTACCCCAAATGAACTCCTCAAATTGCTTGTCGGAAAACAAGGACTCGATCGAATTATCGCAATTCGCAATCACTAAATCCTCCACAATGATAAATCACCCACAAGTAACAACGTCTCGAAGAATTTCCATCGAAGCCATTCGTACGAAAATACTCGCGGCTGGGTCGCAAGTATGCGGTAAGAAAGGACGAACGTTCGCATGCTGAGAGGTACAGACAAAAGCATGCCAGGCCAGAAAGGAGCAAGCAAAGACCGCGCATTCCGACGCAAGACGCGACTAAAAAGAAGACAGCGGGAGCAGACAGAGGAGCAAGAGCAAAAAGAAAACCTCTGTTTAATCGAAAAACCAGCGAACCTTCATCGCGTCGGTCACGATCGGTAGCCCTTCAGGGTTGGTACCCTTCCGGCGTGGTGTTGTTCTCCCGGGTACGCGATCGCTTCACTGTCAGACAGAAAAAAAGAGGAAGGGAAGAACGCTACGCCAACCCCATTAGCCACCACCACCGCTTTATACATATACACAAACATGTAAAGGATTTTCCTGAAGGGGACTTTCGTACTCTGTTTTTAATAACAAAATATGCTTGTCAGCATAGTCGAGTGGATAATTGAACATCACCTTCCACGTTTTATTGTAATTGTGTATATTTTCATGTAAGGGGATATGTACCCTATGGTTTCATTTTAAGGGGCTATACACAGTTGCCATAGGTAAAATTCAGGAATTTTTTTTTCAAGATTTAAGTACATATTTCAATCGAAGCATAGAGTAATTGTACAGTACAAGTGTGGAATTTAAGAATTACATTTTTTTGGTTAAGATATATTTAAAAATGGCCAAGATACAGCAAATTTTCAGGAGCATTTTTGTTAAATACTAAATTTAACACTTCTACTGCAAAACTGTTCTTCAAATATGAATTTAAAAAATAATTAAAATATGAGCTTGAAAAACAATTATTGAGTTGTGCCTATGACTATTGTATGGATCCCCTTATAATAAAATCCTGAGAATGTTTCATACCTTTCGTGTTTTATTACAAAATAAAATTCTACATTCCTTTTTGGGAAATCCTTTTCTCGTGCGTGCTTGTGTATAGGCATTTATAGCGAAGCCATCACCACACCCCTTGCTACGCCACCTTAAACAGGATAATTCGGGACAAAGAGGAGGAAATGATGGGGAAAGGGAAAACGAGGACGGTGGTTTCCCCGGGTGTAGAGCACGCCTCCCAAATTACTTGTACGCATGCTAACCCAACGACAATTGCTATTTTCCCTCCACGTCGCTCGATTTTTCGCTTTCTCGAATAATCATCCCCGTTTCCTCAACGTTCATTATGTCGCTGACTTTATTTCCAACGTTTCCGGGGGCATTATACTTTCTTTAGAGCTGCGATTACGCGAGACATTTAGAGCGCATTATGCATTTGATTCTTGGCCAAAGGATACCTATAATAATCGTTGCTAGACGCAATTGGTTGAGAATTTAAGGGTTGCAAATGTAGGGTGCCTTTATCTGATCGCGAAACTTGAAATATTTATTTTGTAACTTTAGAAGTTTTGACATTTCAGGTAAATAATTAATTTATGATGTGTACTTTGTGTTTGATTATTAATTTATAATAATTAAGGAACGAAACTAATTTTTTGTGACTAGACTTTGTCATTTTTAATGTACTGTTAATGGCTTAAATCACTAATTTATTTATAAGATTTAAAAATGATTAATAATAAAAAATATAACAGAAAGGTGCAAAACTCGATATTTTAATGCGAAGTAACAGAAAGGTGTAACATACCACGTTTTATTATTTTGGTCGTGATGAAATACGTATTTTAAAAATCATTTCATAAATCAACGAAGCGCCATTCGATCCGATGCAATATCTTGTCGAAAATAAATTTCATTTAATCATATTAAAATCGACAGAATACCAATGTATTAATTCCATTAAAATCGGCACGATTCCACTGCAAACATTTCGTTCTCGGAATGAAATGAATTTCACTCCGCCTAGGATATTTCCGTGGAAAAACCCATGACGAGAAAAGTTGTTTCCGCTCGCGCTGGAACTAAACCCACACTGGTCATTCCACGCCAAATCGATCACATTTTGCGGTACGTGTCACGGATCTCGTTGAAATTGAAATATGAAACAGTCCACTAGCAGATGGTAACTCGAACTTCGCAAAATGAAAACTTCAGATCGCAAAAACTAATTAACCAAACGATTTGAAATGTTAATCAAATATAAACACATTGTATGTATGTGACCTAACTTTCAGTATTAAATATTAAGATAGGTTTCTTTAATATAGCAATAACCTGTATGAGTAAAACCAATTTAAATTTAACAAAACGATTAATTAAACCGCTACTAACTGTCCTCGACCTACGTCATACTTCAGTCTCAATAATATTCATATCTCCTAATTAAGATTATTTCTTGGAGTAACAAAAACTGCACATATCAACACCCTGTATTTCTTAAATAAATTGACACCCGGCAAAGTGATACTTCCCTCTTAATTTTATTTAGGCCACGACCTTTCTCAATTTCAAAAAAATTCAAATCACTGAAATACACGTAGCTGGTCGAAAAAAAACTGAGGACAGCAAAGCGCCTATAAAAAGAATTGAGAGGCCAACGCCGATTCGTTTAATCGTGCGTCGATCGGTGTCGTCACAAATATTGCGAGACGAACGGCGTTCAGTCGCACTCGACCAGCAGATTACGAGCAGATTCGAGGACCTGCATCAGGGATTACGTCTCTTCGTCTGCACGCGATCGACGAAGTGAAAAATTTCGCTGTGAGTCGCGAACGGAAAATCGCGAGGAACGATGTAATTCTCGAAGACGTATCCGATTTACGATCAAAGCCGATTTCGACGGAGCCGCGCGTATTTGTAGAGTAAGCAGAACGAAGGAATACGTATCTCTCTGTTTTTTTTTCTTCTTTATCCTCGACGTTCCATGTTTGAGGATTGAAATTACTTGCTAACGTCTTGCGCTGCTGACAAAGCGTTACCGAGATAAGGTTCGGCAAAGTGTGACAGTAAAAGAAGAAATTGACCTGATCTATAGGTGGAAACGTAAAATAAAAAACTTTTAGTCTCTTCATCTGGAAGTCTAATCAATTTATTCTTTTAATAGTAGTAGTCATAGTCATTCAAGTTCAAAAATAATAAAATTTATAAAAGCCTATAAGTCTATACCAAAGGTATCCCTTTGGTATACAACCTTTTATTATGAATTCGAGAATCATTTACGTTTCAACGCAAGCACCAACAAATACGATCAAATTTGTTAAATTTAAGTTAAATAAAAAATTTTTCGCCTCTTTTTCAGCACTTAACGTCTGTTGAAAAGTTTCCCGAGCATATATTTCTCGATCATACTGCGAGGAAACGCTTTCATCGCGGAATAACAAAATCCCACGGATCTTTCAGACGCTGCTGATGCGTTTGGCGTCGAAAACCGCGAGTCTGAAAACCGTCCGTTCCAAAAACTGAATGGGAGCAATATAAAATGCAAATGTCACTTCCGCTAAACTGCGCGGAGCCTCTTCTTTTAGTGAAAAGGCTGTTAAAAAACTGCCACCGTAGATGTTGCCCGGAAAAAAAAGTTCTAAAAGCTGCGCGACCTACATGACGCATAGTCGTGAAACTTCGACGTTCTCGAGGCAACTTGTTTATTTCCACCGGAAACGTGCAGCTTTTACGTCAACCCCTTAAGAAAGTAACCCTTCGTCTACCTCTTGTCATTTCCGTATTAACCCTCTCTATACCAACTCTTCACTGTACTTGATATCGATTTATTACAAAATATTTTTCTCTAAAAGCCGAAGAAATCGTTTCCCAGTCAAATAATATTAATAATGATACCCACGTAGCCAGCAGAAATTTAATATCATTCTAAATTTATCGAATGATATTTATGTTCTCGTTTGAGAAAATATTACACAATTAATTGTAGAATATTCCCTACCCCCCTTTGGTATGGGGAGGGTTAATTTATTACTCTCCTCTTGGCTGACCAATTTCCCGTACAAGAAGTATGTACATTCGCGAGTTTGAGAGGAAAGATGGAGGAAGATCGGTGCTAATAAGGTGCTTGAGAAAAGTTCAACGACGACCGAGGAAACCGACGCTCTATGCGTCGTCCTCGATCACTGGCGTTCAGAATTTTGGCTCCAAACTTCCACTTATCGATCGGCGTGTCACGACGCTTTATTTATGGACCGAATGTTTCAAGCGACAACGCGAATTCGCTGTAGGAACCCATTTGCAATTATTTCGTATCAAATATTTCGTAGCCTGGATGCAACTGAGTGGGGGTGAGAGGGTCCCAATAGAGGTTTTAAAATTTCAGGAGACTAATTTCAGTCTATGTTCCTAATTTCACTAATCGAGACCAAGCCTTGTTACAAAGGCTTCAAGTTTTCATGTTTGTCAACATGTGTACTTTCACTGGACATATATTTTCTGTGATAATTTTACATATGCTTTGGATAAATCTTTTTAATCATTTTTATAATTTTGTTAGTCTAGCTAATAATAATAGTGAACATATGTTAATTAATTATTTGATCTGTAACTCTTGGATAAGGTATGGCAATAAAAAAATAGGTATATCAATTTTCTATGTTCTGATTTTGAAAATTGAATTACCTGAAAATCTACATTGTAATCCTATAACCATAATGGAGAATTTCCAAGAATTATTATTACCTGCAACAATTTCCTGTGTATTCAATTTGTAAATTCATCTAATTAAAGTCTAAAAACGATTACCAACGTAAATGAGTACACTTTAATTTCGAAATGATTAAACATTCATCATCTCACCCATAAACTAAATACAATACTTTTTCCAATTTCAATTTAAAAATAAATCTTTCAACAAAGCATTAACTTTGTATTCACTACTCTCTAACATTAATTCTTCCACCAATAACTCCAACTTTATCAACGAGTTAGAATAACACTACTGACCTGTGAACTTTACAAACAGAATCTTGTTTTGAAAATCGAAACTAGGTTAAAAAAAGTTTCTTGGCCACTTTTGAATATTAACAAACGAATTTCGACTGAAAATTATTTTGGACTCCATAGAACTAGCCTTTTTTTTCACACGCGAGATATTTTGCATTCTCACTGACCTTTCGTACACAGGATATTTGTAGGATTGAGTTCCTTTTTTAAATGTTTTTTTTTTTCTTTTTTATGAACTATTTGGTTATTAAGAAGAAACAATTCTATTTGTGCAATCAGTGGAAATTACATGACGCGTCGCAGAGTCCCCCAGGGTCGAGGGTTAATTTTTTAATTAATTTTAACGCGTATCGAAACTCCCAAGACGATCATGAAAAAAACATAGTCCCAACCATGGGAGGTTTGAGAAATAAATCACTGAAACGACTGAGGAAAACGCTGATAATTACACGATATAAAATCGTTCGACGCATAAACACGGTTGGGAAGAGCAGCTTTAAAGGGGGAGGATTTTCCCCCAAGGATACAAATGAAAATGCGTAAGCATTTGCATCCCCGAGGGGGATCGCTATCTGCCAGGATGTTTTTTAATTAATTTTAATGTGATTTCAAGCCCGTGTTTCTTCTTCACGGTAATAGAGCGTGTCATCGCTTTGAAAGCTCCAGAGAAGAAAATGTAGAAAAATTCGCCGATGGAAAATGCCTAGAGGTTCTCTGATAATATAATTATTATAAAATGTAAACATTTCTTAGTCTTAAAAGTATTTATATTTATTGATACTATCGAAAAGGTTTTTAATTTCATAAACTTTTCAAACTTCAAATGATATTTTCAGATGACATAAATTATTTAATCATTTACAATTGAACAGAGTCGATTAATCGAGCCAATACAATACAATTGAACGAATCTTTGTTGGGTAAATTTTATATTATAAAGATTAAATGTAATAATAATTACAGTAATGCGTAGTCATAGAATTTTAATGAGAAATAAATTCCTTCTGTGATTAATTTACTTAATAAATTAATTTTGCCCACATATTATTGAAACTATTTTCTTAATTGTAAATAGGTAAATAATTTATTACATCTGAAAATGGACTTCCGAAGTGAAAAACGTTTATGTATAAACAAATTCTCTTCTCAATATCGAGAATATAAATATTGTTCTACATATTGAAAAACACAAACGCCACTGTTTTATTTTGTTTCTGATAATAAGTGAATGCTTGTTCTTTTACCTTGTGAATTATAAATTAATTTCCCTTTCGAGCGCGGTACTATAAGCGTTAATGGCGTCTATTGATAAATCACGAGCCTGTAATTGTTTTCAACGGAGCCATCAAAGGCACGACGCATGAATGAGCAAATGTTTAAACGGCATTTGATCACTGTATTCGTCGATGAATACTGTACGTGTTTATTGTATGTATCGCCAGAGACAATAATTTCCATCGCAACGACAAAATCACGAGTGAATCTTCGCTCCTGAATTCTGTGCTGCGTCAAGCAAACTGTTCATCGAATTAAGGGGGTATTCTTCTTTGAACGGTCATATCAATTTATTCCACTGAATTATAATTAAATTGTACTCGTTAACGTGGTCACTAATAATCTCGTAGTTCATGTGGCCTTAAATAATATAATTAAAAAATACAAATTTATTCCACTGGTTAGCATGAAACTTTTAAAATTAAACAAGGGCAGAAATAATGATTTCATTAATAGATGAGTGCTAAATTTGAGTAAAGAATATGGGCAAACAACACTCCTCGAAAAATTCGGTCCATAAATACGTTGCCATAAGGCGCAAGACGTCGTTCGACATGAAATTGATCGAACGGAGTCGATCCTCGCAGTGAATGGACAGATCGATCAGCATGGAAGAAGAGAAGCCAAGTGCAGGGTGCGGGGATCACACTTACAAGACTTACGATCGGCGTGTCTGGTCCTCTTGCGCTCCCTGGGCGTCGTCCTCGTCGCTGGCGTTTTCGTCGCGGTCTTCACCAGCGATTCCAGCAGCTCGTCGTCGCCGTCGGTTAGGTTACCATTGGTGTTCTCGTCGCGGAGCAGTGGACCCAACGAGGTTCGTCCTGGAACACCATACCACCAATATCTAAAATACATGTTTGATTGGGAAGCTTTAAGAAATTATAATTCATGAAGGTAGAATTATACCTCCTTGGTTCTTCGTATTTCTTTACTTTTTGATATTTAATCTAGTCTCGGCTTATAATCGTCTATTCTTTAATTATCTGCCTTGTAATTTTAGAATAAATAAGAAGAAGAAGTAGTAGAAACTAAAAAAAACTAAGGAATGAGATAACCTCTCCTTTCCGCATCTTCAACTAATCTCTTTATATTCTACTATTTACAGTAAATGAAACAGGAATATTCCAAGCACTTTGACACCTTCCAATACTATTTTTCACCGAGCAACAATTGGTCAACGCTAGAAGACCATTTCACCCTTTCATACTCTGAAAGACGAAAGCCTCGAGACGCGAGGGTACCAACGAGTGAATGGCGAGATTCAACTGTTACAAGAATACTTTAGACTAAATACAAAGTATCTGCTTTATCATTAACAATTCCCAAGGCATGCTTTCGCCCTGAGACCCTTCACGCTGCGACGTTCGCTCGGATCACGAGCGGAGGAGCGCGCGAGCCATTCTTCTTTCCCAGCAGCTCTCCCAGCTAACTATTCGCGGAACAGTCTCTTCCCCTCCCCAGTCCGCAGGGTGGAAACTTCGAAACCGTCAAAAGCACGGGGAGTTCCTTTGAGAGCTTCTTTGAAACTCGGCTGAAAGAAGCTTCCATTGGCGGTCTCACCGGCTGTGTAAATCCGATACGAACGTGTACGAGGAAGGGCACACGAAGGACCATGAAAGCTGGCGAGGGAGGAGGCGAGGAGCGAGTGTCGGAATTTCCATGGACGACGAAAAAGAAGAAGGGAAGTTTCCCGACGCGGTCAACCTAGTTAGTTTCTGAATGTCGCCGACTACTGGGCTTCTAGCTCCAGGTGGGAGCTGGACACGTTAAGGGGTTGTTTCTCTATTTCGGATCGGAAATGGATTCTTTTTTTTTTATATTCTTGTTGTTGGAGACCTTCAAAATATTTGTATCCAATTCTATTAAACAATTTCAGCATTGCATAAGGTAAATCTGTTTGTATAATGAACTGTTTTATCGAACTACAAAAAGTATGAATTGTATGAAGAAATCGACAAACAAGTTTAATAAACCCCCATTTTGTCAATTTTCTGTCAATATTTTTTTCCCTGGTGCACGCTATAACTATTTTACCTGTCGTACTGTGAAATATTTTATGTAACTTCGATACAAATTGATCAGGACCAATGAAAATTTATTACAATCTTCTATATACATGTACAAATAAACGTGGCAAATTTCAAATTTTTCCGTCAATTACATTGGCTGCCAAAAATTCATGAAGATTGCTTTTGGAACTGGTGATAGATTAGAGAGAAACCCCTTAATATTCCAATAACGCGTAATAATAAAAATATAACACCTGTCTGGATAAATAGTTTGTTTAATAAGGAATCGAAAAGTCCTTTACCATTTTCAAATTCGATCATTCGTTAATGAGATAGAAGCAATCCAAGTTCACTATTGACTAGGGCCTTTCGTCCCCGAGTTGATTGACCCAGAGGCTGCGCTCGCGCTCACCGCACGTGATCATACGCTCGCGCGCTCTCCGCACGTGACTCTGCTCTCGCGCGCGCTTCGCGTGACCTTGCGCTCGCGTGTGCTACGCCAGGCCATGTGTTCGGATTCGCAAAACTTTAAAAATTCGTATCTCCGTAACGGAGCGTCGGATCGAAAAACGGAAAGGACTTTTCGGTTCGTATTGGCACCAGGTATTCACCTTTGAGGAGTATCCTACAATTTTAATAAAAACCTGCGCGTGAGCACGCTCGATGTAGCAAGTGCTTGCACGTGGAGAATGTTTAAAAATTCGTATCTTTATAACGAAGGGTCGGATTAAAAAATGGAAAAGGACTTTTTGATTCCTGTGTGTTAGTACTAAGTATTCAGCTTCATGAAGCGTTCTAGACTTTACTATCAACCCGCATACAGGATGTTCTTTCAAAAATTAGAGGAGTACTTGTTCCGAGGCACTTTTTATGATTTTTTTTTTGCAGCCAAAGAAATTGACGTAAATTCTTGAAACTTAGTACGTATATTTATACGTATGTATATAAGATTCTACTCAATTTACAAACGTCCTGTTCAATCTGTTTTGAAGTTAGATATTATACTGCAAAAGAATTATGAAAATTGAGCAAGTTGACAAAGAAAATGATATATGACGTGATTAAATATTGTGGTTAGGCTATCTGAAGCCATCCTGAAAGCTCTCCCAAATAACGTAATAATTATAATTTCTCACTATTACGATAAAACTGAAAATTACTTTAAATAAATAAAATAACTCTAAATAAAGCCCTATGATAAAATAAAATTCTACGTCTAAGTATTATATTTTACCAAACCTATTGTATCAAATAAACTATTTTCTTTCCATATCACCGCACAAATTATGTTTGTTATGCCAAAACAACATAAACAACTTACTATATACCATCTGAAATACTATTATATCCAGCTCTGTATTCTACTACAGTTGAAACAGTTATACTTTAGAGATCTCCTGACTTCTTGGTCTTCCTAGAGTTAAACGAAGAAAAAAGGAGAAGGAAGAAGGTATCTTAAAGGACCATCCCATCCCCGGTTTTATTCTCAGCAATCTCGACACAAATACAACCCTCTCAAGGAAGCCACGGATATGAATGCAATAACCGACCGGAAGATACCCGGGACGAGGAGAATCTACCGCGACAAATCGTGATCCTCGGAAGGGAGGGGGTTGCCGTGGAAGGATCCGAAGGTCGTCCCCAGGTGTTCGTGGAAGGGTAGAAGGGATCGCCGCACGGAGTCGTGGCACCGTCACGACTTAGCCGGAGCGTTTAGGTATTTTATAGAGGAGCATACACGGGAATAAAAGGGAGAAAAGTTATGATGGCTGCAGCCACGGTAATGCACGAGGACCTGGGAAGTTTACGAGGTATAAAGGAGGGTCAGCTTCGCCCTCCTTCTGCCCTTTTATACGTCCGTCCGGCAAGAGTAAGAATAAAAATTCCGACGTTGGCTCTCGGGAAAAAAGAGGACTCGCGGTTACAGTTCGTGGCGATATCGCGTGACCCCGACGATATCAGTTTCGCCCATTGTCCGCCTGTTACGGCAAAGTGCCTGCGATCATCGCTCGACTTACCGAATGATAGCTAATTCCGAGGATGGAACGAGGAAAGTCACCGTTAACACTCGAGAATGGTCCAGGGATCGGAGATTGTTCCTTTAGGGTACCAAATTTGAATAATATTCAACCCTTTTAGTGCCGAACAACGATATATCGTTGTATAATTAAAGTCTCTTCAAGATGAATTTAAAATCTAATACTCTTGTAATGTACTATTAGATGAAAAGTTAAATAAACAAGAGTTAGATAGTGTATACAAGTCTATGAGCAGACACAGTGTGCTCGTACATAATCACGAGTGGAATGTGTCGGTATATAGTCAGACTGACATCAAAGCCGAATGTAATTAGTAGTAAATGTAAATGAATAACCGTATAAAAATCCCTTTTTGTATAAATAACGTGAATTGCAGGTTCATACAATAATAAACGAAGAACAGTCATTAAAATAGCAAAGTAAAAGCTTGTAGGTAATTATTTAAATTATTTTCCTGTACTTTCTGAATAAGCAGGCAATAAAGTTCAGCTACAACGTTCCTGGAATTAATATCATGCAATCTAAAATAACGTAGAAGAAATACCTTCGTATTTTAACGATGTTCTTAGTGTACCTCGAGAGAGCCATCATATTACAGCATTATTTTATTTCCTGTTAGATACTCTTTTCTATTGTACGAGCGTTTCAGTAAATGCAGACTCAAGTAAAAAGCGTCGGTGCTTTCATTCCGCCCTCTGCGTACAGTGAACTTTCGACGAGGCTAATTAATCATTACTTATTCTATCTTTTTATGAAATATTCCTCAGAATTTTTTACGTACTCCTTCTCGTATTCATTCATATGTGAATGAAAGAATTTGAATAAAAAGTGCTTCGAATCTACGAGAAATGTTCGTGGCTCTGTCCATTCTATTACAATTTTTTTTCCTTTGTAAATTAATTATAAATTCTTTCTTTTTTATAAATTTAAAAATGAATAATATACAAAATGTCAACAAATTGATAAAGAATTTAAAGACTGTGGTATAGACTAGAATTTGCACGTCGATGTATACTATTGTAAGTATCCCTGTAATAATTAAAATTCATGGATACATTGTAATTTTTTCAATAAATTACATTCATCAGACCTAAAACAGCTTTAGATGACCGTGAAATATTCTTTATACCACAATAAGGCATTAAAAACCGAGGAGGTTAAGCATACAACACAATTCAAGTAGTATGGGTCCGCGCATAGTCAGACACGCGATGTTTACTGCAGCCAACATGTAGTACGCATATCAACGGACGACAAGTCCCATTAGCCTGCCCAAGGGTACAGTATCTAGACTCCTAACAACACATAAATTTCCCAGAAAAGATTAAAATCAGAGATCACAACCTAAATAAAAGATCTCGACAGAGATTCTCCTCAGGATCAAGAAAGAGCACGAGCCCTCCAAGCGAGATCAAGGTTCAAACTCGACTTTCCTGTTTCTCTGATGCGTTCAATAAAAAGAAATCTGGATATCGTTACTTCTCATTCCTTGGCAACGTCGTCAAATGAGCCGACGCTATCCCGGAATCTCGTGGCTGGAGAGCGTTTGCTTAAGGAGGGCATTTATCTCGCTCCCCTTAGGCAGCGGCTGGAGCATTACGGAAACGAGGAGAAATTTTCGCACTTTGTTCTTATCTTCGGCGGAACGCTTACCCTTTTAAGGCATAGCGTTATATTTCCAACCGCTAAAAACGACCGGAAAAGTTGGACCACCCTTTGCACGGGCTGACGACGACCGACGACCTCGAGAATAAAAAAGTTTTTGTCCACCCACGCCGGGAGGGCGGAAGCCGTGCGAAAAAGTGGCGGTGGTCCGTTTCGTTAGCAAACGAAAAAGCGTGGAACCGCTGCGGCGATTTGATTAGGCCGAAAATGCGGTCTAAAGGCCGCGTAAGGCCTTTTCAAATGCTCCATCCGACCATTTCAACACGTTTTATTAATTACGCTCTAGGAAGGCAAAAGTGAGAGGACTGGATGTCGATATGATTGTTGACATGCCATAACTCTTGGTGGGAACTTGGATACTATTTTTTATAAACGTGGAGTGTTAATGCTGTTAATATTTACCAAATTTTATTTTTATTGCAAGTTTCCTTATTGTACTTCTTTTGGATACACAGAGTTTGATTATTTCGATTATTTTTTAAAAATGCTATATTACTTTTATAAACACTCATCGTGATTTTTCAGTAGAATTATAAAACATTCTTGATCGGACAATTTATATTAAACGTCTAAACAAATTTTTATCTCCAATTTCATTTTATTAGGTTGTCCCGAATGTTTCTTTCGCGAGTTGCACTCAATTATTTTTTATGTTGTAACAGTAATGGAGCAAAATGAATCGTGCACAATTCAGTAATGAAACATAAAACATAAAATAATGTGCATGTATTACTTATTAATAAAGCGAAAGAAACTTTTCGGACAACCTAATACTTACATGAAATCAGCCTGACGTACATTTAAAAAAGAAGGAGTAATATTCACCAGGTATCATTTAAATGTTGACACAAAATGTGTGATCAGTCCCGCGGTACGCGACGATGTACTCTGTGCAATTGTTTCGCGTCGTATAAAAAATATTGCGTTTCCCTACGGCACGTTACACTGAATGTACGTCTGGCCTTCCCATCCTTCGATGGAGGCCAACGAGCGCGGGGCATTATTGCGTTTTATTGCCTCGTTCTGTATCCTACAGTTTCCCGGAGCCAGACATCGCGTAACGTAGAAATATGAAACTTGTCGACGACAGGATATTAGAATGCATCGATCGATGAACACCGCTCGCAGAAAAGGGATTTACGTTTCAAATTGTGAACCGATGGTCGGGACACGATTATTTTCGTTTAACACAATGATATCGGAAATCACGAGAAACGAATCGATGGCTACCGGACTACCGGCCGTTTATTTTTTTTGTTAACTGGGGAGAAAAAATCGAACTGCAACGTTTTAATGGGAATACAGTGAAAATTTGGATCTAGCAAGGGGTCAATATTTTTTAAATTATTGTTAGAGACATGGTTTTAAAATTTGAGATACTTTAGTTAATCCTAATTTTATTATACTTCCTTTAAATTTTTTTTTTTTATATATAGTTTTATTTTTCGTCGCATCTACTGCTTGGTAATTAAGAACGGATTTAATTTGATTTCTGTTTGATTAGTGAAATTATATATTATTGTAGAATTTACTGCCCTTGAGATCCTTTAGAATTTTTGTTTAATAGAAAATTAACAATTTCTTTGTATGTACATACACTTTCCAATCAAAATTTCTCTTACTAATCAAATTTCAAACTCCGTCGTACAACTCTGATACAAAAACAAACATATCAAAATCAACAATAAAAATGTTTACATTACAAAAGCTAAAACCTGAAATGCACTCGTCAATACACATCCATCAAAAATATACTTCTACCCTCTTCATCGTCATCTACCACCAGTCGAATCTACTACAATTCTTCGTTCCCCGATGTTCTACCATTTCACCCTCAAAAAAATCGATGAAACTTCGTAAACAGAAGACGTAAGATCCGCCATACCGAAAGAAGTAAAAGTCCTTCGAGTAGGAAACCGTTTGTGCAAACTGCGGTCCGAACGAAGAGAAACAAAAGCGGAATAGAGAGAGAGGGAAAGAGAAGGAGAGAGAGGGGGGAGAGAGGGAGAGGGGGTAGAGGGGGGAGAGGAGAGGGGGAGGGGGAGAGGGGAGAGAGAGGGGGGAAAGGGGATCGGGGGAAAGAAAGCAAAAGTAGAACAAAACTTACCATCTTTCCTCTGTCTCCTCCAGGGCAAGGTACCGTGAATACTCTCGACGTCGGAGATATCGCTTCCGAGCAGTTGCCTGAGCTCCGCGTCCGCGCGATCCTCTTTCGTCCTGAATTTGCCAACCTGTAACGATCAGAGGAGACACAAGGTTCACGGATGCGACCGTCGCTCGAACGATATCGCAGAAATGAAAACGGAGACAAGCGTGATATTAATGCAACGGTAGGCAAGAAAAGAAATTGATTCCCCGTTCCCTCTGTCCTCCCCGCCCCCCGCCCCACACCGCCCCTAACGGCAGGAAAAAAAAAGCAATTTATTCCCCTCGCCGCGGGGCGGCCGGGAGAGGAAAAGAGGGATCCGCGCACCATAATGCCCTTCACGCTCCGATAACTGTATTTGATGAGAGCAGCTAGCGATTTTCAGCAGCCACGGGACCGTTGAGAAATACGAGACCCCCGCGTGTAACTCACCTCTGTGATCATCTTCCCCCTGGTCTTATTTCTTTCACGGTGATTGGCTTTTTTCTCGAGCTGCTGTATCACCCGCTCGCGGGTGGTTCTGTACTCCAACGCGAATTCGGACACGACACGGCAGAACTCGTTCGGCTTCGTATCCTGCACCCTGTGCAGGGGTATGCCCAGCCAGAGGATGAATTTGTGGAATCGATTTATGATTCGCCTGTGCACGATCCCCAGCACGATTATCCGCTCGGCGCAGTCCGCCAGGAAGTCGGACATTCTGGTTCAAACAGAGAAGGGAAACGCGTATTAAATTGAGCGGATCTGGTTTGTTTTTCAAGAAATTCAGACGAAAGCAGATCTTTGTCGTAGCTGTTGAAATTTTTTATAATTATATCGAGTTATTTACGCGAGACTAATGTACTTTTTATTAATATTAGAAGTGAAGATTTTCCATAATTTTACATTCGAGGGTGCAGATACTGTGCAATTTTTTTCATAGACTGACTTCTTTTTGTACTTCTCAAAAGATATACATCTTGAAAATGTGATGTTCCAGTTTGATTTTTTTGCGTTTGTTTTAGGATGATCCGGTGACAAGTTTACCGTGTCAATAATGATAAAAGAAGACTTCCATCTGGCTATTATTAGTGAAACAAATTATTAAAAATAATCAAAAAAAATTTTATTAGTTTAACGTTCTACTATTATGTATGTAAATGTTAACATTCCATAGTTACTTGCAATGTGAAATAAAAATTCTTAAGAAAAATATTTCTTTCTCTCCCTCATACGAAAACAACTTTTAAAAAACTTCTGACGCCTCTTTTAGAAACCTTCCACTTCGCAATCGTCTCAAAACAAAACCTGAATCCCTTACAACTTTTTACCAGTATTAATCTGGTAATTCTTAAAATGGACAAGCTCCTCTACGTCCAGTCGTCAATTGTCACCCATGAATATCACCTCGAGTCCTCGAGTTACTACAGGTTACTCGAGAGATTGATCACGAATGCCAATGTTTTACATAAAAAATTCCCATTAGTCTCGCGTCGAGTGGTCCTCGGTAGCAGCGGGGCAGGCGATCGCTTAAACGAGTTTCGGGCAAAAACGAATTAACCCGGCTGGCATTTGGGACGTCCCGTTACACTTAATCAACGCGGGCACGCGAGAAGCGGCAATATTAACGAGACGTTGCACCGTTAAACAAAATATCGCCCCAGTATATCTGTGTTGGGATAACAGCGTGCATCGAAGGTGGGGGGCCTCCCAACAGGATATGAAGCGCTACTCGTGCGGCTGCTACTTACTGACGCCTCTCGCCTCGTCGTTGCAATTAAGTACGAGATTTGCCAGGTCTCAGGCACCCAGGCATTGTTCTCGCTGACGGTGAACTGTAAATACGATTAAACGGGTCGTAACGCATGCTGGGGGAACAAAGGATTTCGCAGCGCGAAATAGGCAACGTTAACGATGTCCCAACCGGGCCGCGGTAATTTATAAAACGCCTGGGACTAATTGCTGATTGAAAACTCGATTCTTGGTGTTGCGGTGCCTTCTTATCGATGGACCTCGAATGTATGAATATGATAAATAAATGTAGGAACGAATGGGAATCACGCATATTACTGAAATAAAAATTCCTATTTTTAAATCATTCATATACAAGTGAAACAAAAATTCTAAAGCAAGACGAAAGAGTAGAAAAAATCATAAGCTACATAATCCCAGGATTCAACAACCTTAAATTATAATAAGATAATTCTCATTACTTCTTACTCACCCATCAAGAGAAACTTATCGCCATAATGGCTGACTAAGATAAGGGCTAAAAGGCGGCGAGCAGCTTCGGAGATCTACCGAGGAAGTTCGATGTAGAATCGGGATAAGGCGGAATAAAATTTAAAAAATAAAAAGGAACGAGGAGAAAAAGTTAAAGGGATCGTAGCAGGAAGCTGGACCGAGGGAGGGAAGAAATACGGTTTCGGTAATTAATGGTGGCGCCATTTGGAGCGGCGCCAGTTTTCGTCGTTGGGAAAAAAAGTCTGTCGCGAGTTTATCGAACATCGCTCGAATCTTCCGAATTTCGCGGTCGAAACTTAGCGGAGGAAAGTTCCCGTGGGCTCCGATGGCGACCAGAGACACGGTCCGTTCGGATTGGCTGCAATCTAGCGTCGGAACAGATACGATTTCGACTGGTACTTACTTGACTTTCATCATCGTGGACCCGTCGTGTTTCGCGATGAGCTTCAGATGGTCCCAGGACGCTTTGCACTCGCTCTCCAGTTTCCCGATGTTAGACGCCAGCTCGTCGAAGTCGATCTTCGACGCCCTCGTCACGGCACCGATCTAAACGACATTCGCATCGGCCACGATTACGACTCCAACGAATCGCCATTTTCGAATATAGACAGTTCTCGTTGAGTTTACGCGATAAATAGTTTGATTTTGCATTGGAATACGTGTAGATAACGCGAGAAAGAGCTTTTCTCTGTTGTTTATTTTATGTAAAATGACCATTGGATTGGTGATGTTCGTGTCTTGGTAATTAAAGCGATATTGTCCTCAAAGAAATGTATTTACTCGATTACCTTTTCAAGTAAAGTATTGAATTTTATTTTTAACCTTCAGTTTTGTAAATTAAAACAGAGATAAATTAATTTATAACTTTGGAAAGAATGAAAGAGGTAAATCTTGAAGATACTATCGCTGATATTCGATTGTGAAGGGTTGAAATTTCATCTAAAAATTCGCGTAAATGTCATCGCCTGATCGCGACAAGAAGTTCCTAAAAAAAAAAAAAAAAAAAAAAAAAAGAAAGAAAGAAACTCCAAACACATCGCGCCTCGCAGCAAACAGCAATACAATTCGTACGAGGATTCGCGCGCCTTCCAATTAAACTGCAGCCAGAATTAAGCGCGTGGCGGGCACAATTTCACGGAACAGGGTTCGCAACAGTGGCCCCCCCCCCCCCCCCACCGAAGAAGTTGCCCGTTAACAGGAACTTCTGGTCGCGATTTCGCAAATGCAACCCCGGTTATTCCGTCTTGCGGCGCGGGCGAAACTAAAGTTTTATCCGCTCCCTTCGAAGTATGCTCTCTCACCTCCGAATAGAGATCCGTGGAATCCGGAAACTTCTCCATCACCATGTGGCAAAGGTGATGAAGCAGGGAGTGCTTGTGAACCGTATCCTTTACTTCAGGTACTTTGGCGAGGTATTCCAGCTGAAAGCCCTTCACCTGAAAAAGACCGCGGACGTGTCAGCGTTACGGGGACGCCTAGGAAACGTGGACTAACTTCTACGTTTCACAGTCTCAGCCTTTCGGTTCGGACGCTTGTAGCCACTTCCAGGAGTAACATAATTGTCGCGAAAAAACCACGGAATCGATATCACTTCTCAGTCGATGGGGACGGTCATTCGAATTCACGTCAGGTAACGTTCGAAACTTTCCGATGATTTTTATTAGTCGAATTTCAATTGAATGTTTCCTCAGTAGTGAATAAACATGACCAAGAATAATTCATTAAAATAGAATTCTGTATGCGTAACAAATACCGAATAAATACGACGAAGAATAATTTATTGTAACAGAATTTTGTTGAATTTATGTATAACGACAAGTAATTTATTTCAATCCAACGACATTTAGTTAAAAGACAAATAAATGCTCCCATGAATAATTTACGTTTCCGAGCATTATTTAATATACACAATATAAAACTTCTAAACCCCCAAGACATCTAAATTAAAAAATGTCCATTTCAGATAAATTATTCCAAATAAAACCGTATTTTAATTTTTATCTCTGCAATACGTCTAAATAACCTGTAGTGGCAGAAACAATTTTTCAATTAAATAAATATCAATTCCATTCGTCGATCACTATACATCAATGATTAAAAACAACAAAAGCGCATAAATTATTCCTACGTGGTTTTCTGTGTCAAGTGAAAATATTCCACAAAAAATTCGAGCATCGGTAACCGTTTCGTCGAATTCAAAAGAAATACTCGACTGGAGTAGCAAATTTCTTTCGAGCACGGCCACTTTTTTGCCAATTTCCTGCGAGACACGAGGAAAGAGCTGAGCTCACGTCAGCTGCGAACTCCGTCGGCCACACAAGTTCGATAAATGAGCGTGGCGTGTAAAAACACACCTAACAACGCCGTGAAGGAGAGATGAGAAATGATTAGTCGCGCGGTCGCGAAGAGCCGTTGCGGTTAATACAGTCGAACGATGACGAATGAAAAGTAATCGTCCCGCAACGAATCAGAATCGCAACTATCTTGCACGAATGTTCGCGTGAGTGCGCCATTTTTATGCATTTAATGTTGCGTGCCTAGTTGCATTCCAAGGGATATTGTTTCTTTTCATCAATTTCGAGGCAATTTTCATAACTTTTTTCCAGTTGAAGTACACAAGCTTGCTTCGTGCAACTTTGCACGTGTATATATTTATAATGAAACATTTATTTGGAAATATCGAACATATCATATGACTGATTGTATATACACAAGATTATCTAAAATTTTCAACCGTCCTGCTCAATTTGTTTTTAAGTTACAATATCCTACGTCAGGTCAAACAGAACGAGCCAAACATGTTATGGCGATAAAATATTAATAATACAATTACACTGTTTTGAAGACAAGACATACTTTCATGTGAATTTTGATTCTTTATCTACATCTGTAAAGATTTGACTTTTCATAAACACCCCCTCTCTAATAATAATCATTAATAATTTAGACCACTGACAAGTTTCTTATCTCGAATCTGCATCTTGTATCCCACACAAAATTCTTTAATTTTCCTCCTGTCTAACTTGAATTTAAATAAACTAATAACCACTACTCTCGATTCAAGTATTAATAAGAAAGCAGCTCGCATGTCCAGCTTTTTGGAGCACAACAAACGACGAGAATCACGCTCGCCTTCACTAGCGTGAAGGTGCTAACTGCGACGAGAATCGTTTACCGACACGGGATCGTTATCTCGACAAAACCGACGCGATAGGCCCAACGGTTTCTGTTTTCGAGGAAAGATGGCAGCCAGCCAACCGCCGGGACCAACACGGCGTTGCTCGTCCCTTTTTTCTTCAGTGCCATCGACTAACGGTTACACGAAAATTATCGACGTCGATGGATATCGATTCCGCGCGAACGGTGACTCAGACGGACGGATTAAGCGGATATCATTTGGCTGGCATTCAATTACCTACCTCATTTCCGTTGAGGAATATCCCGATCGAAAGGAGCGTGCTCAGAATCCCGCGGAACGTTTTATTCACTCGCAGGGTCTCCATTCCCTGCTTTAGATCCATCAAAGGGTCCGCAATTTCCTGAAGTCACAAAAATTGGTCCCGATTATTTCTTTCGTTTTCGTGGATACATCGAATCGCCTCTGACGAATCTTTGGCTCGATTCAACATTTTCTTTGGAGATACGAAGCTCCCTTCGAAAAGGGCCACGAAATAATTTAGAGAGTTGTTACTTCTTTTATGCTATTTATTCAAAGAGGGTGAATAGCTTAAAATGTTCAAATAAAGTGCGAACAATTTAGTGACATTTTGAAGTTTAGATTGGAGTTATCCTTGGATCGACAATTATTTAAATTGAAATTGGAATCTAATTAAATATTGGCACTTATCAAAATTTTAAATAAAAGACACGTATAAACAACATTGTACACTCTTTCAATGGGAACTAGAATTTTAATAACACACAATAATAATATAAATTCACATAATACGATATTTTACATTGACCAAATGAAAATATAATCAACCCTAAATATATACTTAATAATAAATCGCGATACGTCATCTACTATTCGGACAATTTTTTTCCACGAGCCGTACACATCAGGCAATTCCTCTCCGCGTGTTTGGTATGTTCTCGCCTAAGGGAATCGAATGGTACCAGCCGCTCGACGATAGCTAGCCGAGAACACCGCTAAGAATGAAACTCAGACGTCGTAAGGTTCGATAGGTAGATACGAAAATTCCCGATCCCGCGGTCAAAGTGTTTCACACCCTCGAGTTAGGCGCCAGTTCACGAAGGAAGTGATGCACGTTCGCTCGCAGCACGATCGTGTATCGGAATTCGCCGTGTTCCCAAGCGAAGAAATCGCGCGATTATGCGGGGAACGTTCCCGGGACTTCCTTCCTCGCATACCTGGCGTTGCTTCTTGTCGTGGCCACGACTATCTCCGCGGAATTCGAGACGAGATTCGTGAGAAATAACGGGCCAATTCGATCGCTATTACGCGTATTGGTATGCGACGACGCTTAATAGAATTTGCATGCGGAATGACACGCTGCTTCTCACGCGAAACTGCATTTACGTCACGTCGTTCGCTCGTTTGACAAGAAAAGTAACTCGGGTAAGATTTCGTCCCCTACCACTTTTTCATTTACATCTCGTTCGTGCGATTTCGATAAGAGGGAGTTCTCTAGGGGGAGTTCTAAATTGAACCGTAGGTATTTTCTTCGGTTTTATTATTTCTGACGAAGGGGTTTGAAAGTTTGCTGATTTTCATTTTCTGTGTAATTTTGTTAGGAATGTTAGAATTTAGAATATGTTCAAAGTGTTAATTTGTATATTTGTATCGTCGATGGTACATATATTTGGCTATTGATTTTTGAGTATAATTCTAAGAACATGATTGCATTCAAAAATTAAGAATTGATAGTTTAAATAAAGGTATGGAAAGAACAGGGACAAAAAAATTTATTAATTTAACCTTTGGTAGCTTTGGTGAATTGTATTCTAACATGATACCTAAGTAGGAAAAGAATATGTGATATTTTTAATAGTATTACGTTACACCCAGTTAGTTATACAAAACAGATGTCCTCTGTTTGATTAACAAAGTAGTCGTTATAATGTAGAAATCATCATTTGAAAACATATTTGTGCAAAATATATTTTCACAGATTGTTAGAGCTAGAATTAACGAAACGGAACAGTATTTCTTCTTTCTCCTTCAATCTCAAAAAATATCACATATGTAAAATAACCGATTCGACTATAACTCTCAAGTTCGTCAATAGTGAAATGCCCCAAGCAACAATAATTAAAATACAGAACCGACGAAGTTTCAGAACTATCTTCAAGAAATCATGCGCGAGATAAACCAGTCGTCTATAGCTATACTAAATTAGCATTTCTGTGAATGCGAGAGAACGAGGCTCGGGAATAGTTCGTCAATAGTTCGCAGTCTAATGGCGCGGTGACTTACCTTCTCCGAATTCTCGAAATCCAGCTTGAACGCCCAAAGTTTCAGCCTGGCGGGTAACTCCGAGATGGAGGCCAAAGTTAGAAGAAACTGCTCGGCCGATCCCAAAGGTAGGTCAGGATTGGCGGCCTGCGCCTCTTGTATCCTCGACCTCTCCTCCTCGGTCGGCAGCATCGTCAATAATTTCTATCGCGAAGGAGTCGAGGGAATGGAACGAACGAAGAAGAGAAACGAACAAGAAATTAGAGAAATCAGGAGAAAACCACCGAAAATATAGCGTACGTGGGTGTTAACAGAAGCTTAGGGCTAATCGTAAACCAAGGATCGTAACTACCATAAGCATTCTTTCGATTTGGGATGACAAACGAAATTGGGATCGTGACGTGTAATAAATTTTTGCATCGAGGAAGAAAATTAGGAAACGAGTGAGACAAATGTCAGAGATATATTTTGTCGACTTTGAGGTATATTTGGATTTTTATTTCATGAGGGATTTTAATTATGTATGGATCGTTGGTAGAGGTGTGCGAATACTTCTAAATTGATGAACTTGAATTAATCGAATTAGTTGGATTGATAGGAAAGATATAGATTGCTGGTTGTTCATTGTTTAATGAGTAATGTGCTATCAGGAGCCATTATCTGATTCTTCATGGTATAAACGAGGAAGTAAGATATTAATGGCTACAGCAGCGTTGTATAGGAGGTCTCATTGAAGACACATTCGTACTTCATAATAGACTTCAAAGCGTACATTTTGTTCAGTTAGGTATCCGCAATATTTGACCAAATTTGAATACCCATTCTATGATATTCGTGTGATAACGAGGAAGTCTATTATACTTAAATTGAATGTTCATGAGTATCTGCACACCTCTAATTCCAGTTTTAAGATGCTAATTAATGTGTACTATCAGTAAAATAGAATAAGGATTAAGAAACTTTTAGAAGATGATGAATTATTTTTGATGAAGTAAGTGAAATTTGATTATTAAATTATTAAATTTTAAGTAATAAGGAATCCTGCAAACATTAATTAATTCTAGTATTAATTCATCAAGTATCTAATCTTAATATTTTGACCATTGATGATAACCTCCTTCAGGAGAAAAATATTACACAAAATTTTTAATCTGTTTGTAGAACTTGTAAAATAATCATTAAAAAAAAAACGAAACAATAACTGAAACATCAAGATTAAATAGTTGAAATAAAATGTAACCATTGCAATAAACACAAAGCATTTACCTTCATAAGGATTTAATTTACATCATACTCAGAGCAACACTATTAACTTTACACAAAGAATATTCTTTATGTAAATAAAAGAATAAAAAACAAAAATAAATCTTCTTACCTCTATACCCTCCCTGTTCATAATGGTCGCATCCATTTTCAAGATCGCGGTCTTAATCGATCTCGGTGGCGGTAGTTTCGTCATTCCGATGTTGATGGCGTTCGACCTTTTATGGTTCAGCACGATTATCTCCTTATTCTTGTTCATCTCTTGTTGCTTCTACACGACGAAAAAATAAAAGTAATCGCACAATTACTCACTGTCGAACAATCGTCGAGGTAATTCAAAATGTTTCTCGTAACGCTATAACACTCAGAAATGGTGAATTTAATCGGGAGCGAACACCGTGCACGGGTGGTTCTCAAGCGAAAAGCACAATCGACCTTTCGAATGGTATATTTAATAACCAACCGGGGTATGAAATATTTATATTTCAAACTGACGGAAAACACAACTACAAAGAGAGGAAAACGCGATAATGTGTTCGTTGGTTCTTCTGCTGACTAATCGGCAGAAAGTAATATTATTTTCAGTCAAATGAAATTAGAGGAGTTCGAAAAAAATTATAAATAATAACGGAACATGATGCTACTGCAAACGTTGCAAAGAATAAATGAAAAGAGAAGGGAAATGGAAACTGATGAAAATTGTATGATTGGATAATAATAGGCAAACTAAAAGCAAATAGATACAAAGATTTTTTATTAAGAATTGTTAGTTCTCAAAAGCAAATTCTGTAGTTAGTTAGTGAGTACACCCTACAGCAAATGTAAAATATTAATAATAGAAACCACGATGTTAACAGACACATTCGACAAACAGCATTAAAATCCGTGTATATTAACGACAAGCACAAGATAGATGCCCACGAGGGTTGTAAGCTAATTCGGGATCAGGATAAACCGTCGTTAAGTGAAGTTAAGAAATTAGGACTCACCTCCTGTAAAATTCCAGCATGCCATTTCGTTCATTTTTCGTGCGAGCACCAAGAATATTGCAAATAATACAAGAAACAATTAGTCGTATTGCATTAAACCACCATCACCACCACCCCAACTACTATCCGCGTTTTATTAACCCGCGATCGCTATCGCGGGATATCGTTACAGTTACGGATCGCGTTAATTTACACCGTGTTATTGTTAAAGTTACTTCATTCGACTAACGGAGCCTGTAATATTATATTTAGATTGTAATCGTTCGTGCGTGTGATCGTCCGATGAAATCTCTCTGGCGAGGGCTCGTTTAATACTGTGTAGCACAAAGTTAAATAGTAGCATGAAAATTTAAAATCCCTTTGTAAGTAGCCTTACTTATAAGTAGCGTTATAAGTAGACTTATAAGAAAGGCTACCATAGATAAAAAGCTACTTAACGTGGAATTCTCCTATCCATGAAAAGTTCGTCTCAGTTTACGGTTGCTCCAATATTTAAACGCATTACACATTTTGTATTTTAGCAAAAAATATTATTTAGCATTTTAGTTTCATCATTTTTATTAAAAATTTTTCTTTTATAAGAATTTATATTGTAGTTTGACAGTGATGAATCCTTTAATAGAAAGAGTGGTAAGTAAGTTATAGCATGTGTATAATTAATTTTTTTTAAGTAGCTGTATATTATAGTTTAATAACAAGAAAACGTTTAATATTATTCCATTTATAGAATAATTCTATTAATAGAAAATTCCAATTTTTCTTCCAATTGTGACACTCTTCTATTGTCTTCGCACTCTACTTTTTATTAGCTCGTCCTTAAACGGTCAAAAATTAAAATTTCGTTTAGGATCGGAAGTAAATATAAATTATTTCATTCGCACTATTTCCCTCAAAATTTAAATAACGTACGACATTACTTTTGACGCGAGTAGAAGAGAATAGTGCAATAACATATCTTCTCGATAGCTTTAATGAGAACTTGCATGCAGTGCGGTGCTATTATAACGAGTTCATAAATAATGTAACAGTATCCTCCTCGTCGAAGAACAAGAAAAATCCCTCATTAGCGAGGCTCATAGTTATATGAATTCTATTTGTCTAATAAACCAATTTTAATTGGCATCCGCAATTCTTCCGAATGTAAATTATTCCTTTTCTTATCTGCAAAGTGATGCTGGCTCTTCTTCGTCATAAATATGAAAGTGGATGCAAAATCGTTCGTCTTAAGGATAATCGGTACCGATACAATAAGTTGTTGTTTAAGGAAGACTCATTGATACAGTCAGGAGCAAAAGTATTCTCTGTGGATCTTCAGCCATAAATTTTCAAGCAATTGGACATTATATAATGGTAATTGTATTTATTATTTTAGGAAGGTTAAAAGGTTAACAGGACAAAACGTTAAGTGTCAGAAAAATATATTTATACCTACGATCTAAAAATGTGGAAGCTAATGGTAATAACATCAAGGAAATGTAAATTTGTTTGTAAATACTTGTTAGAAATTAACGAAAGGTAGGACCAAACGTGAAGTGTCAATAAAATATATTTATACATATCACTTAAAGAATCAAAGAGATTTACAACTGTAATGTTTGCTCACTGAATATTATACCTTATAGAAGAGGTTGCATTGTATTTCTTATAATATATTTGACTAATCTTTATTAAATTATATATTAACATTCGAACTAATTAAACTGTGTTAAGATAATACTACGTATTTTCAGTAAATTACACTTTTCAAAAGTCCTTAACAAATACAATTAAAAATGTCCAACGTGCCTCTACTGACAAATACGTAAAACCAAATATCTTCCTAATTAAATGAACTCCGGCAAGATATACAATCGTCGGAAGAGACAATAAACCCAATCGTACGCCAGTGTCATCATTATCTAATTACAAGCACATTTTGACCTCCCTACATTCTATGCCAGCATGTCCATTGGTTCGTGACGATTTAGAACGTGGAACACGAACGAGCAAAGCCGATAAAACCGGCATGTAATTACAGGAGTAATTAGCGACAGACCGACCGTTCACGTGGAATCTCTGGGCAGCGACGATCGCTGAAGAATTTCCATCGGTTTTCACCGACCGAGGGAAAACCCGTACACGAGATAGGGACGTGGCGCTATTCGATATCGCCTCCGAGGAAGAATTAATGTGCGTGCGATATGACGAGCCACTCTGCCGTGAAAAAACGTGATTCTACTCGGCCCATCAACGCGAATCGTTCACCTGACGAGACGGAAGAAAGCGTCAAATTTCTCAGCCGAGGAAATCGTAAATGATTTCAGGCGAGGCGTGTTGCATGCTTATTTCCTTTGATGCTCCATGCGATATCGTTTCTCCTTCATGCGATTTCACCGAGTTATTCTTGTGGAAGGTACATGTTCTACAAACATATACGATTTATTAATTACGTGTAAACAAAATGCCAGTATGTATGCATTTATGATAAATTCAAATACAAGCATCATCATTTAAAGTACGATTCGACCTCTATCAGGTCGACAATTATCTCCGTCCAAATTTTTGGCCCAGAAATCGTTCCACTTCTGTCTCGTGTTTAGTTAATATTTTCAAGCGATTAAAACGTGGATATCCGTAATTGAAATGGAGGTTAATGTTTATTCGTCGCACGGTTGAAAAATTTTCACGGAAGGACGGTTGCCATTCGATGTCCGTTCCGTCACGGAAATTCGCGAATATTTTTTCACCGTCCTGTTGGAAAGCGTTAGACAAACAACCGAAAATGGAAATCTCTATCACGCTATAATGGAAATCTTTTGTGGAACGAGATTAATTAAAACGGACGGAAGACCCGTGAATGCGATGCAATCTTCCTACACACTCTCCAAAATGAAATTCTAAATTAGTTCTGAATTCTTCCATCATATTATAACACGGAGTAAACATTAAAAATTAATTTATCTTACACACTCTCCAAAATGAAATTTTAAATTAGTTCTGAATTCTTCCACTCTATTATAAGCTGGAATAAATTTCAAAAATTAATCGATATTACACACTCTTGAAATAGAAATTTTAAATTAATTCTGAATTCGTTCGTTCTACTATAACTCCGAATAAATATCAAAATTTTATTTGATCGAACTACATACCTTCGAAACAATGTTTTTGATATAGAGGAATTTTTGTTTAATCCTATATATATTTTTCGGAATTATTCATTCACACTAATCTCTCTTCACAACATGGTTTGTGAAACTAAACCGATGTTACAATAATTAATTTCTGTTACAACGATTTCTAAATTTTATAATATTGAAGATAACCCAAACCAGAATTAAGACCAGACTCCATTTCCTATTTCTATTTTTACTTCTACACCTCAATGATTCACCCTCATATGCCGCCATTGGTAAAGGAATAATAATTTCCTCGAGATGTTACTGATTTTATGGGGGCTCGCTTATCTCATGAATTTCTATTTACCGGAAAATTTACTCGATACCTCCACGATTCAACTCACCAGATGGATCTGCGAAAGACGAAATAGGAAAACGCGTGTGCACGTTTCCGTTCCTCGACGAAATTTATTCAATGAAACTCGATAACGCAAGATATACAATCGCGATGGTAACGACTTTTCAGGTTAATAAAAACTTGCAAGTTTAACAAATTTGTTAGAAACGTGCACCGCGCGATTTTAATGGCCAGCTAGTTCAATTTCAAGCGCGTTTTCTAACGAGCCCTTCTTCGTGCCAGGAGAATTTTTATAAAGGCGATAAATATCACTGACGTCTGCAGCGATAAATTTTCTCTGGGCTATCTTTTAGTCTGGATATTAGAAGAATGTAAAAACAGAGTGCCATTACTCCTAGTGATGATCGATGGCGGTATTCATAATTTTTTAATTAATTTGTGAATACGTTTCTTATAGGTGACAGGAATGTATAGTGAATAGTATTTAACGCAAATTATTATAAATCAATATACCGTGTATGTACATAAATTTCATCATTTGTAAATACTTATCAATTGTAATACAGTCAGTGTAATAAGTATTCATACAGGAACCATTCATTTTAAATTGGTTGCTGTACGAATACTTCTTACACTGACTGTATGTTTATGTACATATTTCATCTGTCTCCTCCAGGACAAGGTACTGTGAATACTCTCGTGAATACTATGAAACAAAAATGTGATCTTGAAATTCAATTTTGCGACAACTTTTGTTTACAAATCTTCATCGATTCGAAGATGTAGAATACGCCTATGCTTGCCAAGACCAAACATTTTTTTACACCCTGTATATTAAATATTTCGCATAAATTCAAAAATCAGATGGGTAGCAGTAGTTGAAGAATCGAGGATTCTTATAATTTGTCGTTTAAATCAACCAACAAAATGGAAAATAATTACGATATAATCCGACATATCCAGAGAAAATATTTTCAATGAAGACATTCCTTGTAGGTAAACGTGAAAGCTTCATCAACTGAGCGAAGACAGTTTCTTCCTTATTCCTTGAAAGCCTTATAATACACAACATGGAGGGTTGGGCGAACAGAAAGATAAAAAAGGGAGGCAACAGCGGAGGAAACTTAAATCCTTTGAGCTCGTTGACATTCGTAGCTGACCAACGGCGTAATATTTTCTGTTATTCCTTCGCGAAGTGGAGAAAGGAGAATGGAAGCCCTGCAGCACGGGGCTTCCCGCGCGTTAAAAAACTCCTTCACCCCCAAAGAAACTTCTCCATCCTTTTTAACTGTCTGCAAACAATCGCGTGATTCGAGCGAATATTAAACGCGACGAATATTTGAATAAACTTAACGCCAAGTTCCGCGGGAAATCACAAAATTCAACGCCTGCGTGAAAAAAGAATTGTTGCCCCGAGTTGCAAAGTTATTTGGGCAATGTAATTTTCATCCTTTTTAAGCCAGTAATTCTTAACCACTTCGAACACGGTCACGGTATGACTTTAAATATTTGATAATATGTAGGTCTGAAAAATATTTAACGTAGATGAAACAGAATTCTTGTACTTTAATATTAAGTTTGTTTTAATAATCCACACGTCCGCGTCAAGGTTCATCGAAAGAACGTAGTACGAAATGTTAACTTAATATTTTTTGTAATTCAACTCTGCTGTTGAAATTCTAAATATTACAAACACTATAAGAGAATTATGGAGTCCTGTCATGGTCGTTCCACCAATAAAAAAGGCTCCCTAAAGCTATTAGCTTTTCAAATTTTTCAAAAAATTAGTAAACATTTGTTTCGCTATATACAAGCAGTAAACGATTGCATAAGTGCAATCACCCTTTCATCGAATTCCAGCGAACAGTGAACGGGTTAAAACGTCTCCACGGCAGTTCGAACACTGCCCTCTGATTTTAACGTACAAAGAGAAAAAGAATACCGTGTTCGTCCCAGCCTTTAATTCCTTCCGTTATCGTCGAAACACGTACGAAAGAGGAAAAAAGGATACAGGAGAGGGAGGACACGTATTTAATGCAATTTGCAACACTCCATTCCCAGACTCGAGTTTTCCTGCAGTGTGTTTAACCACCCCACTCCACGGTAAACTTTATTTGAAAATATCTCGGGAGCCACCGGGGACCGAATCCTCGACATTCGGTTAACGAGACAATAATTACTGGCGCGAGAACGGAAAAAACGTTCGATAGAAATTGGATAATGGCAGCGGGAGAGTTTCAGTAAATGTTTGCTAATCAGAGGGGTGGGCCGCGGTTGAACAAATTTCACACGAGCACGCGCGAAGGGAAGTGTATGTTATCGAGAATATAAAATGTGGTGTTTAGATATGATCTTTGCTATGTATTTGTTGTAATAACTAAGAATTCATTTCTGACAATAGTTAAATTAATTATTAACAATAGTTGTTGAAGTAAT
The DNA here is from genome assembly GCF_026225885.1 of Hylaeus anthracinus. Lineage (NCBI taxonomy): Eukaryota > Metazoa > Arthropoda > Insecta > Hymenoptera > Colletidae > Hylaeus > Hylaeus anthracinus. The sequence goes on from NW_026534347.1 coordinate 9,348,598, forward strand.
TATGGGGAAAATGATTATGATGTAATATTAATGTTTCGCGAAATATTTCCTCGATGGATCCAACGAGCCGTAGAATCAACAACCACGTGATTATTGTTTGCCCTTGCCCCACTCTTCTTCGAATAGTGAGCCGCGACCCTTGACCGAGACACAGGTATACGAGGGGCGAGAGCTCATTCTTCGACGATCCTTCGGTCGGTATGGATCTCGCGATCGTGCGTCCGTGTCTCGCGTCCGTCCTTTTGGTTGTGGGTAGCTTAGTTTGCTTGGTATTGGTTGTCGGTATCTTAGCTTGGTTTGGTTAGTTTTAAGGCATGCGTGTACGAGTGTCTGTCCTCTGTCAAATGATTATTAATCATTTCTTCAATTCTTTTGTTTGTTCGTAGGTCCATATTGGACTCGCAACTTCGTTCTCCACTTCGGTCACTATTACTTGATGTGATAAGTGTAGTGGCCAACTGTGTAACTGGACAGAAAGGTCGGTTGCCGTCCTCTTGGTGGATCTGTATTCGAGAGGACGACGATCGGCTCCTCCGGATCGGTCCTCTACTTCCTGCATCACGTTTAGTGTAGTCCAAGGCTCCCGGCGTAGTGCAGTAAGTCCAAAGCGCAGTGAGACGGGTACAAGTCGGGTCCTATAGTGGCTCCCAACGGGGTGCAGGGTGTGGAGGACTGGTTCGGAGGCGTCGGTCGTCTTCCTCTCGAGTGCAGATCCACCAAGAGGAAACGGGACTGACTCAGTAAGTCCGTTACATAGTCGCGTCGTGTCGCGATTTAGCTTCACCCCTCTTAGTTCAAATAATTATTTGGCAGAGTCAGAGTTAAACTTTGAAAATCAAAGGGAGTTTGTTTTCTTTGATTTCCATGGTTTCGTACTTAGTATTAAGCTCGTCGGCTCTATGTAGAGTATGCATCTACGTATGTATACTCTATATAGAGGGAGATCGAAGGAAGTTTGATTCCTTCTATCTCCGGGTCTCCAGTCGCAGCAACCTCCACGTGGTGAGACCTGGTAATCGGTATTATTCACGACGAAGGATTGTTCGTTGCGAATAATACCGAGAGCTAATGGCTGCGAACTGATAATAATATCTTTATATATAAAAGGTGTAAAGTGTAAAGTGTAAATGTATAAAGTATAATGTGCAAAAGTGTAAAGTGTAAAGTGAGATTATATTTAGATTAGCAAAGACAACACCAAGGACCCGTGGCCGGTACTAGCGGTCCGTAAAAGAACAAAGTATCTCGACAAGTCGTCAACCATAATCGATGACGAAGATACAAAATCAGCATTGTTGTAAGTATTCTTAAGTACTTTACATGGAAGTGTTACTGTTGATATCTTAGATATATGTATACTATATTCATGTATCAATTTTTCCTAGCTCCAATTCCATATTTACTCTTACTGTCTGTTTATTAAGTGTATTTATACATATTGCTTTCTTGTATAGATATTATCTTACATGAATTTCACATTCGTCCTTGCTATCTGCCTATTAATTGTATTCATCAATTTTAATACTTTCATATACTATAATTACTTTGTCATCAAAATGATTTTTAATTCCAAAAATCAGACCAACAAATATCTCATATAAAATAAAAAATAAATAGTTTCTATTAAACCCAACAGTCCCCTAAATCGATTTCACCGAATTCGCGTTGGTCTTTTCAGATTGTGTCTCAAAAGGAGAGCTTCTTTAGCAAACAACAATACAAGGGACTTGAAAATAACGATTTCCTTCGCCCCGACGTTCGAGGGCTTCATTCTCTTCAAAGGGACCCCCAAACCAACAAGCTAGTTAACCAGCCACGTAGCTTTGTGTATTCTGGATTATGGGTACCGTGACCTGCGGAATTTCCACGCGATGAAAAGTTTCTCACGAGCGGATACAAGCTAGCGCGAGGCAGAGCATTCGTTCTTTGGAGCGTGATTAAGGAATCGAGAGTCGCAAAGGTGACTAATATCATCGCTGTTTGGAAACGTTCGGCATGGTCGGGCGAGGACAGAACGAAACAAAGAAAGAAAAAGATTCATGGGACACGGCGCTGCTTTTTGCCAGGTATTTCCGTGAAGCAATTAAATTTCCTGTCCAAGCAATGGATATTGGAATACAAGATTATTCTTAAAATCGCATTTGCTCGGCTAGCTTCTACTGGTTTTGTCAATGGTGGAATATTCACGTATCTAAAATGTAGTATGAGATTTTTTCCATATTTCAGTATGCTCATTAATTATGAAAATTTTGAGGTTGCATTTTTCGTGACTAAATTAAATTTTGTCTATAATTCAGTGTAACTTTTTTACAAATTAAATTTGTTCAAAAGTAGCCACTGTACATGTTTTTCGATTAGGACTAACTTTTCTAAACATTTTTCTATTTAATACCCCTTCAGGTTCACGATTCCTACGTCCCAAACATTCTTAACCCCTGAAGAAATACCCTTCCAGTTTCGAATGCAACAAAACACCTACGAATGTGTCGCACAGACTTGCAGATTTCACCAGAACGACCACGCCGATGGATACCCTATACCTAAGCCCAACCCCTAACCAAGAGGAAGCTCCCAGAGACGGCAAGGCACGAAAAGAAAAATTGCTCACCTTGGTGATGAGATCCTTGGCGCGGCTCTCGAAGAGGTGCTCCAGCTTCTGCGTGTCAACAGGTACCGGCGAGAGCTCGTCCCATATCATCTTGTTCTTGTCAAGCCTGGACAGTATGATGGGATCATCCCTGACCTCTTTCCAGAACAGCTTCACCGTCTTCTTGCTCTTCTTGGTGAAGGTTGGAGGTGGACTCTTTGGCGTGTTGCTGGCATCTGTAGTAGACGACGACCTCTGGGACTTGAGATTCACGCCGAACAAGGGCAACGGAGCCTGAGGAAGCGGCGGTGGCAGCCTTGCTCCCAGTGGCGGCGGTGGAGGGGCACGTGCACCACCTGGAGGTGGCGCCATTGGCGGCGGAGGTGGTGGGATACCATTGGTCACGTTCACGGGACCCAGAACGTCCACTTCGTCGTCGGAGTTCAAATCGGTGAAGTCGAGATCGCAGAGCGCCAGAGGTCTCTTCAGCTTCTTAACCAGTTCCTCCCAATGCAGCTCGTTCTCAGATTTCTTAGTCTCTTGAAGTTTGGGAAGGTTGTCGCCGGTGGGCGACTTCAGCACGTCCGCTTTCGACTTGGACTTCGCCAGGCCTTCCTTCGCCTTCGAGATCAGACCGCTCATGTCCCCTATCCTGGAAGAGAGGATGAAGGTTGGAGTAATGGGGAGAAAAAGAGAGATGCACAGAGTGGGATACTATGGGTCGTGAATGATTCATCTAGCGACAGTGTTGAAATATTGATGGAATCAATTTTTATACTTTTAGGCAATTTGTGAGATAGTTGGTATCTAGATTGCACATTTCTAAACTAGTGCGAGAAACATACAAAATATACGGAATGGGTATAAGAATATGTATTCTAGTAATTAATATAATATTTTCTTCATTGTATTCGAAATATCATTATTACATTTATTTTTTAATATCTTGTCACAAATGTTTCCCAGAATAATCAAATTTTGCTAAATATACCCCAAAATAGAATGTAGCAATACAAAATTGTATAATAATGATTCAGGAAGTATCTTAATTTTTAAACGTTGTGATTGTGAGCTTTCAATTTTTAAATGAGACTGACATACATACAGGAACATTTTCTGCAGAAAATTTGTGAAAGTATCACGTTCCTTGAAAGAAGATGGCGCAACCCCACCCGACAACAATGGACCAATGTCTCTAAATCTCAGTTCCCTTAAGGGTTCAATATCGTTCACGCGTGGAGCGACTGAATTACCTGGAAACCTTCTCCTCGACCGGGCTGCTCGGTATAAGATTTTGAGCCGCCAGCTTTTGTGTGAGATCCTTGACGGTTCCTTCCCTCTTCAGCTGTAAAACCACTCGACGATCCTCATCCTCGTCGGTGTGATTGCCCTCGTCGCACTCGACACCCTCGTCCGGGCTCTTCCCGTACCAAGGCTTCTTCTCCTCGGAGTCAAGTTTGTTCGCGGCGTTCATCAGGGGCGTCAAGTCCTTCCTGCTGTTCGTCCTGGACAGCTTATTCGAGGGCGAGTCCGCGTTTCTTTCGTACGACGTGCCGTTCGTGTACCGAACTCCGTTCGTCGGGAATGAACCTTCGCAACCACGATTCATTTGTTATCGCAAGGCGCGGGAAATACTTTCGATGGGACAAAAGGTTTAATTTAAATACGATTATAGGCAACGGTTGGTTTAAAATAATAATTTCGTGAAATAAAGGGGTTTCCTTAATGATTTTAAGGGAGCTTAAGGATTTTGTTTCTGCTTAAAACTACAAGACATGCTTGTCAGCACAGTCGTAGTGGTCGATTGTGTGTACTTCCATTAAAGTAATAGTTTCTTGAAATAAAATGTTTCCCAACAGTAACGTAATTATGGTGGTTAATTGTAATTCTCTGCTTTTAATTATATACTTTCATTAAATTATTAGACACCGAGGTAGGGCCAGGTGTGCTAACTACCAATAATTGTATTTCGCGACTCTTCCTTGAGATCATAATTGTAGTACCTCTCATTGTCCTCAGTGTCGCCACAAATTTTAAAGCTTAGGGAAAAATTGTTTCCCTATACTCCGCAGTCTCGTACGCCGTTCGCGCGTCCGCGACCAACTTCATTCTTGAAAGCCTTGCCGTAACCATTATTACGGGTATCTCCCTCGAGATGCATGGGAGAGAGGGACTGATCTCTTCGGAAGAGGTGCATCATACAATCATGATTGAATTCACTTGGTAAGTTCGTTTAATCATTAAGTATACAGCTGTGTAACTATACAGTATGTATACCTGCCACCTTGAAAATATTAGTCAAACGTACAATTTCTCCACCATTGAAATTTGCTTTAATAAAACAAGGGAAATCTTCCTCCTTTCCCAATGCCTCCAATAACTTGACCCAACAACTGTGCGCAATCGTTAACTCAAGAAATAGAAATTTCTATAATTTCTCTGTCCATCGTAAGTTCCATAGATCAAACACTAATTACTAACTTTCCTGCTCGTCCGAATGGCCCACGGATGCTCGCATGTTCGCCGTAGCCTCTTGCTGCTCCCTGATGAAGCTCCTCTGTCTCTCGGCTCGTTCCCTTCGACGTCTTAACGCCGGTGTCACGCCAACGTCCACTGAAATCCGCAAGTAAGTCACCGCGTTTCTCAACAGTTTGCCGCTGATATACAAGCCCCCGATCATTTTCTACGACGACCTATAATTTCCTATTCACCGAGCGAGCATGCTCGCGACGCTCGCGATCATTTACGTTCGCGACGAATTCGCGGCCGGTTTCGAGCCTTTAGTTTGATTTATGGCTCGCCACGTGCAAATCCGCGCGACCAACGACAGTTCCAATAAATTCGGCTCGTCACGAGTGTCGGTTCCTTCGCGTTCAACCGATGAACGTAAAAACTGTGGCGGATCAATTACTTCCTCGTACGTTCCTTCGACACGGAATTTATCGTCGCAATGTTGAATGTATCCGTTCAGTTGGAAAAGAAAACGTCACCAAAATTTGATCCTTGGAGAAATTCATTTCTCACGGGAATTTGAACTTGAATTGCACATCAAGTGGATAGAGTGATGAGATGATTAGTCACTGAGCACTTGTTAGAATCCAGGTGTTTTGGTTTTGAAATTCAATTAGAGGCCTATTTAGAAAGTTTTGGAACTTAGAAGAAGACTTTCTGGAATAGATTAACCATTTTAGGGAGTGAGCTTTGTTTGCTAAGCTAAAAGCATTTTATTGTTTATGTATATATTTAGTCACATACTGTGCTGCATATAATAATAAAAAATTCAAAGTTAAAAATTCTTTTATTTTCCTGATGAAAGTGAAATTTGAAATTTTTTTTATTTTAAAATTAATAATACTAGAATTACAATTAAGTGCCATTTACCTTATCTATAATAAGTTGTCTTCAGAATAATTTCGATAGACCATAGACAAATGCAACTCAAACGAACCGTTAAACATATCACTCCAAAATAAACACACTAAAACAGAAACCAATCAAATATCTCTCAAACACGCGCATCGTTCGCGTTTGGCCAAACTGGTGACTGTTTTCTCTCGCGGACGCGTTTTCCGCGACGAAACGAGCGTTCTCGATCGCGGTCCCCTTGCAGCGAAACTACGCTTTTTCGCGTGCTGCATCCGCAACGAAACGCGCAAGGGGGAGCTGAAAACCGCAAGGTCTCGCTCCCGAGAGAGGGACGATCCGTTAACACGGAAATCGCCGCTCGTGGGCGTTCAAGTTCGTATTCACCGTGCGGTCGAATCGTTAACGAGCGGATTTGTGGCAAATTGCATCGACGACATGCCCGCGAGCGCGCCAGCGCCGATTAAAAGCGAAAGCTCGGTTCCTTCGTCGCGAAAAAGAGAAGGGAGGCCCGACTATGCTGTTACGAAATGTGAGCATATTATGTTTAACGACGTAATTCCTCGGAGAACAAAATAAATCACACCTGAGGTGTAAATCAATATATAGAGACCAAACATGTTTACACGCGTACATACATTCGGGTGTAAAGGATTTTTTCAAAATTTTAACGACATCAATGCTTAAGGTGTGGAAGTGGTCCAAAGTTCATGACTTTCTCATAAACCAGTTCTGAGATATGAGCTCTTACTTACTAATCATTTCTTTATGAAATTGAATACACCACAAAAAAACTTTAATATTATTAAGGTATTAAATACGCATCTGAAACAGAATTTAGCAACAAAAAATTGTACAGTAACGAGTCATTCCTAAACCTAAAAATCTTCCAATAACTTCCTCTCCTTAACTTTTGAAAAATTTGTTCGAAGAAGACAAATCAACCGTTAATGACCCGAATTATGCTATGTTAAGTCTTACCTTTGTTCTCCTTGTAGCTGCCATTCAGCTGAACCTCGCCCAAATGACCCTGCGAGCTTTGGGAGCTGCTGGACTCGTCGTCGTCGTCCGGCAAGCTCGAGTTAAGCGTGTTGTTCAGGGAGTTTAGACCCAACGAGTGGTTTAGCCGTGGACTTAGGCGAGCATTCAAGGACATCGACAACGGAGACGTGCCAGTCGAATGTCTGCGGGATTTTCGTCGCTCGTGCGAATCCACTAGTGACTTCCGGTTCCGCAGCGTTTTCCTGCGGGACACATAAAAGCGTTCTTCGTGAGTTGTTTGCAGGGAGTGATTACAAACTTCGCGCGATGGATTTAGCAGCTCTGTTGACTAGATTAAGGTTGGGCTCAATTTGTGATTATTGTAATATATAATCGTACTACTTTTAACTAATTTTATTGAATTATTGAGTCTATTATATTGAGTCCTTTTTGAATCTAATGTTATTAAATTATATTTATTTAATGCTACATCGACATGGAATGTTTGGAAGTATAATAGAAAAAGGTACCTTCTCTATTATTGTACATTCTCAGCACCATGCAATTTTCATTCTTCACTACATGAAGATACGTGTTTAATTCAATTATTAGGTTGTCCCAAAAGTTTCTTTCGCTTTATTAATAAGAAATACATGCACAATAGTTTATGTTTTATGTTACATTACTGAATTGTGCACACTGAACTGAACACATTACTGAATACACTATGAAATTAGATTGTCTATTTATATAAATAATTAAGTGCAACTCGCGAAAGAAACTTTCGGGACAACCTAATATTTATATTTGTGATTTATTTTAGACATTCTACTGGTCATACCGTCCTATAGAGCATCTTCTACAGATACCACATCATAGAATATCACAGTAACTAATATACTATTGCTCAAATCGCAAGAAATCTCCATTTCTTTAATCTCTTTTTTTCTTCAAAGGACAAATTACAATTATCGAAGCCCAACGAACCTCCTGATTTTCTCAAATAAAACTAAACTCGAGCCCCGTACTAACCTGATGTTATCGTCGAGCTGGCGAATAGGGGATCCCCTGTCGTTCCCGTCCTCGTGATGGAGCACGGCCTCATAGATCTGGAATTGCCTGAGCAAATCGAGGTCGGTGCCCTGCTTCGACATGTACCTCTGAATGATGCCCTCGATACCCTGCTCCTCCAAACAGTCCACCTGGTCGTAATAAGTGTCCTGGTCCGGTATGCCGTTCAAACACTTGTTAACCAACGTCGTGGCATAAATTAGAAGCTCCGTGTCCGCGGCATCGTAATCCTTCAGGAGCTTCATAACGTTCGTCCAGGGTATCATGCCCCTGGACGTGTCGACGGACCGCACGGCTCTGACCAGCAGCAGGCTGTTCGTCTCCACGTACTCGACGAACACCAACAACAGCTTCAGAGCGGTCTTCACCACCAGACGAAAGCGGCTGGCTATCAGTGTGTATAACCACTGAACCGTCTGACCGTGTTCCATTACCCCATTCATACCATCCACGTAGAGCATCACCTGACCGAGGGCTGTTTGAACAGAAACAGAAGACTCTAAATTGATTCTGCTGGACGTTTTGTGTTTGCCCGATGACTATCGAGCTTCGATCGGAAAATGGCCGTTCGTTGGATCGGGACGTTTGACTGATGGCGTTATATCGCGCGGAATAACAATTTTTCGGTGTTTGGTTAAATAAAAGATCGAGAAAACGTGTGATCGCAAGGTGTGGGCTAGTGAAATGTGGAAAAAGTGGAGAGGGCTTCAGTTCGTGAATTTAGAAAAATAATTTCTGTAATGACGATACACATTATTTTCACGTATACCCAATCGTTTGGTCAGCGGACACCGATAAAGTAACGATTTTCTTCCGACTGGATTTAGAAATTTTGAGATTTCAAATTGTGAACGCATTTTTATCCAAATAGAACAGAGCATATATTACTCAGGTATAGTGTGGCTTTCTTTTACTTAAAACATTTTTTTCTCTTTGGAAAAATAACTTTATATCACTGAAAGCGACCAAAAAAATCTTTTTAATTCTTTTCTGGATAGCTATCCAAAGCTTCCCATTCTAAATTCCAGAATACCCAAACAAAGATTTCCACGGATCCCCCAGCCCTAAATATTTCGCAATTGTTTTTTATATAGTACTCTAGCCACTGTCGACCTTATTGCCTCAAAAATGACTCCATGAACGAAACAAAGGGGCGCTTGAACAACCCCAATATTCATGCGGCGCCTAATGCTCGGCGAGCGTGTTAAATACACACGCGCAGTGAAACGCTTCAACAATTTCACATGAATCATAACCGTGATGGTCCCTTTGTCTTCCGAACAACGGGATATCCCCGTCCCCCTCTCCCCTCCCCTCCACCTCGCGCCACAACTTTTTTCGGCAAAAACACCGAGCAAAAGCGTCGCAACGCTGACAGTCAACGCAAATACCCAATGAGAAGCTTTTGTCGCGTTCTCCGTTGGAATTGGCACCGCTAGGGTAAAATCCATCAATCCTCTACTTCGGTCGAGATCTACTTTGGTCATTTTTTTTGTCCTCCTACCGTTCGATCCCGTGCCATGTGTTGAATTGATTGTTTTTTTTTTATTCCATCTGCGATGGCGAATTTCGTGGCTAGCGTTTCACACGAGCCCTAAAGCCGGCGACTGACTTGCAACAGAACATTCTAATGTAACGCGAGCATTCGCTTAGTTTGGACGGACTCTTGCGCTCGGTTCACGCTCGACCGTGCCCACTGGTCTGTCGGTTTTTTGACGAACCTCTTTGATCGTCTACTTTTCACTGAACTGAGTAGGAAGCATTCGTGATTCCAAAAAGGACCTTGTAATGTAACGTTGGTGTCGAACCGTACAATTCGTGCCGAGCAGTTACATTACAGCGTTCTGTTGCAAGTCAGTCGCCAGCTTAACGCGGTTTGGTCCCTCTTATAAGTCAACTGATCTTCTGTTAAATTGATTGATACTTGATGTAGACGACAGAAGATTTTGGAATGCGATGTGTTCTTTGGAAATTAATTCTGGAATTGTTTTTAATCAGTGATCAGTTTATAGATGGCTCTGAGATTTTTGAGATGAAGCAGTTGGAATGTATGCTTCTTTAATATTTCTTCAGAGGATTTCTCGTAGAAGATGTGAAATGGAAATTAAACAAAGTAATAATCAAGGTGGTAATAGAGAAACTCGTACGCAAAAATATAAACAATTTTTTTTTCTAACGATAATAGCACACGAAACCCACTGACCAATCACTAATACCCTCAGCAATTCATACGACTATTGACAATAATAAAATAAACATATAAGAAACATATTTTTCATCCAAACGGTGTCATATTTCCATTTTAAAATTGTACACGGCACTCAAAACATTTAATATTATTGAAGATTGCTAATAGTTTTCGGTGTATATTAATTAATCATTAAATGTAGTATCCACATATTTATGAACCGGGATATAATTCCAGCACAATTTTCATTCCTGTAAAGCACAGAGTCACCGAAATGCATTTACAAATATTGTTTCTCGAATGGATGGAGAAAAAAAAATTATTTTTATTTGGAAAGCCACAGTATATTCGAGCAGCAGCTACGCCATCCCGTTGAATAACGCAACAACTATTCCCGAACAAATTATCAACACGTAGAACGAACGAAACGCCAGCGTGTCAAAAGTTATAATTTACTTGGCGTGCAGCTACAAGTTCTAATTGAGGCCCGCGCATAGCTATGCGACAATTAATTATCGAGCCACAGTGGATTAACCAGTTCTCTAGCAAACGTGTACAAGTACTAGACGCGCAGGTAATCGCGGTAAACAGCCCTTATCGCCGATAAAACAGTGTTTACCGTTGGGCAGGTGTTTGCAACTCCTTCGCTGATGTTCTCGTTTCTCAACTACGGTTCTCGTGCACGCTGTAAAACTTTCGTAAATCATGAAAGTGGACCTGCGAGGAATTACTCTCGCTTTTGTCGCAACTGTGATCCTGGGCTTAAAGCAAATAGAATTGAGATACTAAAAATGGTAAATGGTAATATATTGTGTATCGCTTTATCCTTTTTTGAATTATCCACTGTTTCATGTAAATTGAAGATTTTCTTCAAGGTAATTTCAAACGTCTTTTACTCAAATTAATCGTGATAGAGAAATGCATTGTTTTAATTTTCTCTTCATTCGATTCTTTATCTTTTTAAAAACTTTTGAAATTATTAATATTTTACACTGTGAATCAAAGGATTTGGATCTGTGATGTTAATCGAAAGTTATGTGTCATTTTTTCCGTAATTTCGAATTCAACGAGAGATAGAATTTATTAATTTTTTCCTTATTGCAATTCTGAGTTGAATTTCTTTCGTAGAAATTAAAGAATTTTTAACTTCCTTCATTATTTTTTAAAATATTCTTTATATAGTTTGAAGAGCTTCACAAATTACTAACTGAAATATCGTTTATTCGTTGGGAAAATAAAACTGTCCAGATTGTTCCACAAAGATTATCTGTATATTGCACTTCAACATTTTGAAGGAGCACACAAAATTGTATTAAAAAACTGCAATGAAAAGCTAGAATCGAAAGGTCAAATCTAACCAACTGCATGACTCGCAGAGGACAATATCGACGATCTGTATTGTATAACCAGAATTGGAATACTATGGAGTGAAGTATTCAAGTATCGGAGACTCCAGAATCGTACTATACAGGCCATGTTGAAGCTGTTGCGACATGCGCAGTTGCGGGATAAAATACACATGACCTAGAACCTTGGGGCACGATACAGAGAGGTACGGACTCGTGGGACCCGATAATAACGAGGAACGCGATAGGGGAGTCACCGGAATAGTTGGTCCCGATATTGACGACCCCGACCTCGCGGAACTATGTAGATAATGACAACCCTGGAATCCGTTGGGAGAAACGTCATACTCGTGGGACACGATACTGACAACCTGGGTCCCAATTCTGAGAAACCTCGACACGTGAGACACGATTTAAATCTGCATTCGATACAGTTGAACTTGGACTCGATAGCAATCTCGAGTCTAAGGAGTGTCTGAGGAGTGTATTGGAGTTTGTGAAGATATCAGGAGCCGTGGTGGCTCAGGTAGCTACTCAGGATAGCTTGTTATTTAGGATTCTCTGAGACACTTGAGACCTCAGATCACAAGATTATTGGATGAAATTCTAATTTGGTATCAAGTTCTAAGGGTTCAATATTGAAGTTATTATTGAGTCCTTCAAAGCAAGAGTTATTAGTATTCCAACCAATATAGGAAATCTTGAAGATCTATTCGAAATTCCTGGGACCTTTCAAGATCCTCAAGTAGCTCCCTAGATATTTGGGATCAAGGATCAACAGGAGTTATCAGTATTCCTATAATGTTTGGGCTCGCTAAAAGGTTCACTTAGCCTAAGTACTATATTTTGTATTATAATGCAATGTGACTTAACTAACTGTATATTTATTTATCGACGAACATTTTCGACCCAACTATAGCCAATCTTCAAATACGATAAAACATATTGTAAGAGAACTAGAAATATTATACAGGGTCTTTCAAATGAATCGAAGTAGATAGATATATCTTGAGGGGATCTTCTGTAAAAATATCTTTTAGCCAGCTTCATCTTCTTACGAGATATTTAACCATTCCACTTTAAAAGAAACCCCTTTTCCAGTAAATAAGAATCAAAAGAAAAATGCCGTACACTTATAATAAAATAATTGCTTACAAAAAAAATTATCAGGACGATACACGAAGATATAACTAAATATGCCCGATGAATATTCTCAAATCGCGTCTCACCTCCGAGAATAATTAAAAAAGTTGAATTACCCCGAGCCTCGAGCGCAGAGTTTTGTTTAATATTAATAAAGATCGTCGCGTAAAAAACACACGAGTGTCAAGGGTGGTATTAAATAGTAAATAACTTTCATGTAAATTTCTTCGTTCTACCAACATTCCCTTGAACATCGAGAGCCAAGATTTGATTACCAAGTAGAACGTTCCGCGTATTTTGCGATGCAAATAGTACAGTATACATGCGTTATGAGACATGTAGGAAATACGAGCGGCGAGTATCGCGGATGCTTCACCGTTTTTACCGTCGTGGCGTAGCAGGAGACACGTAGATATTTAAATCATCTTTACCGTGCATTACAGGTATATAAGCTACCGAGATGATTTATTCGTATTACGTTTCTGTCATGAAAAAAATGTTCGCGAGTACCTTCTATGTCGCATTCGTCACTTAAAATAGAAAATGAAAGACTGAAAAGTGGAAGCTCCTTGAAGCATTGGAAGAATATTCGAAGCGATTAAAGTATTTAATTATAAAAATAAATTGTGGAGAAATCTTTCTGGAGAAATTTAGAGTTTAATGTATCACTTTAGTGTTCACTGTAAAATATTTCAATGAATAATTTAATTTCCAATTTTCATTTAACAGTTCAAGAACGAACAATTGATTATCTCTCACTCGTCGTTCCAAACTTTAATTCAGACAAGAGTTTCGTCAATCTTTCCCGAAGCTATCGTTAGAAATTTAATGTCCCAGAACCGTGCGCAACGCACACTTGCTATCATGGATCGGGTAGATGGACACGGCTACCAATGGAAATGGGTTAAATCAGCGAAAACGCGTTACAGAACTGTAGGATAATGGAACTATTGTGTCGATCGAATAAAACTTTTCACCCGTGGAAAGATCAGCCGGCCGGAAATTACCGTTTAATCCGTTCTACGCCGATCCCTCCAACTCGTTCATTCTACTTGATCGAACGTCTTTCTCGGCCAATTATCGGTCGGCTGTGATAATTTCGGCCTCTTATTAGAGAGATCTTGAATAGTCCGTGCAAAAAGTGACGGATTCAACGAAATTTAATACTAATATCTTCATTGTTTGCTCATTAATACGCCAAGGTTGCTTCACTTGGACATTACTTTAGCAACTTGGGTTCTTTAAATTAATATCATTGTTTTAAAGTCAAATATGCTTTGGGAATGTTTGATTTCGTACATGATTTAAGCACCTGTATAAAGTACGAAAATATTGGACATACATTTGGACTGGTATTTGCTTATTGTATTTCAGTGTTGGTCTGAAACTGTCATAACTGTCATAGTTATGTATTAAAAATATACTTTCTATTTCTAATGTTTGAAGTATTTACTTTAATTCTTGTCTATTAAATTTTGCGTCGAGATCCTGACGCAGGATTCATGGATATGGATTTTGCTAGAGGTTACAAAACCTCGAGCTAGTTGTTCAAGTAACTCCGATTGACGCTGAGCATTATATATAAACATTATATATATATATATATATATATATATATATATATATATATGTATGTATACAGACCGTTCTTGGCATAGATAGCCAACCGGCTACGGTTAGCCACATAAATAAGGTTTACTTCCAGATCAGCGGTTCGGTGCATCGGGACGTTCGATCGGTTATGTCAACCATTCCCGAGGGCCTCCAGACTCGCGAACTTTCAAAACATCTAACGCAACTCGAATTTTGTGTTACAAGTTGAACGATGACTAGCAGTTGCTGAAGGACCACGGGATTATGTTATGATTTATATATAAATATCAAAGGAAACGCCTTGCAAGTTGTCGGCAGAAAAAAAGGTTAACCTGATCCTCTTCAGGAAATTGAAATTGCATTAATTACGAAACAATTTCTATTGAATTAATGATCTGCTTATATTTCTACTCTTTCCCTTATTTTGTAATGAATTTTTTGACTTTATTACTTCTTACTGGGTTTCGTTAACTTTCTTTATATCCGCTACAAATTATGCATCGATTGAAGATATTGTAACATAATAGATTTTTAATAAAATTTATAGACTGAAAGAGTGGACTGTTTTGTTTGCGTCTAGTTTCATCAGGAGGACTAAAGTAGCAGAGACCCATGAAAGAATGGGGTGGTTTATCGCTAGTCATCCAGAGCCCATCAGGGTTTATTACGTGTTACGAATAACGATTAAGGGAGACTAAGTACCTGGAATGATTAATAACACGAAGAACGTCAAATTTTTGCATTGCAACCTTGTACATTCGCGAACTTGTCTATATCGTAATTACTTCCAGTCATCAACAATGCTATCTTACTGAATAAATTAAGATGCAAATTAAGATTACGGTTATTAAAATTAGGTTACGAAATAGCACTTCAGCTGACCCTTACCACCCTTGCACATGTATTAGCATAATGATCATATGTCAAATACTAATAAGGCAGTTTTTAAAAATAGAAATTAGAAATAAGCAAATGAAACAAGAAGTAAGGTATTTTGTACATACAACTAAAACATATGTAAGACTTATAATGGTTCATTTTTCATGTAATTGACCGTTTAAGATAAGTCTTACAAAAGGACAATTAAAGTTTGTTCATTAATCTGTCAAATTAAAGAAATGTATTTTCTTTACATATATTTAAATAAAAATAAAATTAAAAATTCAGTAAAGTTTCCAATGCATTATACATCTCCAACCACAATAAATTACTTTGAAATCCAAAATTAATTATTCCTTCTTAACACCGACCTCTCAGCATTGCCATAAACGTTTGAGCAACGCAGAAATCTCTTTTGCTTCCAACAAAAATCCCGACCATTCCATTATTTCTTTAGAAACACGTTATCCCATCGTCGAAATTAAAAATAATTTTCTTCGCAGAATAGGTAACGCTGATATATCGAAAATAATTTTCCAGGGAAACGGGGATGGCGATCCTTTAAAAAAGCTCGAGAATTCTCGAGCGTAATCGCTGAACGCAGGGCTATCTGGAGCGTTCTCGTCTGGGCGGAAATTTATCGTAGCGCGGCCAATGGGAAAAAGAAAGAAGGGTGAATGTTAACGCGGTTATTATGCTGATGATAAACATTATACGGCATAATGAGTTTAGCAGTCGCCACTGGTACCGCGCGGGCGGTGATTTAACGTAACAACACCAGCGCGTAAATTTAGCAATTTGCATGGTGCCGCGTATTCCTCGAATGTCTTCCTGCGCGCGAATTTATATCGCGGCTTATAATACGATTCATCTAAAACCGTTTCCGACCGAGAAAAATAGGTCGCGGCTAATGCAACACTGGGGGGGAAGAGGGCGCGTTAATGGATAAAAAGATAAAGCCGCGATCTGTAATGGGCATTTGTATGCATGGCGTGTCGAATATCAAGCCAACGTTAACCCGAAACCATATCGAACATCATTTGGAACGGTGGTTCTCAAGCGGAACACAGTGGATCGAAAAATGCGGGAAGGAAGAAATTTTTTACAGGTGTTGAATATTAAATTAAGGATCTTAAAACATTTCTGTCCTCTTCTTTTCCCTTGTATAATAATATTCTTTGCCTCCGTCATTATTTATTCTTGGGTTTGTACAATTTCCTTTATTTTCCCATGTACAAATTAACAGAGATTTTTCACTGTTAGGTTTCTGTTCTTTTCCTTCTTTCTGTTTTGGAATAAATATAATACTTTTTGCCTTCGTTACTTCTTTCTGGATTAAACTGATTTCCTTCACTCTTTTCTCTGCGCGAGTACATTATTTGTTACGCGTATTTTGTTAAATTTCTAGATCATTAAGGGTATATTTATGTAACTTTACTTATATTTAACAAATACTTGAACAGAAATCAATTATTCAAACGCGATAATAATTATATTTTAAATAAACACTGCTAAAGTCCGTGTATCTACATTACAACGAATTACAAGCCAGAAGAAGTTAAGAGAACTACTCGCGAGTCGTTTAAATTAATTAATTACATTACTCCTTGAGGAATTAGCAAACTCTTCTCGCGGCTTTCGTAAGGGACAACTTTCGATCGCACAGTCGAAACTCCCGACGTCGCCGAAAAGCACTCCGATAGCTTCCAATTGGATTGAATGGAATCTGTACTCGAACTGCCTAGAACTTCTCGAACGCATTTATTACCGACACGCGTTTCCTTAATTACTTTCAACCACTACGTATTCCATATCAATGCTTTTAATCGCGATATGTCAATCGAAATTGCAAATATTTATTAATAAGTTTAGTAACCGATCAGAGGCGTCTAATATATGTATTTTTCTTTTTTCTTTTATGATGTATAAATGATGTGACGTAAGCGAAAGCTCTTCCTTATGTAAAAATTACAAGGAATAAATTGTCTACCTATCTATCTGTCTACTTAGTTCTTGTTAGTGATATTTACATTGATGTCTACATTTGCTATCGACACCTCTAGTATTTTTTTTAGGATTGTCGTGAAACCGTCGATTTAATTTGAGAAACACTGCTCCAATCGAACATCACGTTTCAGGCATCGACGTCGCAATCGTAGCACTGCTTCATCGACACAATTGCACCGGTAATGACAATAATTGTAAAGCGATTTAAGCACGCCACGGTTGCAGGCATTAGCCGGCCCGTTATCATTACACTGGCCATAAGTTACCCCACAAAATGTAATTAGAAGCATACAAGAGTATAGATCGCACAGAACGAAATCGACTATCGGGGCTCCGTACTGTCGCGATATTACGAGGGTGTTTCGATAAATTCTCGGATGTGACCAGGAAAGAAAAATCTTGCACACCTAAACACGTTATTATTTTTCAATATGATACCCTGTAATCGTTGTACACGTTTGAGATTTCAAAATATATTTTTCTGTAGCTTTGTAAATATAGTTTTGTTCTTTTGTTCGATGTGTGTGGGTAAAATTGATCGCCTTGGTGCTTTCAAAACTACTATTTAATTTCTAACATGTCACACGTGTTCTGGATGTATCGATACAAAGAATTAATCGAAGTCCACACGCATAATCGCCATAATCACCTGCGCAATCGCAGGTTTTCCAAGGCGATCGCAGATTAACGCGGAACGAACGAGGCTGTGCCGGAAGAGCAGCCATAATTTTTCCGCGCGAAAAATCCACCGACGGCCTCGCGATGCCACGGGAAGCACTCTCGTGTTACTATATTTTTCTTTTTTTTTTTGCCTTTTCAACGGGAAAAAATAAAAGACGAAAATGAAAAAAGCTGGGGGAACAGCAGAAGGTGGGGAAAAACAGTGGAAACTCCGACGACATTGTGTCCAACGGCACAGAAAACGTTTTCCCCTGTGATTTAGAGTCATAATCCGTATGCGTCCCGGAAACTCGGTTTCCGCGGAATTCCAGCGCCGACTTACAGGCCCTCCTTCGTTTCTCAAATCGAATAAAAGATTTCAACATGCAAATTCGCTACAAAACAAAATAGTTTTTGTAAAATTATGTTGTTTGGGCTGAATGAAAATTCAAACTAATATTGAAGTTTCATCATTACATTATACATATGTACATAGTAGCATATTATTATTGAATATTACTCCACTCATTTTGTCAATCAGGAAGTTTGTATGCATGACGTTTGTATGTATAAATATATGTATGTTTGTGAAAATAATTGTCTCGACATAAAATACTTAAACAGTAATACCTTCGCGTACACATTTACAAAAAAAAAAAAAAAAAAAAAAAAAAAAAAAAAAAAAAAAAAAAAA